>NC_067465.1:7802692-8120384 GCF_025434085.1 Hippocampus zosterae
TTTGCATTTCATCCCGAAAAAATACCAGTCGCCGATGATAACAGCGCGCGTCTGCCATATGATGTGTCATGTAACTGCTATTATGCAGTGAATCTGCTTCCACGATAGCCTGTAGCAATTTTTTTTATGAATAAGGTGTGATCCTGACTGTAGTCACTTTTCAAAGTGTATACCGGTTTGCTGAAAATCCAATGTAAAGGTCGTTTATAAGGACATATTTTTCACAAGTGGTCCCCAGAACGGTCCTTAAAAAACACAAGTCCACTTTAAACTCTGGAGAATGGTCCGGAGGAGGACACAGTGATGTTTAAGAATTTGCCATCAACTCTTTCATGCACCCTGTAACCGGATAACATGATAAGCTTTCCAGTGTAGTAACCGCCGTGTCTAAAAGGGTTAAAATTGTGCTCTCCCTGGATGTTAACCGGCTATCAAAAAAAAGAGTTAAAACTGTCATGTTTTGAACAACAACCTCCATTGGCCACCCTTAAATTATTTTATTTTATTTTTTTTTTAGACGAGTCATGATGTTCCAGAAGAGGTTCTCTTGTAAATTCTTTAAATTATTAAGTCAATTTTAAAACACAAATGAGAGCCTTTCAGCCAATAAATGCACAGAATTTCATCCAATTCACTTCAGCAAGGCAACGTGAGCGACATGCCGAATGTATTATCTGCAGGTGCATTGTGGGATGTCCTTTTGAAGCGAGGCAGCCACCGTGCCATTTCTGCGATCACCGCAGATTAGCCACACACAAAAACAAAACAAAACAAAACCAAAAAAACCCCCGCTTCGCTGCACAACGTAAGCCTCTTCACCGCATTCGCTATTTTGGATTGTTTTGTGCCTGTATGTGACTTTTAAACTAGAAACTGGAAGAATAAAGTCACAAGTACACGTGCAGTAAGTCGGAGTGTGGTGGGGGGAAAAAGAAAATCAGGTAAGCCAAACAAAAACGCATGAGATGGGAAATGTGGTAGGATGACGTGGGGGGGGGAGGGGGGAAGAAGAACTGCATGCTAAGTATGCGAGAAGCGCTAAAGCGGCTAATCCTGAAATGAAGCGTGGCATGTCCAAGAACGTGAAATAAGGAGGGTGTGGTGCCACTAGCATGCGTGCGGCTCAGAGAGAAAGCATGGCGACGAACATGGACGCCGAGTTTGGTTACTTACAGGTAGTAAGTGTAGGAGTGATAGGTTCTTCTGCCGAGTGGGGTGGTGGTGGTGGTGGTGGTGGAGGTGACGGTGGTGGTGGTGGTGGTGTTGGTGGTGGTAGGTTTTAAGCAGTGGAGGACGAGGAGAGAAAGGGGAAAAGGACGGGGATGGAATGGAAAGAAAAAGTAAAAATAGATTAATGTTATTGGAACCAAAAAAAAAAAAGAAAAAAAAATCAGGCATGGTGGCAACACGAGGATGCTCGGCTTTGTGAGGTGAGCGCGATGATCGCCGCGCAAGTTCACCATTGTATCGCTATTTACCTGCCTTAGCTGTTCTTAAAAAAAAATGGATATCCACTTTCAACAAGGCGTAGACATTGTGCTGATGGTGTTCTTGATTTGATTAAATGGAAATAATAATGAGCAATTGTTCTTGTGTATTATTTAAAACACACTGTAAAAAACATAACTTGTATTCATTTACATTTCGGTGAATTGCCCCAACTTAAAATTTCTGAATTTTGTTGCCTTGAAATTTTGACTTCAACCATTTTTTAACAGTTTTTTGGGGGGTTTATGAGAACTGTTGTTCAAAACATCTGTTGTTCTAAACATCTGAGGATTGAGAATAGCAATGAGCATTTGACGAATCCCCTTAATCGATTCGATGAGCAAATTAATGATTGACTGTGATCACTTTTAAGATTTAAAATGCTGCATTTTGGACAAATCGCCATCTCGTTACGGATCTTCATTCATTAAAAACATGAATGAGAATGCCATGATTTCACCCAATCACGATATAAATCCAGCATATGATCCATTTTTACTTCTGAACATCAGTTGACTCCTTGCTAGCCTAAATGTATTATTTCTAGCATGTTGCTGAAGAACCAATTTAAAAAAAAAAGACGTCTCATCATGCTGTGCTTTTAACATGTCTCCTTTTGGCTTGCCAGAACCATCCTTCAAAACTTGCATGGCAGCGAAGGCATTACTTTTCTCGTGTACATTATTCCTTTTTTTTTTCCATGCAAACTGTCGGACGGAAATGTGATACACACATAATTCATAATAATAAAAAAGGTCCACATCTGACCTCCCGGGATGGAACTTAACGAGACGCTTGCATGTCACCGCACGCAACTTGGATTAGCCTCCCCGACACCCTGGATGGCCCGAGTTATTTGTGGCAAATTCTCCTGCCTCGGCTTCAATTGAGCCTAAGTGAAAACAATTACCGCTCGGATGGAAACCCGCACGAAAAAATGAAAACTCTTCATTAGCGGCCGACAAAACACAAATCAATGGACGGGTTCCATTTTTACCTGTCTTCTGCTATGTTTCAACCCATTTAGCGCAAAAGGAATAAAGAGTTCAAGCACAAGAGCAAAAAAAAATATTCTGTCCCTGTAGTACTACACCACAGATGTAATTTGGCAATTTAGATTGTCCGTGAGTAGTTTTCCTGCTTCCAGTTGGGGCTCATCAAGGTGAATTTTCTCATCGGAGATGGTGAAGCTCAAGTTCTGAAATTGGCCCAAAATGGCTGCTTTAATACAAAATGGCCGACTTTCTGTTAACTGTGGCTTTTTCGTGTGTTCTGTCATGATAGACACATCCAGCCAATTTTATGTCGATCAGGGAAACTTCTTGATGTACTTTCCATGGGGCGCAACTGAATTTCAGGGTGGTCAAAGATTTCAGGCATTTTAAGGTCCTCCTTACCTCTTTTCCAATGTATTTCGCCACATTTATGTCACCGTCATCATCAGAATTACAGAACATGAACAAATCTTCTGTCTCCGGCACAACGAGACGACACACATGGCAGCAGGATGGGAATAAAAAGTATAAACAGTCAGAGTGGAGGGGAAAAGACGCTTGCTATTTGCAGAGCTTTGCGTCTTATTATCGCAGCCATATGAGCAAGGGGCCTTATGTAAACGTACCCTTTAGCTACGCATCCATACACTTTCAGAATATTTTACAGACTGGATTTTTTTTTTTTTTTTACGGCTTATCTCCCTTGCAGGGCTTCTCAAGCTCCCCGTCGACGGCGTTTGTTGGCGGGTACGGCGTAAAGCGATTAATATTTTTTCAATGGGGCGTGACTGCCTGATTGAATTCATTCTTCACACCAAACAATGCATTCGCACAAGAAATGACCGCTTACCTTTTTTTCATGAGGAGCACCACGCCGAGGAATATGATGACAAAGAGCAGGATGCCGGCGATGACCCCGGCGATTTTCACCGTGTGGTCTGTCTGCTTTTCTGGTTCTACGGCATCGGGTTTGCGGGTGGCGGCGCCTGGCAGCCCCAAAAAACAACAACAACAAAAAAACTTAATTATATGAATTTGGTGGCACTAAACATGATCACCATGCTTGGGAAATTTTATGTTGCTCACGTAAACTTGCTCATTAAATTTTGCCATCATAGACATGACCAAAATGAACCTAAAATGGCCGCTTTGTAACCAAATAGCAAACCTCCCGTGTCATTTCGGGCATTATTTCTTTGAGACGTTCAGTAGGTCTCCTCATGACAGACATTAAAAGCAATGAGAACAGACCCTTCTTGGTGGAGGTAATAAATAAAAAGCAGATCTTGTTAAAATTCCGCTGGCTTCCCACTAGCTGCGCGAGTCGCTCGGAGAATCTCAATCCCACCGGGTGGGGGTTCGAGATGAGAATACAGACGAGCCTCTTCCACTTTCCCGACGAGCTCAAAGGGTGGATTTGTCACACGTTTGTGGTCAAGAAACCCCCGCATACCCCCACCCCACCCCTCAAAACCCTGATGTGTGTTATCAGCTCCATCTATTCGCATCTGATTGCTAAGATGTCAATGCAACCAATGGAATGACGAAAAAGAACAAAATCTATTGATAGCGTCGCACCGAAGAGAGAACAATATGTCAGTGGGATGGATATGCATCTTTTGCCTTGATAAGGAGAACACACCGAGTCACGATTGACTGACGTGACAATTCATCATTCTAAATTTAGGAACACCGATAATCAGGTGCAAGACACATTGCGTCTTATCACCTTAAAACTCTATTCCTCACGATTGAGTCTGGGCAATATCTGGGCCAAGACCGGCTGACACGTGGTGTTTTGGTTATTTCAGGCTTTTAGAAAAAAAGTATCTTTTGGGGTTTTATCTTTCCCCTCCCACTGGTCTGCCTCCAGCATCTTTTGTCAAGTGCGCTCGGAGAGTGCCGGCCGCAAACGTGATTAAGCGAGGGTGAACTTATCTCGCATTGAGCTTCGCGCAGAATGCGGCGAAAGGTTGCGCGTCTCCAAGAGGACAATACGAAGTTGCCGACATTTATCTAAGCCGCTATAAGGCTTTGAATATGTTTGCGGTTTTCAACATTAATGCGTGTTGACTGTTTCACCGGAGCACACAAGAGATGGTTAAAAATCGAAAATGCGATCTCATTTCAGCAATTTTGAAAGATATATAATGTCGCAAATAAATAGAATAACTTGTCTTGCGGGAAATTTTCCATTTTCACCTAACCGGGCTAATATTTTGTGTTTATTTATCACAAGGGTGCTTAAGAATTTTTTGTGCGTCTGCTTATAATGGAAAACAATCAGAACAGTTTTGTGAAATTGGAATCACTGGTCTAGGTCATCATTGTTCAATTTGAAACTTTTTTTTTCATGTGTATTGTTATAATAGACTTGTCCCACCTAATTTCATGTTGTGAAGTGAAACTGGCTTTGGGGGATGAATTAAAAAAATAATAGTAATCATAAGATTTGAAGCATTTTCATGGCTAATCCTGAAAATGACAATCATCTTCGACACCACGCTCTAAGGCAAAAGAGTTTCCCCAATTTAGCATTGCCCACCGGACGAGGATGCCTGCTTGGAATTGATGCTCAGTTGGAAGAATTCCTGAGGAAATGTTTGTCAAACTATGTGAGAGCCAGTATAGAGAATATTTCGGGGAAGGGGATCCTGCTATTTCATTCAGTGAAATAGCTTTCGAGGCAGAATTTCCCTCAAAGCGAATTTCCAGCCCACGTGACCAACATGAATGCAGGCTGCGCCATTTCTGACCTGTGAGCTGGTGGTCACCGGCCGCTGGGGCGATGCGGAGGTACGGCGTGGTCAGCTGAGTCACCAGAATGGCGGCTGAGCGTGACACGGGGTGAGTAGATCCACGATGCCATGCAGCGGGTAGAGAGAGGCACACACGCACACACACATGCATGTAAAAAGAGAAACCACAACTCACAACTCTGCTGAGTTGTCCGAATAATTTTGTCTATGCAATGTAAGGCTGCTGAAATGAACATTCTGTGGCAAATGGAAAATGTAGTTGTTCTCCTTCACAGCATTCCTTCTTTGGCATGGACGAGACAATTCTATTGATTTTTCATTTGACACACAACACAAAACAAACCAAATTGGCTGTGGGTCAAACGTTGCGTTTACTGTAGTTGGGAATTTCCGAATTAAATAGATGCAAGCATCCTTGAGAATTTGAATGATAGCTAACAGATGTGGGTTCAGGAATCATGAAAAATCCATTGGGCTCATGAACCGTGAAGGCACATAAAGCGGGTTGATAACTGCCAAAATATGAACCATGTCAATGATTGACTATCCTTGTGTCGACTACAAAAAAAATAAAAAATTGGAAGTGGTTCAACTTCTCCAATTGAAACATCTCTGCTCAAATGTGTTAATTTGTTAGAGGTGACCACGCGTAACATTTTAGAACGTGGTCCTACCTTTGGTAGCGACTCGGACGCAGTCGATTTTGGTCTCCTGTACAAAAGAAAGAAAAGAAGGTCAGAAAAAAGGGATTACAAAGGATGACAATAATGCATCTTAAGCAGAGTACATACAGTGACACTCACAATTCGCTCAGTGACTGCGACAAAGGCATGTACTTGAACAGGAAAACCTTTGATGCACATTAGCGCCAGCGAGCTAGCCGACAGCAACGTGTGTTTGGTTCCTGCGACAGACCTTGTGTATGAATATATAATAAATAGCTAGTTCGACCTCGGAAAGGTTTTGCCCTCACAGAGCAAGTGAGCGAGAGAGAGAAGTTTGTCAAACACTTGTGCTAAAAAAAAGAAAGGACACATGCAGGGACAAGGAGGTTTGTGAGCGACACAAAGGACACCGATGTTGTGTCCCTGAGCTGGGCCTGCCTGCTAAGGTTGACCAATGATGAGCCAGACACTCACCGGCCACTTGAATAGCCAAGCGCAAAACATTCTGTCCTTAAAATCAGAATTATAGCCCTTAATTGAAGTTGGTGCTTCATGGCGGAAAAAATAATCGCATATTACATCGCAGTGGAGGTTATTAAAAAAAATAAAAAGACTGATTTTGTATTTATTTATTTTTAATTGTCCCTGAATCAGTTGGTTTGTTGGTTGGTTTTGACACTCATTGACTGGTGCAGGAAAGGTTTGAGTATGCGTTGTATTCTGGAGTGCCAACTAGCTAATTGAATTCAACAGCAACGAACGTGCTGCCCCTGCTCAAGGAGGCCCGAGGTGGCACATTCTCATTCAGCTCTATCGACTGGCGTGCTCTGCAAATTGCTATCGAGCGGCAAGCGAGGAGGGTCGGTGGAGTGAGGGTCACGTAGCACCCACTTGAAGACAGGGGGCTGGCGACCTGTACGATCGCTTGGCTGGCTTTCCTACCGCCGCGCTCGCAAAGCCATGCGACGATTACCGGAAACCCAACCAATGCACTAAATTTAAGTCTGGGATTTGGCAATAAATCCAAAACGCAGACCCTGCTAGCTCTGGGTAGTATGGCTGAAGAGTGTATCACGATACAAATATTTCACATGAGGCGATAAATCTGCACAATATATCAATAAAATATTGTCACCGCAATAACGGCACAGGAAATATGCATATCGCTGCAGCAGCACATGTAGACAGACAATAGAGCAATATTCAAAGGCATCTATTATTTATCCTCTGTGAAGAACAAATAATTCTGCATATGACTGTGTCACTTACTTTAGTTGAGTGAAATCCTTTGTTTGTCTGCATGAGTAATTTAGACTGCCGCTCGGCGGACACACACACCAAAAGGTGCCGCAATGAATTCATCATGAAGTTCAAACTGTTTAATCCTACTATTCGATGGAATTATGTTCTTATTACAATGTGTTTTCATGAACTGCTATTTTCCCGTGGTCACTGGCACCAAGCATCTGTTTTGTCGCAAAATGTCGGTCCCACTGAGTGACTGTCGTTGACATCAATGCGTCTCACCCCGTTCGCAGTGCTGACGGCCTGGTAGTAGATGCTGTAGCTCTTCTGGGGCAGCAGCGGCGCATTCCAGTATCCGCTGTAGGTCCTGTTGTCGCCCACAGTGAAGGGTTGCGGCCCGTGGATGCTGCCGGCGGGGAACTGGGCGGCGAAGTAGTAATGCGAGTTGAGCTGCGTGGAGTTCTGGAAGTGGATAGGCACCGGGTAGCAGCGCAGGATCTCGGCCGTGCCCCGCACCCGTCTCGGACGCTCCTCCTCCACCACCATCTGGTAGGCACTGCGAAAACAGCGCAACACAGACACCAACATCTTCACATAGAGCAGGGGGAGGCAAGACAAAATGTTGAAAGATCCATAAAAACAAACAACAAATGTGTGGAGCCACAAAAAAATTAAAAGCCTTTTGAAGCCTTACAATGAAGGCAACACATGCTGTATGTATCTATTTTAGCTATATTAGCTGCTGTTCATCCTGTAGTGAGGCAATACCCAAACATTTTTACCGAAGATTTACTTTTCGATCTACTAGGGCGGCGCTAAAGAGCCGCATGGGGGTCCGACGTTGAGAGATCGGCATCCATGCATTCACATATTAGCGGGGAAGGGCGGTAGTTTTTAAAGGATAATAAATAAATATTATCATTCATTTAAAAAAAAAAAAAGGTTTAATTTTTCAAAAACTATTTTTATGGATTTTTATGAACTGCAACTACATGCGCATTTGCTACTTGGGATTTCTCCCAAATAACCCCAGTTGATAGATCCTGGACACATGAGCCTTCTTGCCTATGCCATACAAAGGGCCGGAACATGGTCTCAAAGTTGGACTATCACTTCACTGGCCCCTTAAGTTGCTCACGTGTGCAGTCCCTCTTTACCCTTTGTCCCGCCCGCCACTGTAATTAGAGGCATAACCCGCCTTCCTGACAGGATTAAATATTTCATCACATATCTAGCCACCGCTAAACAGGCAAGCCGCTGTAAACGTTGCCAATGGCGGCGCGAACGAGGGCCCTCGTGATTAAATGTCGGGTGAAAGCGTGCATGCTGTAAACGCTAAGGTGCACTTCATCATTCTCGCACCAACCGCAGGGAACAATTGATCATCTGCGCCGCGTGTTTGCCCGTGACCATCCGAGAGTACCTTAGCTAGCACATTCCGTTGATTTGATTCAAATCGGTCGCAGAAGCCTTTCAGCTATAAAGATTGATACAAATGCTTTAGTTGTGCGTCAGAATGCGAATATTGCATGCTATCAAACTGCCAACCGTAACAGAAGATTGAATCATTCGTAGCATTTAAGTTGTTGTTGTTGTCAAATAATGGACAAGTTCAAATGCCAAAGAAACTATTTTAGAATGTTCAGCCTGACAAAAAACAATAGGGCACCCTTATTCTGAAATCAATGCAGGTTAAGAAGGCGCTGCACATTTTGTTGTTGTAAATTACACTTGACTCGCCGCTAGTGCATAAATTATCTACAAGTGCATAAAAATGCCGAGGGATGTTTTTTGGAAAATGTAAATGCCGATTCAATAAATATGAGAATAGTTTCAGATCGTTAGATTTGAGAAAAACAATAGGGCACCTGAAGGAGGAGCTATATATTTTGTCTTTGATTCAATTTGACTCTCTAGAATGGATGCGGCTATTATACTTTTGAGCAATGAGTCCGACTTGTTTTTAAGTAATAACAAAAAAAAATGCTTAGAAATAAATTAGAAAATAGTTAAAAAAAAAAAAACAATAGCTCACCCATATTTCTAAATAAATAAACATTTAGAAGAGATTACATTTTGACTAGCTATAATGAAGGCTGCCTGAAAAGGTTGTCGTTTTTTTGTTTGTTTTCGTGACAGGCATTTTTGTTATTGCGGTTGTGAACATTCAAAAATCACAATTAAATAATTTCACAATTTTGGGCCCAATCACATTTCATCATAACACTCGGCGGAGGTTTCACACACAACACTGTCAAGTGGCACTGTTTCACAACACAAACACATTTTCATGCATGTAACATTTCCGCATTTAACATTTCGGTAGTCATGAAGCCGTAATCACGACCACGGCGCAAACATCGGCGGCAGCTGTGAGCGGACTCTTTGTCAGTCGGCAGCTTGCTGACCTCCGTCGGCACACCACACGCATAATAAACCAGACCGTCTACGAGACGAGCAAGTCTCTGGTCCGACCCCAGTTGGTCGACCCAGCGGACAAAGTGGTCTCTGTCAGACGTACAGAGGCTCCGCAGTAGTGATCCATTTGGATACACCCGAACGTAAGGAAGGGAAGGAGAAAATGCAAAGCAAATAGTAATACAAAGTTGCAGAGATAGTTGACATTCTTTTGACTTAGCAACGGTTGAGATCCTTCATGCAATATGACTATTATTTTTTTTAATACATGTGTTAAGGGAACATTTACTGTAGTGCCTACATGAAAAGTATTTCAAAAAACTATCCCTGCATCCATTTTTGGATCCGTTTATCCTCACAAGGGTCGTGGAGCGTACTGAAGCCTATCCCAGCTGTCTTCGGGCAGTTCGTGGGGGACACCCTGAACTGATTGCCAGCCAATCGCAGGGTACATCACACCTAGGGACAATTTAGAGTGTGCAATCAGCCTGCCATGAGTGTTTTTGCAATGTGGGAGGAAACTGGAGTACCCGGAGAAAACCCACGCAGGCCTGGAGAGAACATGCAAATTCCACACAGGAAGGCTGTTTAAAAAATAAAAATGCATCATGGAAAAAAAAAACATTCAAATAGAATTGTGCTGGGGTCAAATTATTTGAATTTGTATGATATAAAATACAAAACAAATCTGTTTGGACAAAGTAAGTATAACATATTGAAAACAGACTGCAATGCAAATAATATTAGCAGTAAATTGCTGCAACTGTTGGAATTCGTTAACGGGGAAAAAAAGTAAAACTATCTTAAAAATGTTGGAATCGCAATTAATCAGGATGCTTTTCAGTATGTTGGTGGCATCTGAGAGTTGCCTAAGGACTGTTGTAATTGAAAGTACGAATAAACCAAGGCGGCACGGAACAACCGGATGTTGTTCTTGTCAGCTAGCTTAAACCAAAAGACACATCAGTTGTGAAGGTTTGGCGAGGGAAATGAATTTCTACTCTTGCTCGAATGACTTCATCCAACGGCAGGCATATAACAACTCTTCCGAACAAAACAGCTGAAAAAGACGAAGTGAATCTGTACTTTCTGTTCCGCCTATCTGCATCTTGCAGGGCGGGAAGGGGGGGAAGACAGCTTCAAAAATAAAAATGAGGCTCCCGCAGGTGTCTTTCTCTGCTGCTCCATGCGCCATTTAATGCTAGAGCACAGGGAAAGCAGCTTTTCCTTTCCCGCGGCAAAGTCGAGCTCGCCAAAGGCTAGGAGGCTCTCAAGGTTAAGAACTCATGTCATGTGCAAATCTCAACCTGCTGCTTCGCGTCTGCGGCAGCTGCAGAGGCAAACGTACGATTTCGGAAGGATCAGGGACAATGATGACAAACCTTTTTCAGGAGTTTGTTTACATGGAAAAGCAACATTTTTGCAGGGGCTGGAGAATGCACATATTCTGCTTTTGTTTTTCAAAAATAATCACTGCTGTCATATTCATGTGATTTGCTTGCCATCGGCTCACAGTTGCAAAGGATGACTCACTTGGACAGGCCCAAGTCTGAGGACACAAACACAAGGATGCCGGAAGACATGAAAACAAACAAGCCTCATAGCGCCGTTTTTTCATAGTGAATTCTCCCCCAAAAAATCAAATTGGCACTCATATTAGCTGAGATGGGTCAAAATGATTAAAAATTGGGGGTCGTATGGCTAAATTACCTTGAAAGAGTTCAAGAAGTTCGCAAAATAGATTATTCAAGGCAAAATGGCTGACTTCCTGGTTCAAATTCAAGAGTAGGTTCTTGAGATTTTTTGTATTCTTCGTCCACCAGATTTTATGTTGATCGCTGACACGACAGGTGGGGCGGATTTTTTCCCCAACTTTCAGAGGGAGCATTAGAGAGTGAGTTTTCGGCATGGTGTCCAGGACCAAGATTTTCGCAATTAACAAACAAAAAAAAAGTTTTGTGGGTCAATTCATCAGTCCTTGCAGCCGACAAGAAGACCAGTTTCACCAATGAACATGACATTTGGTGGATGTGCATATCATAACAAAACTGAAGAAAATATCTCATGGACCCATGCCAGAAATTTAACAGGATTTCAGCTATTTTGGGGTCAACAGGTCAGGCAAACTTAAAGACCTTTGAAGTACTTTGGGGCTCATTTGGAAATGAGTCAAACGGAAGCGGGTATCTCCCCCCCCCCCCCACCCCCCCCCCATGCCTTCTAAGTTTGATCATTTTGACATCACTGCTAATTATTTCTTTCCTGATTACATTTCCTCATTTGCCATCGTTACTTTCCTGTGTGGCTGAAGAGGACCTAATAGTTAATAAAGCATTATAGCATAATTTTAAAAGCATCACGTGTATACGAATAGATTTATTTGATCTCAGCTCTTCACAGTGGCCTGACAGAGGCCCGAATGTTATGGCCACAACCTGCGCCGACACCAATTAGCCCCCCTCGCCTCTCTACGCAGCTCATCGCATAGATTTCCCCTCCGTGGACCCATTATGCCGGATTGACTCGCCATCGAGCGGACAGTGGCCACGGGAGTCAGATTTATTTTTCATGTGGGCTGATAACAGGGGCGCCGGCCTCTCCATCACCATTTTGACTCACGCGACTGCTAACGGGGGCTGATTTAAAGCGGCCGTAAACCAAACAACTCCGAAACAGTCATCGGTGCTGCTCACAAGGTGCGAGAAGACGATGATTTTTGTCACAGCTCTTAGTGCCTCCGGCAAAGAAAGTTATTGCTCATTTTAGGGGTGTCTCAAATCACTTGCCGTGCTCTAGTGCAGATAATCTGGTGCTACAGGGCAGGCGGGGGGTAGCTGGGGGGGGGGAGCACATTTGCAAATCAAAAGGAGTTTAGCATGATTCAGAATATTATTTTCAAAATATAGCAAGGTAAAAAACACATCTGTTAAGGAATTCTCTATCTCTCTCGCTCTCTCTCGATACATATATGTAATTTCAATTGGAAAGTAGGTTTTGATTTCAAAGATTTAATTGCATCTAATCATTCCACACAAATATAACGAGATGTTTTTTTAAACTGTCACATCACAGTGATTTTTTTAAATTTTATTTTTTTTAATCACCGAGCATACTCCGGTGCAGATTATCTGACGCTCCAGGGGACAACCCCCCCCCCCCCCCATCTCATTTGCAAAACCACACATCGTATTTGAAACATCTCCGCTGGCTGGAGGCAAAGGTGACGCCGGCAGAAGAGGTCTGATTTCGTGGCAGCAAAGATAAGCGGAGGCATCGCCAATCATTTATTGCCGCACAAGCTTGTAAACATTTATTTTGATGTGAGGTGGGTGGATTCTGGCCGCTGACGAACGGGGCAAACGATACAGCGACATTATTGATAGACAGTCGCCTTAATCCTCTTAAAGGAACACTGTCCCCTCTGGTGAGAAATGTTCCCGGAGATTAGCGTCCCAATCCAAGCGGTATGTATTTTACATATGATAGCAATTAGCTTCTTCTCGGATAATCTCCGCTATGACTCGAAATCCGGACGGAGTGGCGGATGCTTAACGGACAGTCATCATGGCGTTATCGTGTCATCTTCTAGCGGACTTCCTGCAAAACATTTCGAAGATGCCCGCCAGCGCTATCAGCTAAAATAACCAAATCAGCGTGTCACATGATCAAATCAAATATGCTTCTGCTGATTTTGCTGCTGCTGCTATAAACATCACCGCTCCCCCCCCCCCCCAAAAAGTGAACAAATCCCTCTCACTCATCTTCCCTGACGAGGGCTTTATAAGTGATTTCCTAAAGTGTTCCATTTCAGAATGGAATTAAACATCATCTGAATGAAAGACCTTTTCCAAAATCACATGCAAGGTCTTCTGTTTCACCGAGGTCATTTTCTGTTATTGGGTGTTTGTGAGTGTAACGCGCCCCCCCCCCCCCCACCCACCCATCCCGCCTACAATTAAAAAAAAATAAATCCGAGAGATCTTAAATCATCTTTGACATGTTTTGCCAAAAGAAAAAGGATCTAAAACAGATGAAACACTTTTACATCCCCTTCCTTCTCTGCAATCAGCCCGTTTTCAAGGGGTGGTTCTGTCTCATGAGCCAGAAATCATCCAGCTTGCCCTCTCCGACAGGGTCAACGCCGAGTCTATGTCTTTCCTCACCATGACAACGAGGGGCGACGTTAAGATTTGTAAAATTGTTTTATATTATGAACTTTGACAAATATATTTTAATTGCCTATTGATTTCAGAGAAAAATAATTTCTAGCTTTAAATCTGCACATTTTTAAAAATACTAAAATATTTATACACTATTTACATTTGGTTTTGCTGTCCGATGAGCTGGAGTTTGAATTTTTTTTGTTATATTTTTTTTGTTTTAGATTTTGTAAAAACCTGAAAAAAAAGTTCACATAAAAAAACAACAATGAGATCATTTGAAAAGAATAATAATTTGCATTTGAAAGAAACTACGCAAAGAATAACAACTGATCGTGACCGACGAGGTGTCAAAAATCTGCGGTGCACTCGCGTGTACACTCATACACTCAAAGAATATGCTTGAACAAAGATTATGAAGGTCTGAAATCAAGAAAAGAAGAAAAATGTTGGCATGATTCAGCTCAAGTTAGCCTCTCCAAAGAATTTTTAGAGGGTTGGCGGTAAACAAAAGCAGCAGCCTGCTTTGCTAATTAATGGAGGTTGCAATTCACCACGCGCTTTGTCATCATTTGAGCTTTGTAATTGGCCCGCCGAAGAGACGCCAGGCGGAGCGGGTCCTCCTGGACGGTACCTGCGAAGCGATTAAAAAGCCATCTTTCTTCCTGGGAAGGCACGCCTCGCTAAACACTGAAATTGTCACGACACGAAACTGCAACTTTGAGTCTCTTGAGTTTTGCTGCATCCCCAAGAGGGACTGTGCTGCTGGGCACTCATTTGTCACCCGGTCCCCGCAGCAAAGTCTGGTTCATCAGAGTTTAATGCCGAGCTAGGCTTACTCAAATTGTTGCCCACCGAGGACAGGTATCACTTTATGCTCACCTACACCTAAAAAAAAAAAAATGTGGAGCTTTCCTTTTTGTTTGTTTGTTTTTTAAATTTTATTTTAATGAGAGGTCCAGAGCACAAATGAAAAGACTTTTGGATCTTTTAAAAAATGGTTATCGCTGCATTCACATACAGAAGACCGACTAGAGCAAGTTCCATAGACTGATACCGTCTATTTTAAAAAATGATGAAGCAGGTATTTATCCTTCAGCAAACGAAAGTGATGACTTTGCTTAAGTCCCGCCACAGAGGCGCTAGCTAACAATGCCCTGTAAACGTTCCAACTAAACGAGTTCAAACGAGTTCCTCGGCCGCTCGGAAGCCCATCGAGGTTCAGGGTGAGACGCCCCGCTAACATAAAAGACTCGCAGAGGCGGGACATCCTGCAGCTAGCTTGCGCCGAGTTTTATTTCTGATCTTCAAAGCCAAAACGCTCGAAGCTCCAAGGACCAAGTCCTTTGATAATTTTCCTAGCGTCGTCATAACGCTCGCTAAAGTATTTGTAGGTGCTTTTACTGCCCTACCTGACTGGAGCACCTCTGCTCTGGGCGGGCTTCAGCAGGACAGTCACCGTGCTGTCTGTCTGGTTTAGCGATGTCTCCTGGTCGTACATTGGCATGGATGGAGCTAAGGGAGGAAGCCAAGATGGGTTTATATTAGTGCATAAGCATGAAAATAATCATTAAAACATCATACAATTTAATCTTGCGCTTCCGTGACTTGAACGGGGGTTGGAAACTCGCGCCATGACTTATTCAACAGGCCCATAGAAACTGACCTGAAATCTTGGTGGTGAACTGGGTGGCCACGGCGGGGCCGTAGCCCTTGGCTGTGCTGGCACGCAGTGTGAAGGAATACGTGGAGCCCGGGTGAAGGCCCGCAAAGGCGTGGGTGGTCTCGTTGCCCGCCTTGGCCACTTTGCCGCTCTGGTTGGAGAGGTCCAGCTCGGGGTCGAAGGAGCTCACCGCCTTGTAGGAGATCTATGAAGGAGATGAATATTCAGTGGGGAGAGTGTGCTGCTGCTGCTGCTGCTGCTGCTGCTGCTGCTGCTCCAGGGTCTGCGCTTGAAAACAGCTCCTACCATTCAGTCTGTTCTTGTGAGAATCTAGTCGGATTGAGAAAAAACAAACGAACACACAAAAAATCCGAGCAAAAAAACGCACTCCACTGCTTTGTGAATTTTCAACAGTTTATATAACATATTTATTTATCTTAATATTTAAGCATCCATCCATTTATTTGTAATCAAAGACAATTTAGTCTTCGCATGTTTCCATCCATCCAACCATTTTCCGCTTTATCCTCACAAGAGTCGCGGGGGGTGCAGGAGCCTATCCCAGCCGTCTTCGGGCAGTAGGCGGGGTACACCCTGAACCGGTCACCAGCCAATCGCAGGGGCACATAGACGAAAAACCATCCGCGCTCACACTCACACCTCGACTCAATTTAGAGTGCCCAATCAGCCTGCCATGCATGTTTTTGGATTGTGAGAGGAAACCGTAATACCCGGTGAAAACCCACGCAGGCCCAGGCAGAACATGCAAACTCCACACAGGAAGGCCAGAGCTGCGAATCCACGACCTCTGCAACTGTGAGGTCAACACGCTAACCACTGGACCACCGGGCCGCCAGAAATCAAGTATGTCTTTGCAGATGCCGTGAACAGGATTCGAACCAGGATCGTTCATACCCACCACAACGCTGGGTACGAACCACTACACGATGCACATTATATTGGACTACAAAATGGTGTCATTTTTAAAACTGCTCCAACTGTCAATCAAAACTTGAAAGGCTTCCTATATGGCGACAAAGTGTGGCTAATAAAGCCGGTGCCGCTAAGTGCTAAGCTGATCGCTCCCTGCTCATTTTTTCCCCCGCCATAAGTCATTGCTTTACCCGACTCGTTTATTTAGAGCATAAGTGGCGAGGTTACAGCCCATTTGTTCATCCCCCCTTCCCCCGACACCGCACGCGTCTAAGGTGTTGATGATGGCATACGTATTTATATTTTATGCATTTGAGATGCTTCATAAATCCCGAAACCCAGCGTTGAGGAAAAAAAAATTGTAAACCAATATTACGCGGAATGGGATTTGCCGACATGTTTTCCATTATTTCTGCTGTCACATTCATTAAGGACGTCGGGAGAGGCGGTGACGGGTAATTTCAAACTGAAACATGGCGATATGCGCTTGGGTGGCGCAGACAAAAGGATTTAAATGAGAGAAGGCTTCCGAGCATTTCCAAACTTGATGGACACAAATTATGAGGCGCTCCCAACTCCCTTTTGTGTGCCTTAATTGGAATGATAATGGAGCTTTTTCCTTTTTACGAGCGGCGCGTGTGGTGTTTTCTTGAAGTGGGGACTTGAGTTATTCTGAATGGATATTAGTGAAAGCACTTGCCTTAATGCCTCCCCGCAGAACCCACACAAAGAAAGCCACTGCCACTTGCAGGACGGCGAAACTCGTACCTGACAATCACGGCGCCGTTGGCGCCATAACTGGCCTCGTTTCGGGGATGTTGGGGAAACAAAAGCTTTTGACATTACGTTTGTGGCTGATTGAACTTTCAAACGCTGTGTGCAAGTCCGGAATATATGAACAACAGATCCGGGATTGTTACCAGGAACAATAGCCAGCAGGCTTGTATGTTATGGAAAAAAACCCGACAGAATACACATATGGAAATGGAAACTACCTCACTGAATAGAGATGGAAAGGTGAAAAGCCGCAATAATAGTCAGAGGCACTACCCTATTTTCCGCAGTAGAAGGCACACTCAAAAGCCTTCCATTTTCTGAAAAGCTCACAGCCCGCCTTAAAATCCGATGCGCCTTGTGTACGGTCATTGCGGTAATATTTGGACCCAAAAATGACTCCTTGCTCGAGACATGCTGATAGAGTTCAAACTTAAGGCGTTAGGGTTATGCAGTTGAACACGGAAATAGAGCAGCGGCAAGAGAGTTCAATGTTAACGAGTCAATGTTATAACTTGCTGTTGGTGAAGTGAATGTCGCCGCTTTATTAAGTAAGTTTTACTGACATTTGATCGTTCTGTTGGCCTTTCCTTGAGCGTAGCTCCATCAAGTGGATGCATTGTAGATTGCGTCTTATAATGCGGTGCGCCTAATGTATGAAAAAAAAAGCCATTCGTTGAAGGTGCGCCTCATAGTCCAGTGCGCCTTTTCGTGTAGAAAATACGGTACAGTGACTGCAGCACAAAAAGTTCTAAATCTATCAATAGCAACGGTATCTGCTCTAGCTATACATTCTGTTTACAGTATACGAATCACAAACCGCGCATGAATATTCGATACCATGCATACCCGGAGGTCGGTGTGAAAAGCACGAATCGGAAGCGCCGTACGTCGGAAGCGCGAAATATATGAATTTGCATCTTAATCAGAATAGTCAGCAGCATTATTGGCAGCAAGGAAATAAATGACTAAAATGGGGGTGAATTTACATGTACAATAATCATAATAATAATAATAATATACAAACAATGACGCTACGCGGATGTGAATGTGAAAAGAAGGCAGCAAAATCAGTTAGCTCGATTGTATGAAATTAAAAGCTGGTTTAACAGAGGGGGGTGGGGGGTTGCAAGTGAACAAATGAAGAAAAAAGCCTATTGTTTACGGGTAGTAGCAGTAAGTGGTGTGTTGTGAGAGCCGGGAGGCGGTTATGTTCCATAAAGTGGATCTCACACACACAAACACGGGCACGCACGGGAACACACTTCCCATTTACGTGTCGTATGAAATTTTAAAGAAGATAAACAGCCGAGAAGTGTCGCTCTTGAAGCCATTAAGCCAACCTGCTGCGTGTGGTGTATTTTTCTCTCTCCTTTTTATTTATTAATTTTTTTATGGACATTGTTTCTGCATCCACTCGACTAAACAAAGACCCCCATCGCCGCCGCCGCTCAATCCTCGTTCTTGTCCAATGAGAGGAGACCCCCGCTAACCCAGTCAAAATAACGTAGCGCGGTGAGCAAACACCGACCAGAGAGGGAATCAATCTGTGGGAAAGGCGGCGGAATTACTTCCCAAACCAAAGGCTTGGTTAAGATCAATCTGTGTGTGTGTCCGTGTGTGTGTGTGTGTGTATTTGCCTTGTGGAGGCGTGCACAAGGGTGGCGAGCGGTCATGAGTCAACATTGACTCGCCACCGCAGCCTCGGCGAGAGAGAAATCGTGCTTTCAATACTGTTAGTTCAAAGAGCGAAATGCGACTTGATACACAGTATTGTTTTTACTGTCAGTCACTTGTACGTGCGTCTTCATTTCACAGGTTCGGGTTGAAAGCGGTTCGCTTATATTTGGACTTGTATAAGCGCATTTTATATTCACGCATCACACTTGAGGGTGTCTTCTTGATTTCACATGTTATAACTGAGGGTTGATCACTTATTTTTACACTTGGACGTATGCCTCATTATTTATCTTATCTTATTGTTGCACAAGTACAAGAGTGTTTCTATCACACTTAAAAGACTGTCTCACTGTTTTTTAGCGACACAAGTGGTTAGAGTGTCTTATTGTTGTTAACGCCGAAGGATTGAGAATGGTGAGCTTATTTTTGCACTTGCACAAGAATGAATGCCGCCTTTGAAAATAAATTATTAAAAAAAGATTACTGAACTTTCATTATTAACTATAATTGTGTTTTATAAAACGCGTGGACTTGCCTCTTATTGATGATATTTTATTTGCGACAATAATAATACATGCGTTGGAGCCTAATTGGACAAAAATGAACTGAGATGAATTTTGGGGGATGTGCGGGTACCTCATACTGCGTGATGACGCCGTATGTCTGCGCCGGCTCTCGCCACGTAACCACAATCTTCTCCTCGTAGGCGCTGCCCTGGATGGAGTCCAGGGGAACGACGCCGGGCACTGCGGGGGACACCCACCCGCGGCACAGATTAGTGACACCGATGAATAAAAGTGGCATGCACTGGCTTCGCTGTGATTTATCCCGCCGTTGACAATCATCCAAAGAGCTTTTCAAGGACGTCCATTACGCAAATGGCCGACGGCCAAAGTCAAAGATATTTTAATGGGAATATTTCATGTCGTTGACAATAACGATACGCATGCTGCATGTCGTATGGCGGAGATGAGTGGCATGCGGGCGCACATAAATAAAAGGAGGCCGAGTGCCATCTCTGACGGGACGTTGACGGGGGTCCGTGACATTGTTGTAGATTTTTTCGCTAGCTACAAATTTTGATCCAATATGTTTATCAATGGGCTGCTTCTATAGAGGGGGTGTCAAACTCATTTCACATTGTGGGCCACATACGGACTCGCTAGATGTCAAGTGGGCCGAACCATTAACATTATACCATATTGTGCTATAAATCACCAAAATATCATCCATTTCCTTTGCTTTGGTATTAAGAAGCATTGATTGGCACTTTCCTATCATTTGCTGCGTTAGGTGTACTTCAGTGACAGACTGAGACTGCTGTTTTCCTCCCTAATCAAAACAATGTTGTCTTCTACTGTGATCAAAACAGTGCGCCCTCTAGCGGATAATCCACGAATAGCATTTTATTTAAAATATTCATTCTGTCTTTAATGCATTTTTTTTTCACTTTTAAATTATCCCGCAGGCCGGATCGAATCTCCTTGGGGGCCGGTTCCGGCCCGCGGGCTATGTTCTATAGTAATGCTGAAGGGAGGCGTGGCTAAAAAGTTTGGTTTTGAGCCACTAAATTAACAATCAAGTGTGCCTTGCTTGAGGTAGCTAATTTCTGGGACTCTTTTCAGGGGTGTGTCATCTCAGACAGGAAGTTGTACGTGGCTTCAAAAGTTGCACCAAAAAAAAAATAATAATTTAACTCCGCCGATTATCCAAACAGGCTCTCGAGCTCACCGTCTTCATCCGTCTGCACCTCCAGCTCGGCGCTCTCCTTGACGCCCTCTGGGTTGCGCAGCACCAGCTTGACGCTGAGGTTGGTGTAGGGCGTCAGGTTGTGGATGGTGTGCTGCGGGTCGCGGCCCTGTGCCTCATAGCACACCTCCTCGCGGGTCTCGTCTTTGCCGCCCACCCGCGAGCGGTACTGCGCCGTCAGGTTGTAGCTGTGGCAGCGCGTCACGTTGTAGCCTAGCGGCTCCCAGCGCACCGTCACCTGCTTGGATTGGACGTCCAGCACCTCCAGACGGCGCGGCCCGTGCATGGGCTCTGCGGGGACGAGATGGAGGGGAGAGTGTGAGGCCACATGCAGACAATCAATTAGGCCTCATGAAACGCCAGGTGGTGCGCATTAGTTTCGGCAAATGGATGATACGTATGCGACCGCACAGCCTCCGCCGCTGTTCTTTTCTCTTTTCTCAACGTTTTGGCACACAAATTTCATCCGTTTGAAGCCGATGCGTTTCCTGTTTCAAAGGCGCAGCGCAATGGGGAGCAAAGAGGCAAAGGCACATCCCGTCGCGGCGCTGCGTGCATGCCGACGCACCGGCAGCACCACCGCCGAGGCGCTGCTGCTGGTGCAAGGCCTCTGCAGGGGGGGCCCCGTCATCCCTTCAGAGAACGCCATCTTTTCAAATGGCAGGTGGCTATTAATGGCGCCTCGCAGAAACGGAATAGGTCACTCGGACTGGAGGTACATTATCACAAGGAGTGTGCCCCCCCCCTGACCCTCCACGATTCAATACGTTACATAGGGTGCAATAGGATTCATGGAGGGGTCATTGAATGCCTCCATTGGATTAAGTGGAATTATTCTTCGATTCAATATGGTATATGTACATACATTCATTCATTCATTTTCCGATCCGCTTTATCCTCACAAGGGTCGCGGGGGGTGCTGGAGCCTATCCCAGCTGTCTTCGGGTAGTAGGCGGGGGACACCCTGAACCAGTTGCCAGCCAATCACAGGGCACACAGAGACAAACAATCATCCACGCTCACGCTTACCACCGAGGGACAATTTAGAGTGTTCAATCAGCCTGCCATGCATGTTTTTGGAATGTGGGAGGAAACCGGAGTACCCAGAGAAAACCCACGCCGGCCCTGGGAGAACATGCAAACTCCACACAGGAAGGCCAGAGCCATGACCTCCGCATTGTGAGGTCGACACGCTAACCACTAGTCCACCGGGCCGCCCCATGTACATCCGTATATACATAAATACACAATGTGTGTGTGTGTTTGTGTGTCTTCTTGATCCAAATGCAAACCTAAGTCATGTGATGTTTGCATATAACCAAGAACATCACACGTCTGTAAAATGGCTGTTGCCACGTAAACATCAGTTTGGAAATCGATCACGTCACATGCACGTAAACAGTTGAGATGAGATCTTCAGTCAAAAGGATTTCTGGAGCAATGACAAAAAGTCTGCATGTCAATATTTAATGACAGTATGTAGATTCTGTGCCGATACTGGTATGGATATTTTGTCCCTCCACTATAGGACAGTACCAGTCACCCTTCCTTCCTGCTCCATCTCTTGCTATTAATTCCCAATGATAAGGAGTTGGTGTACCCTGGATGGGACACGACCCCCCCCCCCCCCCCCCCCCCCAAGCCATTCCTATCACCTCTAACCATTCTTGCTTTAGCCGCTGCCTTTTCCGTGGCTTTCCCCTCCATTCCTAATCCCTATTTTGCTGCCGTCCCGCCTCTCCGACAAGGATGTGAAGGCGGACGGCCTTGAGATAATGGGATCAATTTCCATTCCAGGTTAAATTTGCAGCCCATTTTCTCTGGAACTTAACACTTTAGCAGCTATTATGGAGGAGAGAGGGGCTCCATTTCGGCTCCCATTCGCCCCTGGAGATACGCAACCCTGGCGGCGGATCGGGTGGGCGGCCATGTTTAACATTCATAGGGTGTACCCGGGCGGTTGATTGTGTGGAGGAATCTACGCCAAAAAACACCTTCGGAAGGAACACTGCAACATCTGGAATGAGAAGTTACGAGACACGGAGAACATCGAGGGGAACGTTGGAGAAACGAGGTCATCACGTTAGCTCGGGAGGCGCTAACGCTCGAAGAAAGGCTGAGCGACAGACGCAACAGCTGCGAAGCGGCGGATGCGTTCCCTCCCGAAAGGGAAGATGAAACAGCTTCACAAACTACCACCCTGCGGGCGCTGTAGCAGCACAGTGACGGCGGTTCACGTTGAGCTGGAGCGCTGCAAACGTACCAGTCTGCATAGTGAAAAACATCTGTCTGGGGGGTTGGTGGGGGTGAATGTCTGAGCCAATGATTTTATGCATCAGTTTGAAAATTTGTTTGAAACTGAAGCGAAAGGCAATACTGCGAACAGTAACAGTAGCCTAAACTTTGCAAGATATTTGAGAAAGATCCGGATTGCGGTGGTTAAGCTAAAAGCTGATCAATTATGTTTCACTTCCGCCGTTTTCAGACGACACAAATGTAGCCCAATTTTGAGCCGACACAAGTGTCCCAGACAAACATGTCGTCTTATGGCCCGTTTTGAGTTGCCTTGATGCGTCGTAGCGCATGTATTGCGACATACTCAACGATTGGCATGTCAGGATTTTTTCCCCCCGTTTTACCGTATCGTGTGACATGACGGCGCCTTCCAACTTGTGAAGTTAGAGACTGAACGTGGCCCAACACAATCGTAATGTGGTGTATTGTGTAACGAAAGGGGGGGAAAGTATGGCTATCATTTATAATCATGCTACGTTGGCTAATTGCAAAGCTAAGGGTCTATTAGCAAACGTGGTGCCGAAACGACTACAGCTGCGTGTCCCACTGAATTTTAACCGGATCATGTGACGATTGGCTGGGGTCTGGTTGGAGACGGACTCACTTGTAGCGTCCAAGACGCCGAATCTGGGCTCGCTGACAGCGCGGCCATTGAGAATGGCAAAAATCGTGTCGACGCATGTCAAAAAAGTCGTAGTAAAATAGTTGAAAAAGTTTCATGCATCCATTTTCCGATCGGCTTATGTTTAGAAGGGTCGCGCGGGGGGGGGGGGGCCTGGAGCCTATCCCAGCTGTTTTTGGGCAGTAGGCGGGGGGACACCCTGAACCGGTTGCCAGCCAATCGCAGGGGGTCGAGAAGTTCTTAAACCTGCAAAATATTTTGCTGTAAATAGAAACTTTGCGGGCGGCCCGGTAGTCCAGTGGTTAGCACGTCGGCTTCACAGTGCAGAGGTACCGGGTTCGATTCCAGCTCCGGCCTCCCTGTGTGGAGTTTGCATGTTCTCCCCGGGCCTGCGTGGGTTTTCTCCGGGTGCTCCGGTTTCCTCCCACATTCCAAAAACATGCGTGGCAGGCTGATTGAACACTCTAAATTGTCCCTAGGTGTGAGTGTGAGTGCGAATGGTTGTTCGTTTCTGTGTGCCCTGCGATTGGCTGGCAACCGATTCAGGGTGTCCCCCGCCTACTGCCCGGAGACGGCTGGGATGGGCTCCAGCACCCCCCGCGACCCTAGTGAGGATCAAGCGGTACGGAAGATGAATGAATGAATGAATAGAAACTTTGCTCGCATTTATCAATTCACTTAATGTACTTTTAATGTGTTTGCAGCTTTAAAAACATCGGGTCACTCGTAACTCAAGGCACTTTTTCATTTAGGTTTTTTTTTTTTGCATTTTTCTTTATCGATTTGAAAAAAATCCCAATCATGATTTCATATTTCATCTAATATTTGAGCATTTTTTTCTTCAATTTCTCACTGTCAGCATGAAATATTGTCCTGTTATCTTTTAAGAAAGGGATGAAAATGAAACATATTTTTCAATCCGATTCATTGATGAATCGACAAAATAATAGACTCATCGATTATTAAAATAACGGTTAGTTGCGGCCTGTCGTGATTGTGTTGACATCATGCCGAGTGCCGTCGCACAAGTTGTTCAGAACACGGCTAATAGCTCTCTTGACACCGAAAAGCAAACGTTCAGCTCTTGTGATATTTTCTCCATGTCTGCAGTTTGTTGACACACGGGCCCATTTATCAGAGGCGTTCCACCTAGATGCAAGTGTGACACCCCGCACAAATCACGGAGCCCGGGCTTGTCGGCTTGAGATTCACACGTTGCCGCTTTCTTCCCTTTATTTATTTATTTACCGCCCTCTTCCTCAAAGCGTTAATTTGATTTGTGTGGCCGGCCACCGTGCAATTTTGCCGCCGTTAAGCGCGTCCCTTTTGGCCCGCCTGAGTGCAGCCTCCAGATAGTTCCGCAAATAAAGGGGCTTAAAACTTGCATTTTCTGCTCGACTCACCGCGATCAGACGCTTTTGAATTCCATTTTTTCCTTTGTTGCGTTTTACACTTTGACTCTTTTTCACTGCATGATAGCAAGCTCAAAGTGGCACTACTTCTTAAATTAGGCTAGTGGACAATTTTATATTGAGATTTATCAAATTGTTTTTAGTCATTTTTTTTTCTTTTTCTTTATTGTACTATTTTTTTTTCATTTTTATTTCCATCTATCTCCCCGGGACTGCGTGGGTTTTTTGCGGGTGCTCCGGTTTCCTCCCATATTCCAAAAACATGCGTGGCAGGCTGATTCAACACTCTAAATTGTCCCTAGGTGTGATTGGCTGGCAACCGATTCAGGGTATCCCCCGCCTACTGCCCGAAGACAGCTGGTATAGGCTCCAGCACCCCCCGCGACCTTAGGGAGGATCAAGCGGTTCGGAAGATGAATGAATTTTTTTAAACAGAATAATTGTGTATTTAAATTAGACAGCAAAAAAAAGGTGAATATTTTATATTACATGTACTTTGTTCCAGTTTATTGTAATTGATGTAATGTTCTATTTTGGTCAAATATTTATTCAAATTGGTTTCTGTTTTTGTGACTTGAAAAGTTCCATATATTTTGAGTAGTAGTAGTCTATTAGATCTTTCTGTTTGTCAAGGTATTTGTGTACTGTTTGTCTATTTTTGTCATTTTTCTAAATGGTATGTATTGTCATATGTCACCGAATATGCTTCAAAAATTTCCTCGCATGTGTACAATTTTGATTTACTTGAATACAGTATTTCTTGAATTAATTTCGGAATTGTTTACTTTTTGCAGGATTTACAACTTAGCAGTTTTATGGAGCACTTTCCAAAAAAAGAAACATTTTCAGCCGTTTTATCAGATTTTTGAAAAATTATTCAATAAATGATTCACTTCGTTTGTGAATTTCATTCATAATTTCATTTGAATTTTTGATTTCATTGTGGCCCTCACTATGTTCCTCCTTAGATCAAAGAAGCCACTTTTTATGGTTAGCATTTTGTGACCTAAAATATGATTTTTACCATTATACCCCAAATATATCGTAGTGTACCTTCGATATAATTTTCTAGTCAATTTTTGCATGAGCACATGCTGTAGCAAAACCCCCAGTGAATCTTCTTTCACATCCCATACAAGCCCCGAAGGCTTCATCGAAGTAAAAGTACAGTACTGACAATGCGAGTGGAATACATCCCAACATAGCCTGAATCGTATTTCTTCTGACAAAGACCACAAAGGTACAGACAAGAACATCTTCGGGTTTAGAAAATAGCCCCGGTGAACAAATGATATCACCGCCGCGCCGCTGAAAGAAGTGAATCATTTGAATTTGGCATTTACATTCCCCCTCCCTCATCGCTATCATCATCATCATTATGGTATGACATTTGAATCGCGTTTGTCACAAATTAGCGGCGCGTTAGCTCACCCTTGTCAAACAATTCCCCAACCGCGCAAGTTTGCGCACCTGTTTGAAAGCACGACAAAGCTTTAAATGTGATGACACAGGTAAAATTAAAATTGAAGAAGGAAAAAAAAAATCATTTCTTTCACGGATCTTTGCCGCTAGTGAACTTAAAGCGCTCTCAGCGTAGCATCTGGTTCTGCCTGGCTGTTGAACGGAAGAGCAATTAGCTTATCAGATCATCCTCGGGCGCCACAAGCACACAGAGTCTTTATCGGATCCGCATCGATTAAGGGCAGAGACGCCGTCGACTCCCAAACAAGGATGAGAACACTTTGCCGGTGATTAGACAACAGTGTGGAGTCGAGACAACAGCTCCGAGGCTAGTCGCTATCTTGTTGCTAGAGTAACGACGTGCTGTTTGCGTCTACTGAAATACGACACGATACAATGCAAAACAGAAGAGCAGAAATGTCTCTTTTGATATTTCTCCCTGCCGCGAATTAAAATAGATCAGAGTTTCTCGATTGATACTGTATTGTAACGGGACAGGATGTGATTCATTGCTTTCCATCAAGCGACGATAACAAGATATAACACGTGTATCGTTACTTTGATACGATATATTACCATACAAGGATTATGTACGACTGGAGTGTACTTATTAGTGACAACATAGCGATTGTTTGTTCCACTCCTGGCTAAAGATGAACAACATATGAAATGTGTGTATCAATACTGATAGGATATGTGAACTAGAAGACGAGTGTGCATGTGGCTTGCCGATGGGGAGGGAGAAAAGAAATTGGAGGGATTTTGCATCCTGGCAGGAGCAGAAAACATGTGGATGGGCAACATTAAATCTCTGTCAGTTTTTTTTTTTCCATCGCCTTTGGTGAATATGAATAAATGTTTAAAAAAAAAAACATCTAATGACCCCCACTCCCCCCAAAGAAAGGCTTTGCAGATTCTATTGCACTGCGGTGGTAGCAGCGGTGGCTATTGAGGTAATGACACGGCTTGAACACTCAGGAAATCCTTTTCATATCCCACAGAAGCGAGACACGATGATAGCCTGCGATAACCGACAATCAGAGCACCCATCACCTGTCTTCGAGTGCTCAAGAAGAGGCTCAGGCGGGTGGGGTAGGGGGGGTGACGAAATGGAAGTCACGAATGCTTACGTGGATGAAAATATCATATGATGTGATTTTCTTTCTTTTATGAAACAGTAACGTGATGCAAAGGTCGTTTTTTTTTAACTGGGGCCGAGACCAAATATCAACATTGGGGTGCATCATTTCATTTGTTAAGATACATCGAAGTGGGATAACTTATCCCAAATTCAGTGGTTGTACAATAGCGATACACAAGTACGGCTGCTCTGCTTACCGTATTTTTCTGCTTATAAGTTGCTAGTAGAAGTCGCACCAGTCAAAAAATGAAACAGAAAAAAACAAAAACGAAGGGCAACTTTTAGTTCTGAATCTGGAACTAAAAGTCACCAAAAAGTCTGAACACCCCCGTTTTACCGTATTGATACACAACCCCCATTTCCCCATTGCAGGATTCACTGAACTGTGTTTGATTGTCTCCCCCAAGGACAAGGTTTGTGTTGGCATCAATGGCAACAAGTGCAAGCCTTCATTCAGCCTGACAGGCGTGCATGTCTTCTAACAGATGGCATTTAGGAAGGCGGCGCATGTGTTCCTGCGCGGCTCTTACATCAGCCTCTACATCCATTACCAAGTCAAAGACAAATGCTCGGCGGTTCAGGGAGGGTGGGGGGTTGGGGGGGGCAGTACACCCCGCCCGCACACCTATATACAATATCCATATACACACAGAGGCTGGGCGGTACACCTTGAGGGCGGGGATAATCACCAGGATTTATTGAATGGTGCCAGCCGCTCCTCACTCTATCAAGTCCTTTTTTTATAGGCCCGCTGATAAATGACACTGCCACCCTGACTGAGGTTGGCGGAGGTGTTTGGAGGATGGGGGTGATGGGGGGGTGGGCCGGGGAGGTGGGGGCCTGAGCTATCTGATGAGCCGTCCCCCTCATTCCACTCACCACTAAACTGTGAAGGTGGCAATGGATGGCTGATTGTCTGCCTTCAAAACAATCGAAATGGACCTCAAGTCTTGTTTTGACACGACACGCGTCACCATATCAGTGACTTTGCGGCACAGGGATTATTCATCTATTTTGTCCCACCCCTATTTTGGGCTGAAAAATCAATCGAGATCAATCAAATGTATTAACACGACATTAATGTGAATCATTTATGGCGTTTTGCATTGTATGTTAGCACCTGAGCTAACTTTTTTTTTTTCAAGACAACACAATGTGGTTGTTTTAAATAGACAAAGTGTGGATCTCTTTGTTTGATGTTTACTTGGACAGGAAACGAAAACTTGACAGGGAGTGACATTAAACAGCTTGACGCCTCTGTTTTGCGCACGGCAACTTGTCAAACATCTCTCGGATACTCGCGGCAAACATCGATCACTTTTCACCAGGGTAAATATTTTCTGTCGTCATCCAGGATCGACACGGCATTCAATTTTAATTTTAACCCGAGGTGCTACATATTGATGTCATGCGAAATCTGGGCCTTTTTTAAGACATGAAAATCTACAAGTGAATACGCGGTTTAGTTGTACCGCACTTTCTGCTATCGAGGGGAAGAGCATTTTAGTGTTCTGCTGTCACTATACGTCACTGACATAGCTTTGATGAGCAAAGCTACATTATTTGTAGGAGATGATTTTTGGACTGATCAAGAAAACTCGGATCTTTTCCCGCAGCAACCCTGATAAACGAACAGCGGTTGCAAATCACTACCTTAGAGAATTGCTTCCATGACATTTTACAAATTAGCCAACAAAATTCCCATGTTGCACTGGGGCGGGTGGCGGGGCACGACACTCCTCACGTCATCATTTTTAAGAAGCTGCAACACTATTTTGGTGTCCGCGCAAAAATGAGATTTGGTTGCCTTCTCTCAGGCGCTGAAGGTCACGAGATTATTCATGTTTAGTCGGGACAGATCGGGATGGATGGCCCCAACCTGAGCCGCCCCGCGAAGCCCGTCGGCCGGGCCGCCAGTCAAACGGCGCAAGATGGATGACGCCGGCTGCCGAGGAAGCGGCTCTTGATCTCGTCCGGCTTCTCTCCCTGACAGGGCCTAGCGTCAGCCTCGGCTCCTAATTGAGCGGTTAGGACTGGCAGGGTGGGGTACGATACATCACAGCGGCCCAAGACAGGACGGGACGCTTCCTCGCTCTCCCTTTTGCTCATCTGGGACGCGCTAATGAAAATCTGCGGGGCCGCATCTGTCGCTTTGCAAATTGAGCAATGTTTGTCAGGACAAAAAAAGAAATAAAAAATAAATGGGACGCTTGAATGCCAGGGCAAGGACATCCAACATTCACTAAGCAGGGCGGCCTTGAGAGGTTTCACCTCTAAAGCGGGGGCCCGCGCCATTGTTGTCTGCCACTCTTCTTTTCTTCCCTTTCAAGGGTTTGCACGAGTATTTTATTCTTGTTATCCTCCTCGCTTAAGTGCACAGATTTCACAGCTTGCTAACGTTTTCCAAATGCCTCCATTTTTCAGCATTTGGCAATAGCACTCTCGCCTCCATTTTCCTGTGAAGTTTAACAAGCCCTCTCTCCACAAATGATCAGGCGGTGGCCCCGGCAAAGCAGCACCCGGGGTGGTAACTCACACTTTTTTCGGCAACACTGTCGAGGGGCCGTCGTCGCGTGGAGGAAACCATTTCCAGCCCCGAGCGAGGAGGCGTATTAAACTTTTAACAACATTGCAGTGGAGTTGTGTTGTTGAGTCCCAGTAGCGGCAAACATAAAACCTCACAAATACAAAATAGCTATATAATATACAGCGGTGTCTTCAGTGACCCAATTCGGTTTTTCAAGATACAGGCCATCGCCGTATGGTGACACTTGGGCAGATTGTAAACACTTCATCAAAAGAAGAGGCTTCAAGTTGTGTTATTGCCACTCCCGGTCGAAGTTTACAGTCAAACCAAAAGTGAATGATCTTGTGTATTTAACACAAACTCACAACTTCTTAAAGTCTGTTTAGCTTAATGCTAACAAACAATGCACAAAGCCATTGATGGGCTAACAGTTGTTAACTCATTCAATCCCAAAGACGTTTTTAAATGTCTTTTCAGACTTGGTGTAGAATTCGCTCCAAGTATACTTTTTAGGGGGGGGGGGGGGTTACCCCCACGCACACTTTTTGAGGAAAATGCAAACCGGAGATGTTTTATTGAAGTGTGGTTAAATTTACATTCCCCCAATGCAGTTCAGTAGGCGACAATTATCGGCCGCTTTTCGCTCTTTGCAGGTTGGCCATATCCCCAGCTGCGGCGAATAGCGAAGGTCCACGAGAATATTATTGCAGCTTACTTTGTGAGAGTCGATTTTTATACTGCCACCATATGCGGCCAAGACCACATGGAGCAGCGAAATGTCCGCTAATTTGAAGACAATAGGAAGCGTCGTTGAAAAACGTTTTGAAAGGCTTGAACTGTTTTACCGCGTGAACACGCAACACAAATGTTGACAAACTCATTGACTGATTTGGAGCAGAGAAAACGAACCGCAAGCGTGAAAGCAGCCAAAGTCTGCCTTGCCGTGTAAAGGTTGGAGATGAACTCCATCCATCTCCTTGTTGTCTGCCCGGTGAGACGTGTCTAATTAACGATGCCCTGAATGAAAAGCCTCCTCAACGCGTCGCGTCTGAGAGCACATGCATCCACGTACAATGTGGAGCGGCCATGTGACATCACGTTGGCGAGGTGAGTTGAAAAGACCCTCATAATTTATTGGCCCTGGCAACAAAAAAAAAAAAAAGCTGGCGAGATTGAGTTCTGTAGGAGGTTGTGGGAGGACGACAAAAGTCTCTTTTTTCTAACTATTATCAGCCAGTAAAGAAGTAGAAAGGAGAACTGGGCTCCTATAATGTCGGTTCTGCAAAAAGGCGATTTGCGCATAACTCAAGGACGCATCTTCAAACAAGCGGCAGAGGAGAGCAAACGGTATAGACTCTAGCCTTATTGTTACTTCCCTCCTCTTCAGACACCAACTCGTCTGTTGACTGGAAGCTGAGGGACCCAGGCAAGCACATGTACGACACTCAATGGATTAAGTTGTTGACATTTGCAATCCAGGGACCAGAAACACTTCAGCTGGTCTCAAAAACGTTTTTAAATGGTTTCTATGGAAGGTAACATTATGGGAAATATCACGTTTCTGTGCATACCTTGTTGTCAAACTCACAGTTGAACTCACTTGAATCAAGCTTTTCCTTTTAGGAAAGGGCAACATCAAGATAAGATAAGATAAGAGATCCTTTATTCGTCCCACAATGGGGAAATTTACAGCCTCCAGCAGGAAGAATGTATGTAGAAAGAAGAAAGGAGAAAGAAAAAAAAACAACAAACATCTTTCAATTAAATACAATATGAACACAAATGGATAAAAATTATTATTATTATTATGATTGTTATTTTTTATTCATCAGCCTGACAGCAGTCGGTAGGAACGAGCGTCGGTATCTCTCCTTCTTGCAGCGCGGGTGTAACAGTCTCTGGCTGAAGGAGCTACCAAGTGCTGTCAGGGCGGGCTGGAGGGGGTGGGAGGGACTGGCCATCATAGCTTTTAGCTTAGTTAGCATCCTTCTGTAATCAATAGTTGGTGTTCTTTTTAAGAAAGTTATGCACCTTTTAAACCTACGTGTAACATGTTTTTTTGGGGCGGGGGGTGGGGGTCAACGTCATTATTTTCGGAAAGAACGTCAGTTATCTGTTTTTTTTTCTTATGAGGAATTTTTGTTAGTGTGTCACACTGTCACACTGCCAAAAGCTTTATAACTAACTGTCACATCCGCTAGTCAAAGCCTGAGGTGCACAGTGTTTGTTTTCAGTTCTTACAAATACACATTTTGTTAGACCCCAGTTCTCTGCCTGGATGTTTCAAGTGGTTGTTTTTCATTAATTTATATGAAATCCTGATAGGAAGTGACATAAGTTGGGATTTGAAAAATAGATAGCATCAATGTTGTTTTGGCTAGTCCGGGAGCCTAAACATGCTAACATTTGAAAATGATTTTTTAAAAACCATTTGTCTGTCATTTGGCCAAGAATAAAATTGTAAACTACAAGGACAATTGTGGATTTACTGTGCAAACATTTAGGAACATCTCAAGCACATTTATGAGAATTACTAAAGAATGATTAAAGCCAACGACTAACCGAGTATGCACATTACATCTTTTTCAGGTCTGCCGTCAAGTAAGATGGTACACATTCTTGCTAGCTTCTTTCCAATCATGCTTGCTAAATAAAACTCATCACGGCAGCTGGTGTGTCAGCTCAACTCGGGAGCCACCGGAGAACTCAAGTAGCATTAATTTATTGGCACTCCTTGGTGCCATCTCCTCATATTTATAAATTCAAACAGAAGAGCTTCTCAAGGTCTTTAAATGTTTTCCATTCACCCCCTTTAATTATTCATGTGCTATCTGCTGTAATTTTTCAGATTTTTTTTTTTAACCACCCCTGCCTCTCCCGCCATGCTTTTTGCTAAATTATGGATGTTGCGCTCCCCTCGCTCGCTCGAAAGCTCTCATTCAGTCGGCTCGCGTCGCTCATAACATCTCCCCAAACAGGCCAGCCGACATGCGATTTATTCGCCGTTTTTCAGCCCCACCCATAAAAGCTTTATCTCAGATTTCACGCGTCTCCTGAGTGGGGAGGCGGTGAGCGCTTGGCAAAGTGCTTGATTTTGATTTACGCTCTTGACGGGGCGGATTGTTTTTTTGTAAATGACAGTACATGAAGAATTACACCGAGTGTGGTGTTTGTGTCGTGAAAAATAAGGATTTGTTGGCATCCCGAGTTTTTTGACTGTTGAAGATTTCACGCCTACATGAGTTACTTATGTTAGTCCTTAACTAGCTAGCCATCTCAGCTTTTGAACTGATTATGTACAACTTCACATGAGAAGTGAATATAAAAGGTTTTGACTGAGTGAAGATGCACTCAATGTCAACCAGAAAAGGCGATTTTTGACATACAGCTACCCCCACGGAAAAAGACTCTTTCCTTGTACTCAGCCTTGTGACCTCTTTTGTGGCAGTACACTACATCCACGCTGACTCCAAACACCTGCTCAGACTCCACATCTATCACGCCAGTGACTTTGCTCCCATCTGGCCGGGCCGCGCCACGTGGGAGTCGGCCTCATCTGCTTGTTTTGGGGTTTGGCGTCAAAGGCGATGTGGGAGGGAATTTGCTTTTTAATCAGGTTTCGGACCTCGCTCGGAGGGAGCGGATGGAGTTTGTGGTCAGTCACATCAAACTGGTGACTTCAACAAAACATCAGTATGTCACAAGTGTTTGACAAAGTGCTAACTAGCTAGTCATGAGAGCCATTGAACTGCAAATGGACGACCAGGCCCAAGACATCAGTGTACAACACAATTTTTTATTAGCTGCTAACTAACTAGCCACTTCGGAGATGTTAGCATACATCCCGTTTTTTTTTTGACTGAGTAAAGACAGAAAGCCATGAGTTTACTGCGCTAACTATTAAGCAGTTTGCCACTTCATGTAGGCTACAGCCTTGCGAGAAACGGCAGCATCTTTCGCAAAGTTTTAACAGAGTGGAGACAAAAACGGACTAGTTACATCCTTACATCAGCCTCTCATAGGTAGCCACTTTATGTATGACCTATAGCGAGACAACCCCGTACAAGTCTTTGCCAAATAATCAGACAAACATTCTCACAAAGTGACAGTTACAGGAATGTAAACTCACCGGCACATTTGGTCCGCGCCCTCAGCGGTGGTCCGGGTGCACCGGTGCCACCCTCCAGAGGCCTGGTGAGCAGAACGCTGATCTCGTATTCAGTGTCAGGGTCCAGGTGTCCGATTTTATGCGTGGTTTTGTCAACAGGCTGCAGGTCGTACATGGTGCCCGACACAGTGCGGTATTCAACCTCCCGGTCAACGATGGGGCCGTCGCCGTTGATGGAATTGGCGTTGAGTTGGATCCACAGGTAAGTGGCACCCACGGCGGTCAGCTGTGGCGGCGCGATGGGCACCGGAGGCTCTAGAGGGGTAAAAGGGTTTTAGTTGGATATTTGATGACCATCTTCACTCCATTCACCCTTTTTCACCAAAGGCATTTGTTACTATCCTACAACTATTTTATACTTCACACCAGACACTGAAAACATTCCTCCTTTGGAGTTAGTATTGGCTCTGGAAGACAGAATTAACAGAGGATGGATAGGTTGAACAGCAGTCAAATTTTAACCCAAGTCTGTCTTCTTTCGCCCCAGCGCTTTGAAAGGAATTCTTGTTGACCAATTTTAAACCTCGACAGGTAGTACCAGAACCAGAACAGGGGTAGGAGACTGGAAAACTGGGACAAAGGTGAAAAGTTTAACTCCTGACACACCCTTCTTGGGCCTTGTTGCGTTGAAAGCTATTTCTGCTGTCCAATTTAATACTTAACAGACACTGAAAAGCTTTCGCCCTTTGGAGGTAGGATCAGAATCTTAACGGGCTCGACACCGTCTGCCTGTTAGTGGATTCAGCTGTGCCGGGGCAAGGGTGGGTGCACCTTATGCTCACTTCTCCTTCCTTTTTGTGTCAAAATAGTTGGGTTTTTTAAAAAATATATATAGATTAAATGTTATACGCCACACCACACGCTGCCATTTAACGCCTTTGGAGCTCGTGTCAAAACCACAACAAAGGCGTGCCGCAACCAACGTGTAAAGGTATGCCGCAAAGCCGGAACTGGAGTGTCAAGTTCAAATTAATTTCTCCCACCCTGTTGTGATGGAAGCAATTACCGCTGCCGGACAATTATTTCAGCCATCACGGAAATATCAAACTCTGTCGGTTTTTGTGTGAAAGACGTGGTAGTAAACATATGACGACTTTGACAGTGACCTTTTCCTCCATCGCATTCCAAATATTTGTTTAATCTGTTTTAAACCTTATGGCATCTCGGCCTTAATGAGCCTTCTGCACATCCCAGCACAGGTTCTTTCATCTATTTCTGGCATTTTAATGTGCCAACATATCATATTCAATTTTCTAGACAACTATACATAATGTAGAGATTTTTTTTATCTCTTATTTTACGTAAATGTGAATCACCAAGAAAAAGTGTTCACCAGTCAGGCGATCGCTCATTATGCTGATGTTTGCCTTGGACATTTTCGAAGGATTGTTAAAAGCTGACAAAAGCAAACGTCCTTGGATCAATTTTTTACAAACCACTTCTGAGAGAGAACATGTACTGAAGAGGGCAAAAAAAACAATGAGGATGCAGTTAAAATTTAAATGACCATCATTTTTAATTATTTGCTCTATTCTGTTTTTACATTATGCAGAAACCTCATTTATTGATCAATAATCTAATTGTAACATGTATTTTTTTACGCATTTTGATGCATTTTTATCCTTCATAAAATATTTATGTCTGAATTTTGGGGGGCTCGGAACGGATTAGGGCATTTGCATGGAAAACGCGTCTTTACTTACAAAATTTTCAAGTCAAAATTTTTTTTTCCAGAACCAATTAATTCCGAAATAGAGGTACCACTGTATTTAATGTTCTGTACTGAACAATCAGTGCACCAAATTTACATTACATTTAATGTTCGACACAATTGAATGTCATATTTAAATTGCATTTAATGTTCTATAAAACTAATGAACTGCGTCTAACCGCGTCGTAAGAAATTGCATGCATTTTTTTTCCCAGGTCTCAACTCTCATTTGCATACTTAAAAATCTTCCACATCCTCGAGTAGAATCCTCGAGGATGATCTCCCACGGAGTCATCACAGAGTTTGGCCGGTGGAGGTTGTCCCTCATAGGAAGCAGATGGTTTGCTCACACTGACCTCAAGTCACGGGTCCCTAAACTGCGTCTAATCCAAGCTGTCCAACATCACCTCGAGCCAACCAGCTTAGGGAGCAGACTGTCGGAGGTGTTCGAGTCCGTCTTTGTTTTGGTGGGTTTTCGGGTCAGATGTCTTTACATGTCTGAGTCTTTTTAAACCACGCCATCCCTTTCAACATCCCAGACATAAATGGTGCAGGCCTTCTGCTCACATGCTTTCAAAAACAAATTTTAAATCGTTGGGTGTCGTCTCGATAATGCGCGATTGGCTCCTTGGGCGGGATTTGACAAAACCTTTAACAGACTCGCAAAAGAAAACAAGGCTAGGCGAGACGGTCGAATGAGTATCGCATGGTATAAATTGAACCCCAACGCGGGTCAAACCCCAAACTCCGGCTGCCTTTCCCAAATGTTTCCTGCCATCCTGACAGAGGTGCCGCAAGCTTTGTCCGCCGCTCCACAAAAGCGCAAGTAGCTTACGGTGATGAAAGCATGTAGGTGCACTAAGCCTGGCGTGTTGAAAATGACAGATTAACGGCGTGAAATACGCTCGGGCGCGAGCACACGTGAGGGGTATTAATGACTTGCTTTTTCGACCGCGCGTCGGCTTGGAGACGGCCGACGGTGGGCGTGCGACACGGGCGGCTAAACGCGGGGGTCGGCGAGCAGCTGCCGTCGCGATGTTTGACCACACGGCCGAGCGGAAAGGCGACAGCTGCGTCCTCCTCGAATGCAGCATCTGCGGACTAACAAATTCTTAGCCTACATACGTGTCGAATGTGTGAAAATAAACCATATTATGCGCAAGCTGGACGACGACTGCAGCGCAAATTTTACATTTCTCAGTGACATTGTTTGTGGTTATGAATCATTTTAAAGCAACTTTTATTGACATAATATGATTTTTTTTTAATGTCATCCTATTCCTGCATTTCACCCCCCCCCCAAAATTCACTGAATTCCAATAACAGTAGTAGTAGTAGTATGCAACAGTCGATGTGCAAAGCAGCTGTGTCACTGTCCTGTTGATTGATCGTAATAATAACAATATTATTATATTATTAAGTTATTATTATGTTATTATTATGTTATTATCCTGCTTTCATTTTTTTGAACCGAGAGCTGCCTCCTCTCTTGTTAAAATGGGAAAGGTCCTCGTTACGCTCCTAACCGAGCTGGAAAAGACAATCGATCGCCTCTGAGAAGACAACTGACGAATCTGGCTTCGATTTCGATTATGCCCCCCTGTCCCTGTTCTCGGTGGCTGTTCTCATTAGCGCCGACACGGGCCAGAATGCTCAGCTGGACTTCCGTGAACCCGAGGAAAAGGAGCCCGGGTCTAGACGGGGAGAATAATTATCGTCCCTTTCAGAATCACTACGGGAGAGCCTATCACCAGGATGGAAAAAGGGAGGAAGGTTCAAGCGGGCCGATCCATATGGCGCGCGTACTTCCACATAAAACTGGCATGAAAATCAGGAGTGATTATCAAGGATAATCAAGCGGTCATTCTCCTCCTGTTGACCAAGGCGGCGTATTGTAATGAGGCGGGATGAAAAATCCACACTCGCACTTAACTGTGGTCACTCCCATACACATTTAAGGGAGGATTTACAAGTCGGGGCGGCCCGGTAGTCCAGTGGTTAGCACGTCGGCTTCACAGTGCAGAGGTACCGGGTTCGATTCCAGCTCCGGCCTCCCTGCGTGGAGTTTGCATGTTCTCCCCGGGCCTGCGTGGGTTTTCTCCGGGTGCTCCGGTTTCCTCCCACATTCCAAAAACATGCGTGGCAGGCTGATTGAACACTCTAAATTGTCCCGAGGTGTGAGTGTGAGTGCGAATGGTTGTTCGTTTCTGTGTGCCCTGCGATTGGCTGGCAACTGATTCAGGGTGTCCCCCGCCTACTGCCCAAAGACAGCTGGGATAGGCTCCAGCACCCCCCGCGACCCTAGTGAGGACCAAGCGGCTCGGAAGATGAATGAATGAATGAATGAATTTACAAGTCGTGGCTCCAAGGAGTGAGGAGAGGTGGTGTGGTGTGGGAGGGGGGGGCTTGAAAAGATGACACTCGGATGCGTGAAAAGGCCGCCTTTTTCCTCCCTCGCAGAGATTTTAAAGGGGAAGACGCATTACGACCAGATCAAGTTAATGACATGAATATTTACGATTAAAGTGCTGTTTGGAGTGCAAAAGATGGAAAGGGGGGCGGGGGGTTGTATTTGGTGAGTGAGCCCTTCCCCCGATTCCGCGACACAGAACCCATCTCCTTCAATGTCGCGACTTGGAAAAGTATATACATCCCCACAAAAGACATGAATCTTGCTGGATTTTTTTATGAAGGAGCACTTTTTATCCGAAAAACAAAATCCTGAAAAATGAATATTTATTTGGCTATTGAAATCAGCACAACTAAAACCTGTGTCAAATTGAACCCTTTCATGAACTCTGTAACCCGTCAACATGATCAGCTGTCCACTGTCGTAGCCGCCGTCCCTGAAAGGCTTAACACCAAAACTGAAGAGGGGATCAATGAAATGATCACATTTGACAATGAGTATGAGCCTTAATGGAGACTTCTTATTACTTTTTCTTTTCTGATTGATTAAAAAATGATTTAGTAGATATAAACACATAACGGGGTAGGACTAGATACGTTTTTTTACTTCATCCTACTCCCTTGAACATAATAACTGTGTTGAATGAAGACTGATTTCTTTCTTTTACTTTTTTATCTACCTTATTTTCTGTCAAATTATTACTGTATATGTTTTATGTTCAATAAACAAACCAAACCAAAAAACCAAAACAAACGTTTAAACTGGACCAAAATCTCATGAAAGGATCAAATTCACACAAAGAATAAACCCATGCATGCATTTTGTACAAAATTCGACAAAACTCTCATCCGTACCCGATGCCTTTGTCATCTCCAAATCCTCACATCGAACACCGGTTTGTACCAAATTCTGCTAAAACCTCACCAGAGGTTAACTTTTTTTTTTCTAATTCGATTCTTGACATGGGAAGAAGGCTGATCTGGGTTAGAAGACATTATCTCCCTTCGCCCACTCTCTGTTCTGTCCATTCTAGCGTGATTGACAGAACTCGATCTGCAGCAGCAGGATTAAACCTATCAATCACATAAGGCTCGGAGACAAAAAAAGGAAAAAAAAGGGGTGTGGGTGAAGAGACAGGGCAGAGGGGGGGGGGGGGGGGTGGCGGGAAATCAAGGCAGTAAATTCAATTGAGAGCACACGGAGAAGATTGAGGTGAAGAAATATAGGAGGCCATTACTGGACGACTATAGGGGCTGTAAGGAAAGTGAGGCCTTGCAGCGAGAGACGACTCCATAAATTCATATCAAATGACTGCAGGAGTCAAACATCAGTGAGGCTACTGTAAACCCGCCGGCTGCTTGCCTTTGTGATCCTTTAAAGCGCCATTGTGCTCAGTCAAGGACGGCCCCCCATTTTACAGTGAAAAAGTCCTCCAGATAACAGATCACCATAAAAAAGAGAAGGAAAAAAAGGGCGGGGGCGGTTAAAAGTGCCCTAAAGTGTGTTTATGTAGCTTTTGCTTCTTGTTCATCTCCCTATGACTTTGCATGAAGGTCAGTGCAAGGCTCAATTTAAAGAGCACCCAAGTCCCACAGCGTCAACCAATGTAAAGCAGCAAATCGTTAGATGAAATGACACTAAATTTGGAAAAGGAGAATGAGATTTGGATAACGATAACATCCTCCCGACAGCATCATTCAAAATCCTACTAAATCCTCTCGATAAAGTTGACTTGGATTTATTTGGCGAACAATTTAGTACGAGCAACATTCAATTGCTGTTGTGCCCAATCCAGCTATTATTTTATTTGGTGTATGTTCAAATCTGGTGGCTGAGTGGTTAGCACGTCAAACTCACAATGCAAAGGTCGTGGGTTCGATCACGGCTCCGGAGTATGCATGTTCTCTATGTGCCTGCGTGGGTTTTCTCTGGGTACTCTGGTTTCCTCCCACATTCCAAAAACATGCACGGCAGGCGAATGCAACACTCCAAAATTGTCCTGAGGTGTGAGTGTGAGTGCGAATGGTTGTTCGTCTCTGTGTGTGCCCTGCGATTGGCTGATAACCGGTTCAGGGTCCACCCCGCCTACTGCCCGATGACGGCTGGGACAGGCTCCAGCACCCCCCGCGAGCCTTGTGAGGCTAAAGTGGATCGGAAAATGGATGGATGGATATTTACAGTCACCCAAATAATTTCATGTTTTCAAGAAACTATACTGGACATTGATGTGTGTGTGTGCAAAAATCCAACTCAATTCTTACCAGGGGAGACAATCAATCACATTCTCCTCTGTGAAAGTTGTCAAATCGGCCCTGAAGTGGCTGCTTGATAGCAAAAATTGCAATCTTTTGGGACATGGGTTCTTGAGACATTTTTTGCACAGCAAATTTCATGCTGCAGAAGCCGAAACTGTCATTGGGGGCTGAAATGGACAGAATAACACTCACGCTTTATGGTCAGCTCCCCGTAGTTGGACACGCCGACCCCTTTGTCCGAGTGGACGATGCATCGGTAGCGGCCCGAGTCACCTTTGGTGGTGTTCTCCACGTCAAAGGTGCCGATGAACCGACGGTTGTTCCAAGGCTTCGTGGCCTTCATCGGGGCCTCCCGTCCGCCCATTCCCTGTTTGAACACACGAATACGATTGGTTTCACCTCACACGTGATTTTTTTAAAAAACTTTTGTTTGTTTGTCTCAGTCCCAATCGTGAGTGATACATAAATCACACTGCAAGGCACGGAGAGGCAGTACCTTCTCTCCAGCTGTCACCCCTTACAGCGGGCAGATGGGATGGGGGTCGGGGGGGTAGCATTTGTTCATTAGAAACGTTTCTTCATCGCTGTCATCCGGCTGGGATTTGGCCTAATGCTTGTTTTTCAGCTTACGGTGCTAATGACGACGCATTTGTGAAAATGATGGAGTACCTGGCACGGGACCTTTAAGCCCGCTGATCACACGACTGACGTCGCATGTTAGCGTCACAGGCCCGAAAAGGCCGTGGCTGCCAGATGCACTACCTTTGTCGCTCGGATCAAGGTCGTCCGCGGGCTGCTGTGTGCCGGAAAAAGAAGGCACTCTCCACAGAGCCGGCGTCTATGTGGGTTAAGAGCATACGGCAGTGAGCTGACACCTGTAATCCCCTGTCTGCCAGCCAGCGGGCTACATCCAGGATGCAATGAAGCAATGTGTGAATGTCACAGCTTGAACTTTCGACTTGTCACTCAGATTTGGAGACGAAAAAAAAAAAAAAAGGATCTTGGAGGTTGTGTTTCAGTCGAAATTATAGGAACAAAGAAAGAGTTCAGACCAAAATGGAGGTAAGGTTAGAATGAATTTGGGTAATGTGAGATTGAATCAAGACCTCGACGGGAGCAATGTCAGGACCATGACAATGCGATACCAGGTAAAAAAACAAAATAAAATACGAGACCAAGGCAAGAGTAAAACAGAGCAAAGACGACGACAATGTCACACCAAGTAATGTGAGACCAAGTAAAGACCAACACAATATAAAATATATTACAAACTGAAACTAGGCCATGTGAGGCTAAATCGAGACCAAGATAGGCAGTGTCAGATACCAAGACCAGTTTATTCCGAGAAAAAGACGAAAACCAAGAAAATATGAGGCCGCATTAAAATGAAGACCAGGACGATGCGAGACAAAATCACAATGACGAGACTAAAACGTTGCACTGACTCATGACCGAAGCAGAGGAAATGTAAGACCATTTCACGCTTGAGACTGAGTACAAACTAAGACCAAGGCTCTGGTATGATGCACAAGTGAGACGAAAAGGATCACCTTGTGCAGGTAAATGAAGAAAAGCCTCACCTGAAGCCAGAGCCGGAAATTGTCTCGCTTGCGTCCGTTGACGGTGCAGTGAAAAGACGCCGTCTGTCCTGCGTTGACCTCCACTCCCTTTATCGTCAGAAAGTGTGGCGTGTTCACTGAGAAACACCAACAAAAAAGACATGAGTTTTAATTTACTAGGATAACATCACAAGCTCAAAAGTAATCATTCCGTATTAATCCACTGAGTTTTTGCTTGCCGATACATCTCCAAAGAGGAAGCATATTTCCTATTTGCTTCACTTTGCCACATCCAATATGGTTGCCCCGTCGACATACTCATGAAGGTGTGATTGTACATGTAATGTAAAGGATGTCTGTCATAGTACAGTTGTACCTCTATTTACGAAATGCATTTGTTCTGGAAGAAATTTCTTAAATTGAGAACCCAGAATTTTTATTTTTACCTTTCATACCTTGAAATTTATTTTGTAACAAGAGGCAATATTTTCCTGCTGAGGCCTTTCGTAACTTGAAATTTTCGTATGAGGAGACGTTCGTAAGTAGAGGCACCATTGTACTTGCTTGCGGTTGTCGCACAAGATGCCATCAGTCGTGCTCCACGAATGTATGGAGCAAACCTAAGTGCTGTTGGATGGTAGGCCCCCAGCGCACGCTTATTTCGGAGAGGGTGGACGAACTGCGCTTTAAAAGGACGAGGACGGACAAGAACGGAGGACGACTACTATATGATAAGGATGGCGAGAAGATGACGGATGCGCACGGATGCCGGACCGGCAAACTAGGGTAAAGGTCCCATTACAGTGGGTGTCCCTGTGGCGAGTCTCGCTGGTAAACAAGAGTTGAACAGGCAAAGCAGACTTAAATGGATGCCCGACTTACACTTTTGTATGTGCGACCTCATGAAAGTCAGAGGCCCGACTCGCTTTGTGAGGAAGAAGGCGACCACCTAAATCTCCAGAACGAGACACAAGACGCCGTTCTGCTGCTAATTGCATTGCCGCTTTACTTCCCCCGCACAGTGAGTTAATGATACCGCTTTTCCAAAAGCATTTTCATGTTGATCGTTAGCGATTACGGCTACGGGTAGGTAGGTAAAACTAAGCTTCAAGGCTAGTGACTAAGGTGATCATGAGGGCTACATGGATGAGGGTTCGGGATTTTAGGTTAGGTTTTGGTTTAAGGGGCAAGACATAGGAGCTTGGGTGCTGTGTTTGGTTAGAGCTTGTTTCAGGAATTTAAGTTCTGGGATTGTACTTGGTGTTTGGAATTAGTGTCACTGTGCTCCTAATCACAATAAAAAAAGGTCTGGAGCCCTGGGTGGGAGTTAGGGTGTGTTAGTATTCTCGTAAGTCAGCTGGCGTTGGTATTCAGGTGGATATTTTTGAGCAAGAAGCTCGAGCAAATTAGCGCTGCCGTTTCACTGAATCCCAGCACTGAATACAACAAAGCGTTCTTACAAAAAGCATTTTTCTTCATTCCAAACGGAGCTCATTATGATCAGCACATCGGATATTCCGCGGGACTTTTTTTTCTTTTTTTAATGTGGAACATTTTTGATGAGTGCAGGCAAAAAATAGGGCAATCTCGCCGAGCGACCTTGATTTGAAACGTAACCGAATCTCTTAAGACTGTGGGAGGAAAAAAAAATGTAATTCTATTGCTTTCATCGCTAAGAGTTCCACTTGTGCTTTTATATATATATATATATATATATATATACACATATATAAAAAAACCAACCTCATCCTTCAGCCACATCCTCTGTCAATCTAACCACCGCCCCCCACAAAAAGGTATTTTTCTTCATACATTTTAACCCTTTCAGGGACAGCGGTTACTACAGTGGACAGTTTACCATGTTACCGGGTTACAGGGTGCAAGAAAGGGTTAATGACAGGGGAGTGTCACGGCATAATCTTGGATATCCCTAACGGTGGGTTAATTAAAAAATAAATGCCTTCGTGGTTTTGCCTTCCAGTCAGCGGGAGAGGGGATTGCCCCGAAGAGGAACATTGATTCCACCTTAAGCCCCCCCCCCCCACCCTCCACCTCCCACACACACAAATTTAAACATTCATCACGTTGCAAAACGAGTCATCGATTGCCTTGGATGCATTCAAATGCAACACATATAGTTGTACGAATCCATCGTATTGACACAAGAGTTGTAGGAATTGGGCCACTTTCAAAATGGTTAACAGGTCATTAGCATTTAACAATCAGAGTGTGATACTTGCTGCTAGTGTCCGAAGGGCAGAGCAGAGTTCCAATCAATGGAGGAACTCATACAAGTTATTGATTTAGACTTTTAAGATCCGCACATACGCTGCTCAAACTTGGATGATTTCATGCGTTTTGAATGACGTTTGCAATGACTAAACGTGACATGACGGCTGCTGACGTACCTCAGTGTGACTTTTGCGCGGGACAGAGGGTGTGCTAACTCTAACCATGGGTTGAGTGGCTTAAAAAAATTAGGGAGACTTTTTATTTTAAGGTTCCCATCTGGACTAACAAGACTCAAAACGCACACAGATCCTGACAAGGCCTCCTAGTCCCAGAAGCAGCAACCCAAAATCTGCAGACGGAAAATCCCAAATATGCTCGTACTTGCAGTATACATCCGGAAATACTGAGAGGGATTTGAATGCCTGAGAGATGAGCCGCTTCACTGAAGATCCTTCAGGGATGAAAGAACGAAGATGGGTATTTGTTTTTCGTTCGACTTTCTTTCCGCAATCTCTCGCTCCGACATCCCAGAGCGAACCGTATGCTGGTAAATCTTAAGGGAGCTACAAGGAGAACGTTTTCCTGCTGTCCTTTGTTTGAAGAGTGGGCCTTGAAGAAAACAACAGTGTATATTTGGAAGGGTGTCATGCGAGGGACAATGGCTTTTTGATGATGTTTTATGATGGAGAAGAAGAAAAGGGGCGGACTCACTGCACTGATGGCCTTGGACCAGGACATCTTTGATGGCCAGCATGCCGTGCTGCCCAGAGGTTACGGCTTCGAACACGATCTGGGGAGCAGAGAGAAGACTCATACGGCAGGCAATAAAAATATACGTCGCTGTCTGAGTGCTCAGGAGAGGGAACGGATTGCATTCTTTTTGTAATATGTCCACGCTGATGTGCATTGTGACATGCAAGACGATTGTTTCTCTTTCTTTCCTTAATAGCTTTTACGTAATACGGTTTACGTTTGGGTTTGCTTGTCAAGCAAGGTCACCTTCCATCAGGTTAGTTAATCAGAGTTCCCTGACGCAAGACACATGCAAAGACATCATATGTGTTTACATTACAAATAGAATGACATTTTTTTTCGTTTCAAAAAAAAAATACCCCCGCGAAAAGCAATATGAGTGATTTGAATTGGAAAAAATAAAGTCATAAATCAATGTAAAACTCTGAGGGTGAGTGGTTAGGACTAGAGATTAAGATGAAGGGTAAATCGGAGGGATGCGTTTGTAGAGTTTAGGTGAGGGTTTAGGGCAGGGATGTCAAATTCATGGCCTGGGGGCCAGATCCGGCCCGCCACATCATTTCATGTGGCCCGCGAAAGTAAATCATCTGTGTCAACTTCCATGATCCTTGCTTAAATCAGTTTTGAACCCTCAAATTGTCATACGTAATAACTAACAGTGACATTTTGTAATAATTCTCTTACCCTGTTTACACTCACTACAGCAATAATTGAACAAATACTTGATTGACTAGTGAGTGACTCAAAACTAGTGAGTCACCATTTTTTTGTGTACAAGTTATAATGCGATTTGATAATTAAACATTATTTCAGTTTCACTGTCTTAACGGCCCTCCGAGGGAAGACGTAACTCCAAAGTGGCCCGTGACAAAAAACGAGTTTGACACCCCTGGTTTAGGGCAATAAGAGATGGGAGTTACATTTAAAGTTAAGTGGTTCAATTTTGGGCATACGGACTTCAGGGTCTTTCGGGTCTCATGGTGATGGTTTTGGTTTTATAGCAAGTTGGTAGAGTTAAAATTAGGGTTCAGGTAAAAAGTTTTGGCTAGTGCTAGCATTAGCGTTAGGATTCCGTTTAGGTGACGGTGAGAGGAGTTCGGGTTAAGGTTCCGGATTTGTATTTAGGATTTAGGTTCCTGATTTAGGGTTTGGGTCTATGTATTGGGGGCTAATTGCTAGCAAGTGGTTTAGCGACTGACTGTAGAATTTGGTGGTAGACTTTAGAGCTAGTGGAGAGGCTTTACAGGTTAGAGTAAAGGATTCGGGCTAGGAGTATAAAGTTACAGCTAAGGTTAAAGTTTTCAATTTAACCCTCATCTAAATTTCACAACTGAAAATCAACAAAGCCTTGTGGCGTCTGTCTAGTCACACATTTGCACAGCTGCTACGTCAAGTGTTGCTCCTCTATATGGCTCGCTATCTCAGTGACCAAACTTCCCAAGAAAGCACACCACATTTGCAAATTGGAACCCACGTGACCCCGTTCCGAGGCACAAGCTGTCGGCTAAACTACAAATGGTCCGCAGGCCTGGCTGAAGGCGTGTCTCTCCAGAATGTCAGAGTTATTTACTTGCCGGTCTACACTTGCGGTAAAAATGGAAACGGATTGTCCGCGCCTTGCCAATTTCAGGGTGGGGCGCACTGACGCCTTTACACTCCCTGCTACTACACATGTCCTGCATTCCATTAGTCCACGCGTACAAACGTTTTTATCAACCGGGCATGTTCTTGCATTACGACGACGCACTCAAAAGCTGCTCTGAGGCTTTGGCAAATTCATTTTGTAGCCTCCAAATACTAAAGCGGAGACGCGTACCGTTGTCATGGACGGGGGGGAGGCCGGATGCCTTCAGATAAGGCTGCCTAATTATTAATTCCGCGTCGAATGTGGAAGCGAATATCTGGGGCCGCCAATGATGGCCTCATTACGGGCTAATTTAAAGGAAATTAAAAGGCCGCGCACTTCACGCATTGCCATCAGACAAATGAACTGGACCCCGCCGCCTAATTGAAATCCTTTTGTTTGCGGAACAGACATCAGTCATCCCGTCTTAATAGCCGCGATATAATTGATTCCGGCGTCGACGATAGCGCCTGGCGTAATTGGGCCTGAACTCATATTCGCAAGGGGGATTGCGAGCCGCAAATGACGTTGCCTCCAAAAAGTTCAGCTCCCTCATTTGTCAAAGGGACGGGAGACTTGCCAACGCCACCGTCGCCCCACCCCCCGAGGGACGATGCTAAGTAGTACATTACATTGGCATTGATTAGCTCTGCCATTGACCCTACTGTATTGAAATCAAGACGGATGAGCACGTGGGGGTTTTCTTTTCCGCGACAAACGACGGCGCAACACACAAGCGAAACGAGTTTGAGATGATTGACAATTAAAAGTTTTCTGCATGACCCAGCGAATAGGTAGTTACCCAGGGCGTGATATCCGAAAAAGCCTTGCTGGTAATTAAATAATAATTACGAATCAGGTGGCTTCCCTTTGACAATTGTGTAGGTTACCAGGCAATTAAAGATACCTATAATTAGTGCCATGTTGTTAATTAGAGACGGTTTCAAGTTTTGTGGCCGCGGGTTGTGTGGAGATCATTATCCTTGCCGTTCCATCACGCGGCGTTTGCAGCAGACGCGGTTCATTTTTGATTCATAGTTTGGTCTACAAATAGTGGAAAATTGGGTCGAACAATTACTGTAATGTGATTGTTCCTTGCCAGTTCATCATGATAATTGCCGCCTTTCACATGAGAAGTATTCAACCCATTTAGTTTTTTTTCTTGTATTGGAACCTATTCTTGGCTCTCTAAAGCCATGGCTAATAAGAAGTTAGTAAGACTTTTCAAGACCAGATTTAGCGTAGATCACGGCGGACAAAGTTACGGCGATCCTTCGCCTGATGTGGATGTTTTTTGCCCTGCTGAATGACCTTAAAAAGCCCAGTCTACACGACAGGGATCTCACCGTGTCTTGCAAATTGCTATTTTTTTGCAAGCAAAGGCGATACATCATTTTTCCCCCCCTAAATCATCCGTGAGCTTTTCGTTTTTAGGGGAATTGTTGTAACATGAGTTTGAAATTACGTGAAGTGTTTTGGCATCAAATTTTGTGGTGTGACATATGCGCAATCTCAGAAGAACAGGTGAAAGCATTTCCCTCTGGAACAGGTACAGTAAATGACAGAAAGTTAAAGCTGGGGCACAGGACAACACCCCCGTAGCGATTTTAAACACCTACAATGTCTTTTGTCTGCATGACCCAGCGAATAGGTTAGTTTTGCACCATGGCCCTCAGTGGGGACTGAAATGACCCACTCCAACTCTTCATAATACCATCGCGTCACAAAATAAAACACGGTAAAAACACAAGTAAATTGCGGAACCAGCTTAGTCGGGGAACAAATATAACTCGTAAGTCAAAGCACAACTGTACATGCAGCTTGCTCTTATCTCAAGCTTCATTCCGGACGCATTTCACCAGACTGTGATTGCGTTAATTCGTCTCATAGGTCTGAGATCGCTGTAAGTAGTCAAAAGCTCTCAACAGTTGCCTCCCGCTCTCTCGTGTCCATGCACCTCTCATTAAGTCCCCTCTTCGATCTCGTGTTCAGCAGCGAGAAACTCAGCAGTGTCCCTTGTTAACCGAAAATATCAGGCCGCCTTTGGTTTTTCCCTCTTCACCACCGCCCACCCACCGCATAATGAAATAATTCACAGACGGAGCAGCCGGCCCCACCGTCTGGAGGTTCAGGGGTCTCTCTGCATCAATTAACATTTGGTGGGCTCGGGGAACAAGCCCGGCGAAAGACTAATAGGGAGGCGAGTGTGAAATCACCCTGCCCCGGCTGCCGGTGATGCGCACCGGTAAGTGAAAATGAGTTTCAGAAATAGGGCTGAGATGGAAGAGCGAGTGAACAGATTACCATGGATACAGAGATAGCCTCAGGAATCAATACGAGGTGTTTTCAATGGGACGCTATTGTTTGGGTCTCCTCAAAAGAAGCACTGTGTCTGGCTCGGTCTTGTTAAAAGGCTTTAATGACTTTGGCATTACCACAAAAGCCCTGTGCAATGGACTCATTTTTATTTATTTATTTTTTTATATCATATAAGAAAAATACACGAGTTTCCATACCTGGTAGTAGTTGGGCCAGTAGGTGCTGACCGCCAGCTCCACCTGACCCCAGGCGCGAGACGCCGGGGCAGAGACGTTCCACACGGGCATCCCCATGGGGCTGTTGTTCTCTTTGATGTAAACGTTAAGGTAGCCCGGATGGCTGTTGTCCCGACCGCCGATGTAGTAGTGGAAGATGACGCAGTGGGTGTCGTTCTCCCGCAGCTGCGGGGTTAGCAGTAAGGCCTTCTGCCCGGAAAAGCGTCCAGAGGTGTTGACCATCATGAAGGCTGCACCTGCAATGTCGATGACAAGGGAGGTGAAAACCTTGATCGGTCTTGGACAAACACCTTGTGTCCCTGATACTTGACGTTTGGTACAGCGCCAACCTTGTACATTTGTGTTATCGGACTTATTTTTAGGGGGATTGGGGGGGGGGGGGGGGGGTCATCCCATCAGCCAAGCACAAATTTGGTAATAATCAGACACTCCTTGGCCAAGATAACCATGGACTGGCCAAAACGCCAGAATTCTCAAATAGTTTTGGTTTGATTTTGAGATTTTTTTTGTGGGTCTTTTCATGATAAGCATGCCAAGATTTTTTTTTTGAGAGTCATTGTACTTCCCTGCCAGTGTTCTGTTCACATGCAACAGTGAACACCCCAAATTCTCCCAATCGGTCTAGTATAAGCAGTGAAAGGCTGGGCTGGTCACAATTGGATAAAATCTCGAGAAAAAAATTTGTCTTTGCTAGTGATTAAAATCACTCTTTCATGGCCACTTTAAAATAAAATAAATGTTCAGACTTCCAATGTCTTTTCAAGTAAGGCTTCTGGAGACCTTTTGTGGGTGCACACATGAGAAAGATGGTTACTATGACATGTTACTAAAAGAAACTGTCTCAGGGGTGTGTTTTATGTACATTTTGCATGCTCCAACCACACACATTGGCAAAACTTCCAATTCGCACAATTTTGCGCCACCCACCTGCCTAGTAAATGAAGTTTTGATTTGGTAGCACTTGGACAAAATCTCAAGTTCAAAAAAAATAAAGAGCAAGTTGCCAAAATCTGACCAAAATGCAAAATGGCAGACTTTCTGTGTCTGTTCAAGAATGGCTTCTTCTCACGATAGACACGCCTAAAAAATTTCGTGTTGCTAAGGAAACTGGTTAAATGGGGGGGTTTCTATTGCGAGGCAGCAAACATCGCTGCCATTATTCTACCCACACGTAACAATCAAAACCCCAAATTCTCCTAATTAAACATGACCCATCTGTCTCGTGCAAGCAGATTCGATTTGGTTTTAAGTGGACCAAATCTATAGGAAGAGTCCTTCCGAAGGACCTCTGGAAATGGCTAAAACGACTCAAAAAATGGCTTCTTCAAGCCAAACGGGGACGCCTTCTCTCTCTTGACATGCATCGTATCTTCAAACTTCAACTCATCTGCTCATGATATACATGTCAATTACATGTTGCTCGGGAAAACTGTCCTAAAGGCCGTAGGACGGGGTGGGTTGGGGGGCAGGAAATAAGTTGAAGACAGTCACTGTGACTGCCTTCTACAGCCTCCTCTCACTCCAGCTTCCTCGCGTAAACATGCCGGAACCCCCTCCACCCTCACCCGCACCCCACCGGCTCGTTATCTCAAGTCGGAGACAGATGGAATCGTCGAGCGTTACCGGCGCGGCACAACAAGACAAGCGGGGCGTGCTCGACTCATTGACTGAACAAATAGGCTATTGTGAGAGAGCGCCGGGTCGAGGCCGCCAATGCATTTGGTGTTATTTCGCCGGCGCTTTTAGCGCCCGGCGTACCCAAGCCTATCGCTGGATGTTGACTTGAAAGTCAACAGAGATTCTAAGCGTTCGGCTCCGCCTCACACACGCCTGGCATCGGCGTAAAAAAAAAAGGGCCGATGACAAAAAACGAATGCGTCGTCTTGTCAGTTTGCCAGCATAATACTTCTCACTTGTGTTTTATTGGCACCGCACGAGGGGCATTAGTTTAACTTTTAATATCCAACCCAAGCAATAAAAGCTAAATGGGGGCACGTATTGATTTCCCATCGCATCCTCCTGCTCGCTGGCTAAAGGAAAACAGTCCCCACGAATATCTTTCATCTTTAGGCCGGCCTGTTTTGTCTTCTTATTCACGGTAATAGTCGGAGAAGTCAATTTATCAAGAGATAAGAGCATTTTCTCATTAAGGCGCTCGGTTCTCGGGACGTCTCTGCAGACTGACGAACAAGCTTTCTGTATTTTGCTGTAATTGGAACAGCTGAGATGAGATCGTCCTTTCTTTGGTGCATGTACTGTAGATACAGTTGAAGTCACAAATGGCCATCAGTTGAAAGATAAAACCTAAATCTTCAGTTCACATCTGTAATCTTAGGTCTGGTAGTACGCCACTAAAAGCTTTTTGAAAATATGGCCCGAGAAACATGACTTGGAGTCAGGAAATCAACTCATTCACTCCCAAAGACGTTTTTAAACGTCTTTTCAGACTTACTGTACGGTCCTGAATGAGTTAAGAGCAATTTCTAACATGAGTTGACCCAAAAAACTCAAGACCCTATGACTGAAAAGAGAAAGTCTGCAATTTTTGTTTTCTTGATAAAGACCACGACTATTCACATTTGAGAGATTAGGTGCCCTTTAGCAAGGCAGCGGATATGGTGGGGGTATCACACCACTTGTCCAATCCGTCTTTGGTGGGCAGTTTGTCTATTTTTTCCATCACATTTGCTGCGGACAGCACGTAACTTGTTCGGGTTCTTGTTTTTTTTTGTTTTTTTTTGGTGGCCAGACTGCAGGGTGGGCTTTGCGAGCTGGAGGGTGGCTGGTTGAATGCCCAGAAGAGCAAAACCTCTAGGAACCACAATAATTGAAATTTGAGAGATGAGGTGCCCTTCAGCAAACCTCGACGACACACATCACTTGTGTGGACCCTCTTTAGCTGGCAATTTCAAGCGTGTGACCAGGACGTTTGTTGGCTGGACCCTCAGAAGAGTTAAGGAGTCACCAGGGACAACAATTATGGTCATTTGAGAGATGAGTTGCCCTTTTATAAGACAAGCTATTTCCTGGGGGCTTCACGGATTTTGCATGGTCCCTCCTTGGGCAGCAGTTTCAAGCATGGGGAACTGGAAGTTGGTTTGTCAGAGTTGAGCACCCAATCAGGACTACAGTTATGGGAATTTGAGAGACAGCTCTTCTTTTTCTCTAACGAGGTGTCCTGGAGCAAGGGGCCCCCACTTTTGCAAGGGCGTGGGGGTGGGGCGGGGCATTACATCACTCGTGCTGCCTCCTCATGTCGCTATGCCTCCCTGGGGTTCTGAGTATAAAATGTAATCACCTCAAAAACTATTAAAGATAATTATTCTTCTCTTCAGCGGATGCTCCATTTTAATGGGAATAAATAAATTGTGCTAATCAAGAATGTACGCTCTGCGCTGTTGGGCCACTTCCATCCCAACCGAACAAACTGCAAGGATGCTCCAGCTCCAGAGATGACCCAGAGCTGGAGTTAGTTTTTTTTTTTCTTTTTTTTATGGCGAGGTGTTTGATGAATAATTTATGTAACAGGTGCAGCGCAACTCTAGGGAAACGGCGAAGGTTGGGACCGGCCATCTGGCGTCGCGAAGGTTGGATCCGGATGCTAGCTAAGCATTTTTGAGCCTAAAACCGCAACGCCGGTAATCGGTCCCAATCAGCGAAGCCGCCCAAATTGCGATCGCCCCTTTGTTGCTTATTGTTGTCATTTGCGTTGAGTTTCTCTAAAAAGCGTCATTATTTCTGATCTAGCAAGCGGAGCTCCAACTGAGGCGTTACGGGTGTCCCCTGACACGCGATGGCGGCTGATGTTTCGTTAATAACGCTCGGCCATCTGCCACGAGGTGAGGTTTCAAGACATTTCGCCGACTTGATGAATTGTTGAGTCGCGGCTTGTGGTGCGGCGTGGAAACTCCAAGATGACACTTTAGCACGGCAGCAAATCACCTTTAGTATTTTAATTAGGGTGGAAAATATCACAGGCGCACGCACCCTTTGCAAACATTTTTTTTAATCATCCTCTTCATGAATAAATAATAATACAAAATAGGTGCACATACGAGTATTAAAAGCGTACTTTTGAATTAACAAGTAGTTGGGTCTGCGGTGTGTCTGGCCACCCGTAAGAGATGAAATTAACCATCAGTGTGAGTGCAAAGGGTTATTCCTCATGATGTGCCCTGTGATTGGCTGGCAGCCAGTCTAGGGTGTATCCCACTTGAAAATGGACAGATGAATAGTTTACTTAGCCAGTGATGGCTTTGTTTGAGCACTATTCATTTGAATAAAGAGGGGTGTCTCAGAGTCTATAGAAACCTCCAACAACACCACCGAGTCAGCAGTTGCCAAGCTCAGTTGAGCAGTCGGAAAAGTTACGTTGGCAAAACAAAGAACCTGTTAGGGCAACAAACTTGGCACATGGCAACCTGTCTTTTGGATCCTGATGTGCTGCAATTTTGAAACCTTGTGTATTGTGATTTAGTTGAATTGCAAATCGTGTTTCAACATTAATTATTATTATGTTCGAGATGCAAATTAGCTTTTTTTTTTTGTGTCACAATGCGATTTTTGGGATATTTCTCGGTGACTCTTTTCTGAATTTGCACGGTATTGTCCCATCGCACGGTATTTGACCCCTCATGTTTCAAAACTGGGCGGCCCGGTGGATGAGTGGTTAGCGTGTCTGCCTCATTGTGCGGAGGTGTAGCGTTCGATTCTGGCTCCGGCCTTCCTATGTGGAGTGGGCATGGTCTCCTCGTGCCTGCGTGGGTTTTCTCCGGGTACTCCGGTTTCCTCCCACATTCCAAAAACATTAATGGCAGGTTAATGGAATTAACCAACCAAAGTTAAAACTAATCCATATTTGACACTTGTGTACAGATAGTCATAAACGGCACAATATGATACGTCAAGGCATGGATTGACGTGGTTTCTCAAACAAATTCAACATCATGTATTTATTACATCATGACCGAAGAGGCTAGAAAAGCTCAAAAATTTACCAATAGATGATTGGGATGACAATCCAAAATGGATTCCACACAATTGACAGAATTCATAAGATTAGCAGTGATCAATGAGCCGAACCAACCAAAAAAAAAATCCTCCCTCGTCAAACTTCAAAGGCACACATTTCCCTTCAGTTTCTCACATTCATGCGCGAGGAGCGGCGACATTAACGTCAGTCTCATCTGAAGCAGGGACACTTCATTTTCTAATCTAATTCATTTTTCATCGCCCCCGCTGTGTGTTCTGCACCTCGTCATTGTAATGGAAGGTGAAGGTGGCCTACATTTGTAATAATAAGAAATCTGACGGTCCGAGTGGCGGAGTGAAGCAGCCTTGAGAGCATGCTTTATTTTTAATTGATCCTCAACACGCCACCATGAAAGGCAAAACTAAAAAAGATATCTAATAAAATTAAATGCATCTGCGCTGCATTAACACAGCTTCAACATAGTGTCTATCTTTTGCTTGCGTGTTTTTTTTTCTTTTCTTCGCTGGCTAATTAACTGGTGGTGGGTGTGCTGGGTCCACACAGTATGCGTGGTCGTGGGGGTGGAAGACTGAATAGGGAAGGTGACGGTGGTAGGATGGCGGCTAATTGACGGGTGTAAAAAAAAAACATACTTTTAATTTATTTTCATTTTTTTTCTTAAGTGAAATTCTTTTTCAAAAACGCCGTCTGGTAAGAAGTTGGGGAAATGACCAATCAACCACTGAGCCAAAAATTGGAATGACACCATAATTTGGGGGAAATTGCATCTCTCCAGACGCACACAACCCTTTGTCACACAAGACGACGGTCAACTTTAGAATTCTGTTGTGTTCTGTGCGTGTTTTGCTTTTTCTTTGGATTTTCGTGCCCTTTTTAAGATTGTCACTTTTCTAGATACCTCCACCATGACCGAACTGTGCAAAAATGGCATGACAGAAGTGATGCATCTTTTTTTTCTGTATTGATACCGTTTTGGTAGACAAGCATTAAATATTGATCATGTTCAACTAGAGCACGGTATACTTTTGATATTGCACTATAAAATTTATGTTCAGCAAACAGAACAAGGAATGAGGCCAAATAATCGATACGGCGATGCACTTCCTTCATTCATTTGCGATACAGTATCAATACGTGAGTCAAATGTGGTCCCGCTTGAACTGGGGTTGTGTAAAAAAAAAAACACCAAAAAAATCAATTTCACTGTCAAATGGGTTTTTTATTTATGATAAAATATTAATACTCATCAAACCTCAAAGTGACAAAATATCAACATTGAATTGCTCTGTATCATTTTTTGTGTTTGTTTTTGTTTTGTTTGTTTGCGACAGTATCTATGGGAGTTTTTATGCACATGAAAACGGGGCGCTCATATTGAATAACAAAGATCAAAAGATTTAACTGCAATGATCAACGTGTACTGATAGAAGAAGGTATTTCGTTGAATTTGGAGGCAAGTGATGCTCGCAGCAGAAGATATAATTTGCCATGATGACGAGCACTCATTATTTCTCCCGCACTCGGGTCCTGAACTCGGCAAAAATCATTAAGCGTGTGGTGGTGGGTGGCGGCGATGATGAGGAGGAGGGCTTGAATGAAAATGAAGGGGCGCTCTTTAAACCCTAAAAGCTTGCAGGTCTCATTTGCTCATAAAATTCAGAGAGGTCGCGGCGGCAGAAAAGCGCGCTTGCCACTCGGGAAATGTCAGTGAAGACGAGGCAGTCCTGCGTGCCAGCAATCAAAATGGCTCGAGTTGCTAATGTGGACCAACATGAAAGGTGGCCTGATGAAAAAGACGGCGTAGGCGCTCACCTCAAACCGTCAATCAGGACCACTGAGACAGCCTGCTTCCTTCATTCATGAGCAACAGTTCATAGCTCAGTGACATTCTAACGGTGGACTTTCCAAATCTGTTGAAGTCGTGCCCCTGTTTCAACATCCCGACAGAGATGTTGCGCTCCCTACCACAAAAAAGTAACTTAGAATTGAATAGAATGCCAGCACCAACCTCATATATACAATTCTTCCCTTCATGAGCTTTTGGTTTAAAATTTGACAGACAGTGAAAATCTCTTCAAAAAGATACAACGTATGCATCTTTTTTATTAGAAGCGGAAGCAAGTCGTATACGTGCAAGTCACAAGTCACGGTGGAATCAAATCAAGCAAGTCATGGGAGTTTGCCACCAAATTTCAGGCAAGTAAAGTTGTAAAGTGAAGTCATAAAATCTTGCCCAGTCACAACACATATTGGAATGAGGGGCAATGCCACATCAAAGATGGCGGCCACGCTCACAACCAGAAAAGTATATTACAAGTGGTGTGTATGTATTGATGGCAATGTTTAACTAATTACTTTTTTATTGGGAAAATTACACTTTCCATAGTGTCTAATCTGTGCCTTTATTGTGTTTTCCATTAAATGCAGAACCGACATGTCGTTAAAATAATGTTTACCCAGCTACCGGAGAGCTAAACTGTAGGGCTAACCTAGCTAGCTTAGGCTCACAGCTCACTCAGCTAGCTAGCCTGTGACTGGCAGATAAAAGGAGAATTATACCAGTCGACAGTATTATTACAGTTTTATGTTTATGTTCAAACTCAGCTTGTCGCAAATGTGAGTGATGTCATGCATGTTGTAATCACGACAGCCAAGATGGTGGTGCCCTCACACTGCTAAACGCAGTCTTCAATCTCGCTCCACTCTCATCTACAAACGGGTTGAATTAATATGTGCGACAAGAAGGAATAAAACGCTGCATCTCCTATATATGAAGTGTTAATGTGAAGGGGTGTTTTGATTGGAGAATTTTGTGGCGGGTGAAAATTGATGATTGCGCTGCATGGTTGAGTTCAGTTACAAAATGTAGTTCCCGAGCAGCCGGCACTTAGGCGAAATGGCTGACTGTTCAACTGCTGAGCAGCTCCTCAGACATGCTGCAAGCCATTCTCACATTAAGACAGATACAATGACATCATCAAGAAGCTTTACGCGATAGGTTGCATCTCAATCTATACCACACGGCAAATTTAGAGTCTGCACAGCCCTATTTTGTCCCACCCCTTGTTAATACTGATTGATATGTGATGCTCCATTTTTTTGTTATTTTAATGGCTTCAATTTACCATCTTAAAATACAGTCAGGCCAATTGCCCCTGCTGCTATCAATGTCTCATCAATGGCCCATTACACAAGAGAAGCTGCCGCAAGCGAGTTACCCGTCTGCGTCATTAGCCACGATGCATACCATGAAGTCGGAATATGCAAATAAGTCCTCCACAGTAACATTGCGGCGTGCAGTCTTAATCCTGTTTGTCCAAATCCAGTTTGCCGCCGCTCCTTATGCATGCACAAACATCTCAAATATCACAGCATGCGTCGCCACAAGCGAAATAATCCACAAATGTATCGAGATGACATAATTTGACGTTCCGTTTGGTCCTCTAATCGTATAATGGGCTTTCTCCTTAACCTTGCCAACCCTGCGGCGGGACCTCACACAAACTTGTGAATGGCTCTAAAAGCAATTAGTTTAGTTTGTGAAACGCAGTGCGCCCCCCTCGCCGCTTCCCACCCTCCTTGTCCTCATCCCGCAGTGGCAAATCCCATCTTTAGCTGATGTGATTTGAATTCTGATTCAATTCAGGATGCCCTTCCCGTCGTCCCTCCTTCCACTCTTTCACTTCAAAGTGCATTCGAAACAGCGGCAGACAACCTGTTGTAAGGGACAGCATGTTCCTTTGAGATTTGGGAGGGCTTTGTACGATAGGTTCATTACCCCCAAAAAAGTTTTTTTTAAAAGACTTTTTTCAGGGGGGGGGGGGGGGGTAAATGCTCTTTGTAGACAATACCTTTTAAATTAATTGTTTACATTATCCGTTGTTACATCCTGTTCACATTCAATTTGGTAGGCTTTTGTACAAAAGTAAATCAATGCAATTGGAAAGAAATTTTGTTACAATGTTGCTGAAGGGATAACGGTACAAATTTTTCTAGTAAAAAGTTCACGTGAAGTTTTCAAGCTGAGCCGTGATTGGTCAATACCCGAAGCCTGAGTACTTGTGATTTCGTGTTCAGCCGACAGCAAATGGCATAATGCATTTTTAATAGGTGTTCATTGTTACATGAAATATAATGATGATCGGCAAAATATTAACTTTGTACTGATGAAAATGGCGAAATTAGTAAGGTGTCCCTTAAAGGTATTTTCGTGACCTCTCTGAATTTTATGAGCAAATCAAGTAAAACAAAAAGCGTTTACATGTAAATAATAATAATAATAATAATGTGATTATAACAATTTATGTGCAAAAAAATCATTATGATCATCATGAACAATCCCTTTACTCAGACTAAGTCATTTAAAATTGTGAACACATAAAAAGTTACTTGAAATTAATGTCTTTATTTCTTAGAGAGCATATTAATAAATGTATATATTAGCAAAAAAGTATGAATTTTATGAAACTTTATGAACTAACAAATTAAGTGCCACTAAAAAAATTGGCAAGCTAATGTCAAACGCACTCCATAATGGGATGAGAATTTTCCAATCGTTTTCAATTTCAAAACCATTTTTTCCGTTGGGACAATACCATTTCATGTATTTTTTTCCCCATTCATTTACTCTGCCAGTTTACATCTTCCTAAATTGTGCCAGTCAGTCCGGTTGGTGTAAATTTAGCTTGTGCGGTGAATGCCATCATCCAAAAGAAATGGGGCATGTAATTCAGAATCAGAATCAGAATCAGAATCCTCTTTATTTGTCAAGCATGTAGAACACACAAGGAATTTGTCTCCGGTATAACACGCTGCACTAGTATCATCGTAAACAACCAAATCCGTCCTCTTGGTAATTTCCTTCGATGTGTTATTCTACTAATTGCCACATGTGACTGGCAAACGGCCTTGTTGATGCCTCCTTGCAGCTCTGATTACAAGCAGGGGCATCTACAGGATGACTCGGACCAATTCGAAGGCTGAACCCCCCCCCCCCCCCCCCCCCCTCTGCCCTTTAAGATTAAGATATCCTTTATTTGTCCCGCAATGGGGAAATTACAAATTTATTTATTTGGTTTGGCTCTTGAAGAGAGAGCGCCAGCTGACTCTCCAGAAACCGCTGCCTGGCCCTCCCGTGGGGCTCATTGCAGGGAATCACAAGCAAAAAGGCTGAGGAGGGTGGGGGGGGGGGGGGTCTCAAACTGAGATTAATTAGGGTTTGTGTATTATGCCGGGCACAATGGAAAGTGCGGCTCTGGCTTAATGACTAATTGTGTCGCTCGAAATATGTTGTGCGGCTGCAAATTGAACGTCCTCGTTGGGTCTTTTGTTTTGAAAGTGCAGCCTTGTGGGAGAGTGACACCTAAGATAGTAGTGCAGGACTGCTTGCAGAATGACATGTCATAAACACCAGAAATACTTCACACAGTAAATTTAAAAGAAAAGAAAACCAAATATACGGTGATCCCTCGCTATTTCGCAGGTCGTTTATCGCGGAGTCGGTGCATCGCGGATTTTTTCAAACATATTCATAAAAAAATAAATAACCTTTTTTTTCCATATACGTGTAGTACAATACTGTATATGTTGCTCTATGTGACTCGCTGTTCTTTTGCAGCTTCTCCCGGACTGTTTGTGGACTTTAAATTTTACTTCATTTTATTTTTTACCTGTATACGTTAATTGGTCGCTACTTTGCGTATTTTCGTTTATCGCGGGTGGGTTTGGTCCCCATTAACCGCGATAAATGAGGGATTACTGTATGTCCAACAACATGCACTGACACACACTTATCGTGCGCAATCGAAACACATTTATTTCAAATAAATATAAATATACACGGTTCATTAAAATAAAAGAAGTCCAAAGCCAAGCATGAGGAAGTGGACACATGTGAATCGGCCGTTGAGCATGAGGTTAAACTCCACTGCGCAAAACCTCTCCACTTGTATCAGCCACGTGGGCTCCCTATAGTGATATTTGAAATTATAATAAGACAATCAATTTTAATTATGTGAGCCCTTCCATCAGCCCGCACGCACGCTGGAATTAATTAGAATGCATTGTAGTCACCGGTTCTGCTTAAAATGCACAGACACTGCCAGACACCTGAGGAATAGCACTAATGGAACAGCAAAGTTTTCATGTTCGAACAAAGCATGTGATGGATGTTGTTTTGCTTGCCGAAGGATGGATTGCAGCGGGCCGAGATGATGTCGGCTGTAACCTCGGTGACACAGTCAATTAGCAGGGTGCTCGCTAATTTTGAGCGGACCCCACGTTTGCCGTGTGTGGCCAAACGCTAAAGAGAAATTACTTTCCAATTTTGATTAATGTCGGGGCACGGGAAAGCCGGGCGAAAGGTCGGAGCGCAATTGGGAAGAGGGTGACCTACAAATTAACACCACGCATGTGTTCTAAATTTAACGCTTAATTAAAATTTGGCGTCATTCATTCCTCTGCTCCACTTGCCAGTTAACAACCACGTCGCAAAAGAACAACTAAAAATGATCCACAATTTTTAAAAAAACATCTTAACATTAAAAAAAGTTGGCATGTGAACATACATTGGCTGGTTACCGATTTCAACGGTCACTTTTTGGGGTACTTGGTTAGCGCGATTATGGGGAAAAAGTATTCATCATGATTCTTTTGATAACGATTGAAATCAAAGGATCATTGATTTTTGGAGGCACAAAACAAGAAACTGTTTAAACGTAAACTTTTTTTTTTTTTTAGGAGAAATCAAATCCTTTGTAACATTGTCATTATGCAAGTTCCTTTTGGACAAAACACAATCTATAAAATGAGTTATTTCAACATTGAAAAAAAAGTCCAAATGTATACATCTCGTATGGTTATCTTGTATAAACACACAAAAGAGCATTGCCGTTTACGTGTTAGACACTTTTGCCACGGAACTGTTGTAACATTTAAATCATTTCAATAGATCACTCAAGTGCAAATTTTGAACTCAAGAATGCTCACTGGACAAAAAATGACTTTTAAAATGAGAATTTTAACAAGGTTTGATATAGATGCATCGTTTTTTTTAGGGTTATGTCAATTTTGTAATCTTTGAGTGTAATAATCATAGAACTCGGAACTCGAACTTGCGTGCTTCTTTTTTTCTGTCTTGGTCGAGGAAGGATATGCAAAAGAACTCGCAAAAAGTGGCCGCGAGAGCAGGTAATACTTCCAACACGAGGACACATTAACACAAGTGTCAGCCATCACTCTTCAAATTCAATGTCATTTTCATAAATGACTATGACGCTAGCTTGAACCGAAAGTCGGCGACTAGCTAAGTAGCTCGGCTAACATCAGCTTGTTTTCGCTCTTACTTCACATGGAGACGAGCACAAAACCAACATTTTATTTTAAAAAAAAAGGCCACTTCGTCACATCCGTCTTGTTTGAGTCCCATTCGATGACGTGTTCACAATACCCGTCTTGATGGATGCGATTGTAGCTCGGCAAATTGCTAGCCTCAATGCCCACCTTCCACGAAAGAAACGAACGTACAATGTGAAATAATCCAACACCTCAAGCGATTTAACAAGCCACTCTGTGCAGACTTGAGGCACCGCCCCATCGATCGAACCCGTCCTATTTCTTTTTTTTTTTTTTTCATTTCCACCGCGGCGTGATTAGCATGTTGCACTTTTTTTCTCAGCACTCAACCTGCCACATCAAATTGCCACCTTCCACTTTGTCCGCTCCGGAAAGGGATGGAGAAAATGCGGCGCGCCTCAATGCTGAAATGGTTTGACGCCCCGAAGGGGTGGCGCAAAAAGCCATCTCGCCTCCAATTGCCAACTTTGCTCTTAACCCGTACTTAGGAATCGCCGCAAAAAAATGTCCTCTCACAAGAGATTGTTATCCTGGCTCATGTCTGTGCATTGACAGGGGGGTTGTGGGGGGGTAATTGAATGCATCAGCGCTTGAAACGCTTTTTTTCACAATAATTGCTCGTAAATGTCGTGATTTGCCCACAACAGAGCCTTGAGAATTTGTCACATTTTGACGCAAAACATTTCTAGTCAGGAATTGATCATGAAAATTTGTGGTGGACAATTTAAGACCTCCCAGATTTTAGCGTCTCGTCCTGAGACTTACCGGTAGGTTTTCTTCTACGTGCAGGAAATGGGGGATTAGCAAACAATAAAAAGCATCTTCACTCATGGAAGCGCTTTTCACGCAGCGACCACCGTTTATGAAAAAATCGACTTTCATCTTCTGTTTTTAAGTCAACGCAGCTCTGCTTACCTTTTGGCTCTGACATGAAAGTAGGGGCGTCACACCTGACGTACGTGGGTGTTTGTGTATAATGTGGGTGTTTCTATATGATAGCACATCCGCATAGTCATGTTTTGAGTCGTCACCTGAAAGTGGCTCTGGATATTATCAGAGGTGGAGAAAATTTGGTTTGGGGTGCAGTTAGTATGTAAATTATCCCCAATTTTAACAGTGTCCCACTCCGTTGTGTTCTTTTTCTCTTCTTATCACAAGAATATAAACAAGAAGCTTTCCTGTATAGCCTAGCGAATGAAACCAACCAACTGGGATTTTTTTTTTTTAACCGGCTTACCTGAGGGCATCCACGGATCAGAAGAAGACTTCTCTCTGGTGTTCACCTGCTCCCAGTCCAAGTCGTCGTCTCTGCCTTGGCTGTAGCCGCATGCTGCCAGCGGTTTCGCAAAGTTACAGTCGCCTGCGACAAAGATAAGGAAGTCAAAAGCCGAAGAGAAATAAACACATCGACTCGATATAATGCAGAGTATTCCTGCTCAGGCACAGGCATAATGTACACTTCAATCTAGTTGTTGGGTAGCTATCACCTTGCCAAATAGGACTATACACAATGACCAAGAAAAAAAACAAAAAACAAACACCCTCTCGTCACAATATGTTCACTCAATGATCTATATGTCTTTAAGTTGGGGTTCAACAAAAAGGACAACCGTTCTGTTTGTTGTGAAATGCAGGAAAGTTAATCTTCACAACAGCGAAACATCAAATACTTCGTTCAGTCCAGATTTTTTCTGCCTGCGTGGGTTTTCTCCGGGTATTGCGGTTTCCTCCCACATTCCAAAAACATGCGTGGCAGGCTGATTGAACACTCTAAATTGTCCCTAGGTGTGAGTGTGAGTGCGAATGGTTGTTCGTCTCTGTGTGCCCTGCGATTGGCTGGCAACCGGTTCAGGGTGTCCCCTGCCTACTGCCTGGAGACGGCTGGGATAGGCTCCAGCACGCCCCGCGACCCTTGTGAGGATAAGCGAATGAGAAAATGGATGGATGGATGGAGTAAAAGTTGCTGTCGTCCTAAAAGGAGTCTAAACTGATTCAGTTTCCAATTCCTGCATCCACATTCCCTTTTTTTTTTTTTTTTTAAACGGCATTAATGCAGTGACGACAGAACACACATTGTACTCGTATGATCGATTCCTACAAACACTCTTTTATTCCGGGGACATTGAAGGCCACATGGTGTACTCGAGCTGGTTTTCCGGTCTGAAACAGGCGTTCAATAGATTTACAAATCGGCCCCTAAGAAACGCCACATTAATTCATCCAACTTTCCATCTTCCAGTTCCACGGTTGCTGTGAGACAGCAGGCCAAAACAATATGTCATCTCTTCTGACATTCTGCAGCATAAAGGCTACAAGATGATGGGCTTTTTTTCTTTTTTTGCGTGTTTTTTTTCCCTCCATGTTTTCCAATTCATCTCGGCGGTGACATTTTCAGTACAACGTGCAAATGAGTGGCGATCACAGGATAATTAATATCCAGCTGCATAGGGCAGCCACTAATGATTTATTTGCCAACGTGTCTGCTTTCGGCTGGCGGCGGCGGTGGGGGGTGTTGTCGGCAGACGTACGAAATGCCAAAGTATCAGAGGTAACGTGTTGAGGAATGGTCCAAAGGATTTTTTTTTGGGGGGGGGGGGGGGGGTCATTAAAGCAAAGGGCTGACTTTGTGCAAGCTAACTTTAGTTGGGTGTTGTTAGCTTGCTCCCAAAAGAAATATATGAAATCAGTATTTCAGGAACGGTCATGTTGAGAAAACCAGTAAAAAAAAAACAGCAACAAAAACATAACCCCCCTCCCCCCAACCTTGCCAAAAAACAGAATGGGAAAAAAAAACCAACGAAAAAAAACCGACATGGATATTATCGGTGGTGAGCATTCAATCGTGACAGAAGGTCCGTCAGTCTGTCACTGACGGACTCCTGTTTGGCTGGCGGACTGACGGAAAACGCCAACAGAAGGGATATTCGGCTCTCACCCGAACCATCGCTACCCCGAAAAACCAAAACGACCTTTGGTACATGATGTTTTGCGGCGCATGTTGGCAAGTAGTTCCGAAAGTGCGGAACATGCAGTAAAAAATTTTGACTGGCAAACTTGCAAATATGTTTGAACATACCCGTGGGTCAAATGCTAACAACAAAGCATTTCCCATAATTCTACGGGGTGTTGACTTGGAGAATGATGAACCGGCGAAATTTACCGACTGGTGCAACACAGCGGTGCAGTAGAAAAATTTGACAAAATTCAAAGTCCGTGAAACATCACTCGGAAAAAGTTTGCAAAATTCAATGAAAGGGTTAATACCTTTCCCAACTTCCTTTATTTCATTTAAGAAAAAAAAATCACCACCAAAATGTCCCCTGACACATCGACGGAAATTTTGATCAAAATCAAAGCAATTATTTCGAGAAATGTCAAATCCAGACAACAAAATTCACCATGGACATTACGAATTTCCCCTCCAACACCCTGACAAAATTTCAGTCCTTATCGATTAACAAAAGGGCATGTACATCATACTCATTCATTCATTCATCTTCCGAGCCGCTTGATCCTCACGAGGGTCGCAGGGGGTGCTGGAGCCTATCCCAGCTGTCTTCGGGGAGTAGGCGGGGGGGGACACCCTGAATCGGTTGCCAGCCAATCGCAGGGCACACAGAAACGAACAACCATCCGCACTCACACTCACACCTAGGGACAATTTGGAGTGTTTAATAGAGCGTCCAATCAGCCTGCCACGCATGTTTTTGGAATGTGGGAGGAAACCGGAGCACCCGGAGAAAACCCACGCAGGCCCGGGGAGAACATGCAAACTCCACACAGGGAGGCCGGAGCTGGAATCGAACCCGGTACCTCTGCACTGTGAAGCCGACGTGCTAACCACTGGACTACCGGGCCGCACATCATACTCAGTGTTTCAAATAAATACAAATGTATGCGATGCCAAGCTGCAAGCGGGAGGGCATTTGCGCGGTTCCTTGGCCGCAGCTTCACTGCCACTGGCTGGCTTCCATCAATATTTGCACTCGATATTTCCAAGATCCCCTCGCCTCCACCCCTCCCTGCGTCTCCCCAGGCCTCCCACCGTCCTCTCACAGCACGACCGCCTTCAAAAGAGGTGGCTTTTATCGGTTAAGGTTGATATTCGAAATCGATGGCGTCGGCCAGCAGTGAAATGTATTCCGACTCGGCGGGGAAAGACTAGGTTGAGATGGAGGGTGGGGGTGGGGGGGTAAAAGTCATCAAAAAGAATACGCACCAAAGCGGTTAAGTTTGACGGGTTGGGGTGGAGGGTGGGGGTTCTTTTGAAATAAACTCATCGCATTTAATAATGAATCAGAAAGGTGTCGCTCGTTGCCTTCAAAGGACATCACCGACAGTTGCGGGCTATGAATGATTCACTGGCCGTGCATATAAGAAAACGTCGCTTCATCAGACTTTATCTCTTTTGTGAGATGAAATAATATACAGTCGTACTGCGGTTCTCTCGTCAGGCGAATGTCGCCATGGTGGTCGGTCAAAAATAAGAACAATGAAATACTTCATCCCTTTCAGGCACAACGGTCACTACAGTGGACGGCTTATCATGTCGTCAGCTTACAGGATGCATGAAAGGGTTAGATCAGGGGTGCCCAAAGTTTTTGGACCGAAGATCGACTTTTCGATCAACCAACCTCCGGCGATCGACCCGTTACCGCTTATCGATCTACCGGTCGATCGCGATCGACGTAATGGGCACCCCTGGGTTAGATGCTGCCGTTTTGCTTCGCAACTGATTTTCAAATGCGCTTTGCCCCCCGTTAGCCATTAATGAGAGCATACCACACAAATATTCATGGCAAACAATCAAATTATTGGCAATGATTTTGATAGGTATGGTTTCTGGTCTGTATTGAGAAATTTACCAGAGCTGCTTCTTTATTGATCTGTCTTTCTGAATCGTGTCACCTGGAAATGACGCAAGCTTTCCGGCGGCCCCAATCCATCAGTGAAAACGGGGGGGCCTGGAGACGCGCCGCATGCAAATGAAGACATCAATCAATGCGATCGGAATGCCACATCCCCCAACCGGGCGGTTGATGTCGTCTCCGTTGCGCACCCGGCAGAAAACGGCAGCTCCCGCTGGATGTTCCGCAAAACAAATTTATACCCGCGCGACAACGCGCAGCAGTCTTTATATTCTAACACTGAGTACATTTCAAAGAAATCTATCCATCTTTCTCCCCGGACGGAGCCAGAGGCCACAATCAATACGTCAACCCCTGCGCGCCGCCGCCAATTTCTCCTAAAGATTTTTACCCCCCCAAGTCAAACTTAAAAGGATCTTTTGTTCCAGCACCTGTAAGAAAAAGTCGACTTTTTTTTTTTTTTTTTGCCCTGAAAGTTTGGCGCTGTGCTGCGGCTTGCTACAAAGAGGACAAACATGAAAGACATTTCAATGATGGATTTTTTTTATTTCTTTTTTTTTTTTTAATTTGCATGTGTGCGAATATTGTACATGTGCAACCTAAAATGATTGTGCCGCTTTGTAGCTAAGAGTTTGTTGTTTTTTTAAACCACCATGCTAAATCCTGGATGTCGATTAATATCTTCTCGAACAAGATTATTGAAAGTTATGACACATTAAAAAAAAAAACAACATCATGGGCATTACTAGTACCTTCTCTGTTGCGATATCAAAATCTATCCTCCCATGTGTTTTGGCTTTAGATTTTGTTTTAAAAAAAAATTGTAGCGGATGTTCAATATTTGTCTGCAAAAGACAAAACTAAACAAAAAGAAAGATGCTGGTCGGACACAAGGAAAAAAAGCCGTTGTCAAACTGCCAAGTCATGCATGGCAGCCCGTTGTCGTGCGTTCAAACAGATTCGATCTGATCGCTTCGCATTTGATATGCTAACTTTTTTTTTTCAAAACCACGACGAGCCGTCACTCAACGTGGAACTCCAGGTAAAACTAATTAGCATCATATCTGCAATTACCACCGCAGGCCTCCAAGAAATATCTCACGATGAAAATAGTCGTCACCGAAACACTATATTTGTCTTAATTGGTATGGAGTGGAGATGAATTTGAAGCGCTTTCTTGATAGTTCACTGGTGGGGGGGGTTCCAAAAAAAAAAATGTCATCCGTCAAAATGTGTGCGTATCCGAGTCGAAGGCTGCCTGTCATTGTCGGCTGCCGTTGAAGGCTGCGTGTGATGTGTTGCGCGACTGCAAAGTGCATTCATCAAGTTGATTGCAGCGATTTTGACGTGCACAACACGATGCTGAAGGGCTTCCTTCACAAGCATGAATTTCAACCGCTGCATTTTTTTGGGTGTTTTTTTTTTTTCAAAGAGGTCTCAAAACATTCCGCCGCGCCGATCGCTTTATTTTCACAAAAAAACGCCGCCGACAAGCCGGCCGCTTAGCTCGGCAGATTACCCGTGGAAATGTTCACTGCCGTCTTCTTTATTTCCACGGCGAATCGATGCGGCGAAAAGCGAGACGTGATTGATAATGATATTGAGATTGATTGTCTAAATCCCCCTCCCCGCAGTTCAAAGTCCCCAAACAGATAATATATATACATGCGATTCAGTGCAGAGATGACTCTTGGCAGGAGCTGCCAATAGATAAGTGAAATAGGGCCGGAGTGAAAAGGCCTATCAGTCCCTCAGGGGCTTAAGCTGCAGGATTCCGCAGCTCCGACGCCGGCCGCGGTAGAGGCAGATAGTCGACATTGGTTTTAAATTACCCGAGATTGCCTTTCGCTCTCGGTCTTCGGGGGCCACCGGCAGCAGGCGAGATGTTTGTTAAAACAAGTGTCGACTTGGAGGTGGATTGGGCCGACGGGCAGAGCCGGCCGGCCGCTTTCCGTGGCAGGTTGGAAGGCCGGTAATTGGCAGAATTGGCAGAGGTCTTTAAGGGAGGTCTTGCGGCAATGACATTTGCCATGAAGACTCAAGTGCGCTGATCAACATATTTTCTGCTCCTCGGGGGGGAAAAAGAGGGTTTTGATTTGATGCCTGCAGCCTCATCCAAATGTGGATGAAAAAACAGATATCTATATATATATATATTGCGCGTCGTCCCGCACGCGGTCTGTCCTTCCGTCTGTCCCTTTTCAAAACGTACCTACTTCACCGCGCCGATGCGCGCCGCCACTGCGCCGCTCAGGCAGTGGCTCACTACGATCGCGCGGGCATCTTAGCAAAAAAATGTTGTCTACCCACAAGCATTGCAATGAAATTGTTAGTTATTTAGTAGAGCTAAACATCTCTTTATTTTCGCGATAAGCAATGAAGATGAACAAAAAGTTGAACCAAGCAACAACACTTTTGTGGGCCGAAGGCCCACCTTACCAGCCTTCCGCAGGAACTAGCTGATGAGCTAGTATATATATAAAACCTCTACTTACGAATGTCTCGTAGCAGCTCCGAGTTTCCTAAACGCGACATACTTATAGCTGCTCTGCCATTGGCTATTACCTAGCATTTGCCCCACATTCCGTCCACCGTATGCGTCTATGCAGTGTCCTTGTCATGCATTCCTCGGGCCGTGAGGCATTCCGATAGTTTTACGGAAATGTGAAAAAGTGTTCACCAGTCGGGCGATCGCTCATTATGCTGAAGTTTGCCTTGGACATTTTCAAAGGATTGTTAAAAGCCGACAAAAGCAAACGTCCTTGGATCAGTTCTTTACAAAACACTTCTGAGAGAGAATATGGACTAAAGATGGAAAAAAAACCCCGATAAGGACGCAGTTCAAAGTTATTCCTTGTTTTTTACATGATGCACAACTCTCATTTATTGTGCAATAATCTAATTGTAACATGTATTTGTTACATATTTTGATGCATTTTTATGCTTTATAAAACATTTACATCTGAATTTTGGGGGCTTGGAACGGATTAGGGCATTTACATGGAAAACGCGTCTCTACTTACACAATTTTCTGTTCAGAAATTTCTTCCAGAACCAATTAAAACCTAAGTAGTGGTACGGCCGTATATAAAAAGCAACCTTGCCTAGTCTCTCATAACATATCTGATAATTACATTTTGGAGGTAAATTGCCCAACACTGTGGTTAAAAGAATCGTCGCCACGATCAGGAAGCCTATTGGACCTATTGGTACAAACGCATCTAGCCAATCACGTGAGAATGTCCTGCTGTCCGCCGAATGCGGACACGGAGATGCTTTACACCCAAAGTAGCCTGCGGCATCGATTCCCAACAGCGCTAAACTCAATACTCCGAGGCTGCGAGTCACCGAAACTTCCTCCACTTTCACATTTGATCCAGGTGCAGCCCGGCGTCAATCAATGCTGGGGAGGAAAAAGAAAAAGAAGGAGAAGTAGGAGAGAAAGGAAACTGGTTTCTGGTGAATAATAGATCCCGGAGTGGGAGATTTCAAGAAGACGGAAGAAGAAAGAGCTCTGTGCTAAATCCCCCCAACCCCCCGCACCCCTTAACTCCCCGACACCTCCTCCGCCCCCCGATTGACAAAAACATCCAGACCCGAAAGTCAATGACCCTTCAGTGTAAGGCACCTCAACACTCCCAAGCTCCACTTAATCAACACTCCTTTGAATTCTGCCCGAGCTGCGCTACAAACGGTGAAATGCTAACGTTGCTATCAGTAGCTTCGCTATCTCACCCCCCCCCCTGCCTTTTCCCCTCTTCCTTTTCTGTGTCATTCGCAGTCTAATTTGTCAGACAAGATGGTAACAATAGCGTAAATTAGTCCAGAGGGAGGAGTTCAAGCAAAAAGGAAAGAATTACCACGTTTGATCACGGCGAATAAACAAGACGATTCTTTTGTTTAGCGGAACAATCGCTAATAGTTATGTAGCAGAGTGAAGGGGGGTGAGGGGGGCGAAAGATTCAAGGTTGAAAGTCAAAGAAGTCGAAACGGCGAGGCTAATTAGAAAACGACAAGAATGGTGGAAACAATTTCTCTTGAGGGGAGAATCTGGGTTATCGTATGATCATCTGGAAACACCAGAAATTCCAACAATCTCCATTTGTGGCCTCGGTTATCGTCTTTAATTGACTTTACACCCAACGCTGTCCTCAATAGCTTGCAAACAACTGCGTGTTCATTATTTATTCATGTTTATTGTCACGCTGATGCCGAATGTAAATTTGACTGGTTTCATTCCATTACATATCTTTAGCTCACCTCCACATCTTCAAACATCACAAGCTAAGCTACAGTGTAGAATTCTGCAACAGTTAACCGACAGCTCCTCGATTATCGAATTCATCGATAGTCATTTTTGATAATCAATTAAAATTTTAGACTTCAGACCATGCTTCATTTAAAATTGTCCAAAAATCCTCCGAAATCCAACCTTGCGAAAGCTGCATGCGTTTTAGATGTTTCCCTCCTCTCACACACCTGATTCGGGACTGCCACAGATAGCGCTAACTACAGCTGAGAAGGATTTACTCAACATCAGAAATTTTGGGGTCTCAAGTATCAGCGGTGGGCAACCACAAGAATTCGATACCTTAAAATAAAACTGATATCGGCCCGATATCAATACCTCGCATCGGTGTTCACCCTAATTATGAGTGAGCCAGTTTTCGTTTCAAGGTGCGCACGGCAAGTTGACTGAAGAAAATATAAATGTCATTGATTCAAAGTCGACGCGACCATCGTCATTTTGTTGACTTCAAAAAAAATTTAAGTACTTTATGCATTGCTCCACTCCTAAAAGTACTGCTTGTTTTTATGTCATTGTTGACCAACGATTTATCGACACGTAGACTTTTTGTGCGACAGAGAACCCTGCTGACTACACTTGGCTGTTGTTCGCATTCACCTGTAAATAGTTAGAATTTTTACTGTAGATATTTTGGGATGTGGGATTCTTTCATATCATCCATGAGTAATGTCACTTTGTAAGACCAGAATTGACCCCATTGCCAGACAAATAAAAGGCTTTTTCGATTTTATCCCGATTGGGCTGCAGAGTCAACACATGCCCAGACAGGTGCCAGCTTGGGTCAAAGGGTAGGAAATGACGTCGCCTTGGCAGATGCAGCTGAGAAGATTTCAATCCCGACGAGAGAGCGCTCTCAAGAACCGCCGTCTTAGCGTACTCACCTGCCCACCTCAAACATGCTTTTTGTTTCTCGCGCTAAAGTGCCATAAATCATCTGGAGCCTTCGTCTTCATGGGTTCAACATTGGAAGCGCGAGGCGCCCTTTCAAATGGAGTCACTGTGCTCAACTCTTGACAACAGCTTCAAACTCTCTCTACCCGTTCCCTGACAACGTAGCAAAGCACAATTAAGACCTCTCAGACAGTCAAGCGGCATGAATAAATCACGCCGAAGAACAGAATTCCCCGAATCGCATTAATAGTATTAATTTTTTAATGCAATTATTGTTCAACGGGTGGTGACCTATTTTCTCTTTTAAGTGTCTTTTCAAACCCTCGCACATCATAGACCGGTTTGATTTACTGCGTGGTTGAAAAAAAAACTATCGCCAAATTTAAAGCAAACATAACATTGCGGAGTCACCACATGTTACACATTAAATCTGCGAACTTTGTTTTCGTTGCCTTGTTAGGGGCTCCTGTTTTGATTAGCAACAGAGTTTAAATTTGCATATGGGCGTGAACAACGTTGTGGAGCCACCACATGTCAGAGTCAACAAAAATGTGAAAGGTGATCTCTACATAACATAAGCTCACATTTTATACTCGACCCAGGGATTTTTTTTAACGAAACAAATATTTTACTTTGCGGTTATAATTTGCTTTTCGATAGGTGCTACTGCTTTGATTTAGCAACAGAGTTCGAATTTAAAACGTACGCACACAACATTGGTCCTTGTGAGTGACAAGTGGGATGGGAATCGTCTTAGTGGGACGGCAAATCGCCTTTGATCCTCATTGACAACATCTGTGCGCCACACCCGCGACAGAGTTCAAATAAGCTGGGCTTTTAATTTCGCTGCGTGAACTGAGCTGATAACGGTTACAAAAGAGACAAACGTCATTTTGAAGAAGGCAATTATTTGACATAAATGGTGGACAACAAACTGGTGGTACAGGTGTTTCACGCAACAGTGACACCCCATAACTCTATTGATTGATCACAAATACAATCAAAAGAAATCCCTGTTGCCTATCGCTACGACGACACAAAAATTCACATCGGAATTGATTCCCGGTGCTTGTGGGCAGCCTTGCGTCTGTCAAATCTAATCCTTCATGTCGGCGGAGAAAACGCAGCTGCAAAGGTCATGCCACGAATAATAATCATACATTTGAGGAAATCCGGCCAGGCGTCACTCCGAGAGCTCCTGCTTGGCCGTCTTGGAGGCCGTTTGGGCTTCTATCAGTTTGGCCAAAGGCGGCGAATCAATCACGGAATGAGGGAGAGCTGCCAAAGTGCTCTTTCACACCCTCGGCGTTTGCCGCTGTCATATATCACAACATCAAGGACATGAATAACGTCAATATAAAACACAGTGTAAACACACCAAATTATCCACTCGAGCATTGACATGATTCATGTTGTATCTCATCATTGGACTAAATGTTTTAATGTATCATGGTGAAAACAATTAATTTAAAAAAATACTGGTATCAGTTATAATGTCCTCGGATTCAGTTGGTATCGGATCACGATAAACAACTAGACGATCGATCGTTCTGAATTCATAAAAAGTGCCCCGAACAGAAAAAAAATGGTCCCTCTATCTGCTTAAAATTGAACTGCGATCATAGAATTTGATGACGCATCCTCCATTATTGTAAAGTATTGACATTGGCGATACTAGCCTCATATTTTGTCGGCATTGGATCATAAAAACACTTGAACGTTCATTCAGAGTTAGCAATTTGATGATGCATTAACCATTATTGAAAAGTAATGATCAGACTGTCGCAAGGCATTTTTACTTGAACTGGAAACTCGAAAACAGTCATGAAAATTCATTCACATTTATCACTTTGATGATGAATCCGCCTTAAATCAAATTTTTAAAAAAATTAAGTGTTAGTATCAGCGTTGGCCTTGTAGCTATCCTACTTGGATGACCCCCCCCCCCCCCAAAAAAACATAAGGTTCTGATAATTCTATTAGTTGCAACAAATGAAAAACTAGAAAGTGTCGGTATCTGCACAGTATAATAAATGAGGGCATCGGTATCGAGTCAAGTCATATCAGTATTGGGATCGGCGATACCGTCCACGTATATCCTTGGAATCCCACTTTGAGCTTTCACAAACAAAGTGTGAGAATGCGTCCTCTCTCGCTCACACAGGCGCCCTGTAAATATTATTAAACTTCAGTTCCTTCCTTGCTGACATGCACTAGCACCACACATGCTTTAGGGCAATCGGACCCGTGGCCAATTACTGGCTAGCACCACGACAGAGCCACTTAGACGGGCGTGTGACGGAACAAACCGCGACGACTCGTGACGGCAGCCGGGCTAAAAGAGACGACACGATATCGGTGTGATTCAACGCTCCCGACACGATCACGTCTTCTCCGTAACATGTAAGGAGACACAAGACAACAACAAGTCGGCAAATTTAACAGTCGCTCAGATTTTAAAAAAAGAAAAAGAAACAAGATGACGGCAAAAAATAGTATCTTTGCTCTTTTTTTTTTTGCAAGACGGTTTTAAACGCGCCGCTCGAGGAATCCGAAGCAATTTGTCAGGTTGACAGGAGTGTTGCAACAATTGCGTGAGGCCTGGCAGCGGGCCGCCAAATGGTTGAAGGTCTTTTTTTTTTTTTTTTTTTTTTTTTTTTTTTTAGTTAAGCCTTTTAACACGAGCATTTTACACGATACAAAATGGTGCCCTGGTAAATATTTGAATTTTCTAGGATTTTTGCGGAAAGAAAAGAAATAAAGTAACCTGCGTGTCATTCTAGCAGCTGCTGAGGAAACTCCAACTACCTGTACCGGTACATTGAGAGCATCCAGAAAGCATTCACAGCATTTTGTTGTTATTCCAACAACATTAAATAAAATCATTTGAAAATAAAAATGAGGAACAAAAAATACGATTTCATGTTGATGTAAGCTTGTCGGCAATTACAGCCTCAAGTCTTTTTTTTTGTATTTGACGCCACAAGCACACCTTATGGCAGTTTCCTCATTCCTCTTTACATAGATGGAAATGTTATTCATTAGTCTTTTTTTTGTCAATTTGTTCAAATGTAAATTTTTTAAAACCGGTTTTAGAGTGTAGAATTCTGAGGGTAAAAAAAAAAAAAGAATTGCACTTTAAGGCTATAACCTAAATGTGAAAGGGCTGGAGTTAGATTCGGATTTTTCAGTCTTGTACGGAGGTGCGCATATTAGGTAGGGGACAGAAAGTGTAAATGTCTCCCGTTTGAAACACTAATCCACTCGTCTGTCAACAAATAGTGCAGCTTAGCCTCTGGCTAGGAGACACGCGGCTCACATTTAGCATCATGTCAAACGAGCAAACCAAAGCCACAAATATCGGTCTTTTTTCACAATTCAGTCTGCTCAAACCCCCGCGACCTTAGTGAGGATCAAGCGGCTCGGAAGATGAATGAATGAATGAGTCTGCTCAAACCATTGCACTTGTCCGAATGGACAAACGACTCCACTTTCCTCAAAACAAAAGATTGAGATTTCATTTTAAATGTCACCGCAAAACACATCGCGTGTGTTATTTTGTTACCCGATTGTACCCAAGGCACCCGCCCGGTGAATCACTTCAGGAAAAAAAAAAAAACCCTCCGGGCTGATTTTCTTGCGTTAATAGGCCGACAATAGAGCTGGAACTACAACTTCCTGAATATATCACACTTTAGTCTACAATTCATTCCCATGTGAATTGTCTTTTTATTTATTTATTTAAACGCCCTGGACGAGACCTTAATGATGTGACCTGAAATGAGAGGAGGACAATGGACATGTGCCGGCTTGCCTTATCTCTTCCTCTGCACAACCGGTCTGCTTTATTGCAACCGTGCAACTGGGCCTTTTTCTTTGGAGGGGTGGTGGGGAGGGGGGGCAGAGACAGCATCAGCATGGCCTTCCAAATCAAAGCTTCACAAAAGGAAAGAAGAATGGGAGCCGGTGCAGAGTTATCTTCACCAATCTCGTATTTTTCTCCTCTTTATCCACCTGTCAACTGAGTGTCTGCATTTTCCACAGCGCTCCCTTGCCCGTCTTTAATTGAATTAGCTTGCGAGTTCTTCTTTGACCTTGACAACCTAAAGTTTCTTCTTCTGCCGTGACGGAGGTAAAACGGCAGAGCCCAAATGATTCTGTTTATTTTCTTTTATCTCTGGTCACATGCTATTCACCCCCCACCCCCATTCCCATGTTTCCTCGGTAAGGAGAGGGGGAGATTCGCTTTCAACGACACGCGCTGCGAATCGGAGCGACGTGTCGCGTCGTTCCGCTGACAAGTGACGACCGCCGATGCATCCGGGCCGGCTGCCAGCGCGCTGGGGTAGGAAAAGCCGGGGGCGAGGTGGAGGAGGAAGACGGGAAGGAGCGGGGGTGGGTGGGGGGTGGGGGGAGTCTTCAAGGAGACGAAGGTTTAGCAGTGACTGACTGCCTCCGTCAACAAAGTCTCCTCCGTGTCACGTGCAAAAGATGTGACAGTCGAGCCGCATTGATTTGCGGCCTAATGCATGTGACGGGCAGCGGTCATGTGAATCATCCGACAGTCGTGCCATATCCTACCATCCTTGATATGATACCAAAAAAATTAATAAAAAATGCCATGTCGCAAAAAAATGTCGGACAGCCAAGCTAAACAAAGATCCTCGCAGCTGGTGAATTGATATGTGAGCGCCAAAAGGGAAGAAATAAGTCAGTAATATAAGCATCAGTGGAACACTCCTTAGGAGGAGGGTGTCACATGACTTGACTCGAGTCACGTGAATTGCCTCGTGTCAGACTTCAGTCGATAATTTTCGATGAATGATGGATGAACGACTCGCCTGAACGTGGACCTGGTAGTCAAGAGACCATTTCACCTGGATTTAAGACACGTGACAAGTCTTGCACGTTTGCAGTTTAAATTTGCATTTTTAACACGCTCGCAGTTTTAGGTTGGATGACTTGATTCATGACTTCACCCATATACAGTAATGACCAGACTCCACTTTCGTGGGGACTCGACTCGCCTGATATTTTCAACAGTATTTTGTGACTTAAAGGTTAACGTTAACTTGATACTTGAGACTTGCACATATTTGGCCTACTCCCACATCTGCTCCTTAGTGTCACTCGAAATCATCTGAAAGTGGCACTCTATCACACTGTGCGTAACCCGCTTTCAATATTGAGACAAAATATAGAGGCATTATCGTAAAAATGACCATATGCAGCAAAAAAAGAACTAAAAAAATGCCGTCCATCTTGAAAAACAGTTCATATATAATTTCACAAGAATAGGATCTTGCAGTGGGTGGATACCAGCATATGTGTTGATATCGATCGATACCAGTCCAACCTATCAATCCCTTTGCTTCATTTTGCGCCACAATACAAAGATGCCAGGAACCCAGAAGAGTGATCCAAAGTAAATATCCTCACTGCTGAGAATTTGTGCACCTCAAATACCGGTATTGGCCAAGATCTTAAAATAAACCTGCTTTTTTTCTTCACATGAATCGTGTCTTTATTATATCATCCAAGGATTATAAACAAAGACACAAATTTAAGAAGATGTACTTTCTAAATAAAATTGTAAAGGTCTTTTTGGAAATTCCTCATGTTTTTTAGACTATTGTCGCACCCCCCCCCCCCCCCGCCCCCGCCACACACACACATCTGATTTGAGTCCAACCCTCAAGGTCACACAGGTAACTGAAACTTGACGTTCCCTCACTGGGACGAAAGCAAAACACACAGCGGTCATAAATAAACACTAATTGGTTGCTAATTTTCTTAGCCTTGCCTTGCTTGATTCAGCACCTTCGGGCACTGCAATGAATTATTCATAGACGTTCGCAAAACTGTTTCATGTAGACCCCTACGAGGCACCGCACATTCATTATGGTGTCACGTTGCGCGATTCCAGGCACCGATGGCTGCTATTAGAATAATATGCATATTGGTTCCTCTTCCTCTCTTTTCCCGCAGCGTTTGGCAGCTAGCAATAGCGCTTCCGCTGGCAGCTACTGTGAGGGATGCGGTGGCCCTCGTGGCTGACAAAACCTTCTTGTTTGTTAGGGGAGAGGGGATTAAATTGGTGGTGGTCGCGACGGCAGGGGGGTGGGCGGTTGGGGGGGGGGGGTGCACGGGACCCCGTAGGCACCATACACATGCCTGGTTGGGAGAGTGGCTAGTTATTGGTGGAGAATCAGGAAGTGAGCGTCGTACCCCTTTGACACTGCCATAAAACTGTGTTGGTGTGTGTGAAAGTAAAAAGACATGAAATGGGAAGACGGCCCATGAATTTCCTGGCTTTTGAGGTTGTATCAGAAGTGGTGACTCCTGACCTACGGTAATATCACAGGCGGAACAGAGAAGGTAGGAATCCTTCAAAGCTAGAATTTTCAGGCTTCCCATGTCATTGTTCTTTGTGAAAGGTCTATCAAAATGTTCAAGAAACACCAGCAAAAGGCAGCCGGATAGTGAGATCATAAATAAGCTGCCCCAGTTTGTTTTTTTTTACATACACATATGACTGTTATTACTGACAGCTTCACCACATTGTACTAAATGTCACCCACGAATGGCATAACGTTGCTAAATGGCAGGTGGCGCGGTGTGAGGTAATTGTCGTCCTGAGTTTTTGGTCTCCTCTGGAGACATTTCGTCCCTGCAGAGACACCATATCATGCCATATCCTCAGGCTGTGTCGACATTAAGGTAACAACAATATGAAATGATGTCACATGTACGGCACAGTAACTCGGGGAAGCGAATACAACCCCCTCACATTTTTTTTAATATTAACTTTTTTCTAAAAGCCAAAACTATCGAAATGACAAAAAATGTGAAGGAGTCAGTGTAAAACTTGAATGATGGACCAGGTTTACCATCTGAAACAGCCACAACTTGACCAGCTATCAAAACAAATCATAAGACATTTACGACATCTTTCGTCCTGGACCTTTTCATCCGTTACGACATCCTGCTTGAAACCCAAAATCTGGAATGAACCCGTAGTTTGAAATCTGAACTTAACTTACCTTAACTGAAACCCTAAGCCTGATTAAAAACGAACTCCAAATCCTCACCTTGGCTTACAAGCCTAACCTAAGATTGAAACCACAACCCAGGCTTGAAACTGAAAACCTGATTTAAAACCGGAATCTGAAACCCAAAACATGGCTTTGAAAAGCACACACCCCAAGCTTGAAACCCTAATTAAAAACCTGACTCTAACCTTGAGTTTAAACCCTAACCCTGGGTCAAACACCTCATTTGAAACCCTAACTCAAAACCCAAACTGTGGATTCAAAAACCAACTGTAAAACATTTTCTATGGCTTGAAGCCCATGTCAGCTCCACTTTAACACTAACACTGGTTAACCCTGATTTCAAACCAGAAACATGACCACGAAACCCGAACTTGAAACCTCAACCCTGGCTCGAAAACCTAACCTGAACGCCGAAACCAAAACCCCGGGCTTGAATCCTTAACTTCAAACCTGAAACTGTGAATTTAAACCCTAGAATAGACCAATGGATTTTTCATCCCATTCATTTTTTTATTTTCTTAACAAACAAGCCATCAGATGACAACAACGAAAGAAAGTATTTCCAGCTGCATTTCGAGCACCTTTTCTAGTTTGGGAAATTTCTAGAATTTTCAACAAATGTCGACTCTTCAAGTATCTTCCGGCAAGAATGTAATGTATGCTATTTCAGTAACGAGCAGTCCTTCAGAATTCTCTAAAGGGTCTTTTGTGCTGTCAATTACACGCACTTGAGCGTCGCTGGTTCTGCCAAACACTCGAAACAATCGGAAACCGCCGGTTTGATTGCGCGCAAAGTGCCGAATGGATTTATCCTCAGTCCAAATTGGATGACCCAAAGTGCGGCTGGCGATATTAGGCGGCGTTAGCGTCAACGCGGGGCCCGGTGAAGCGGAAGCCGGCCTGATGTTGGACCCCGGATGGAAAGTGAGGTCAGCTGATTAGCGGCAGGATTTGTCGCCTGGGTGTTGAAATTGCTGATTTAAGGAGGGTGTGTGTTCAAGAGCGCTGCTCTTAAGTTTTTTGATTGCGCGGAGAAAATTGCGGCTGAAAAATGAGAGCCATACACGAGATGGCGAGAAGCAAATCACAACATATTACAGAGAAGCCTTCAAGCAGATGTAAAGCCGAAAATTTTCTTTGTGCATTCGCTAGACTGGATTTTTCAAATTTAAATCAGCAATGCTAACCTCTGGGAACCTAAAAGCCCAACGCTGGCCTGAAGTTTAAAACCTTAATCCTGATTTGAAACCAAAATCTAAACATGAAAACCTCCTTTTAATCCTTAATTTGAAACCCTAACCCGTATTCACCACCCTAATTCGAAGCACAAACCTCGTCCGTAAATATCCATTTAAAATATGATCCCCGACTCAAAACCCTGAGTTTTAAACCTGGAGCCATACTTGAACTGTAATTGAAAACAAACACCAAGTCCCTTCCGGAGTTTGGGATAGACAGAAGTGGAGCAAGTGGGGTGAGACCTTAATAAGCGCGTGGCTGGCAGCAGCTTGGCATGCGGCCTTGCAAGCTAACGGCAGCAATGTCAACGCATGTCTGTCTCCCCGCAGGTTTTGAAGAAACATCAAGCACGCATGGCCGAGCGACTCCGCGGCTCTCCGCGTTGGAGGGCGAACCTTACAAGGCGTGACGGAGTAAAACGGAGCAATGAAAGTTAGTGATAAGCCACGGAAGATGTCGTCGATCCAGATGAGCAACACCGAAAAAATGAAATATCAGAGGAAATGTCAGCTCCGCCCACTGGATAAGAAACTTTGCCACCACAGCTGGCAAGTGAATGATTCCAAGGTATATCACATCATTGGCTGTTTCATATATCCATACTGTCACTTTACACATTTGCCCATTTCAAAGTCAAGTTCAACCCATCCCCTGGCTTGAATCCCTACCCCTGATTTGAATCCCTATTTTGCACTAATCTGCTACAAATCTAATGTCAAACCGTACCCCTATTGCAAACCCTGTTCTGGGCTTGAAAAACTTATTTTGAACACCTAACCCTGGCTTGAAACCTTAACCCTTTTTTGAAACCCTAGCCCAACCTGGTTACGCTAAACACAGCTTGAAACCCTACCTTGAATCTTCAACCGTGTCTTGAAACATTTTACTCAAAAACCTAAACCCTGTTTGAAACATGTCCTAACCCTGTCTTGAATCCCTTCTTTGAAGCTATAATCTGAGCATGATGGTGTAATTTTAAACCCTCTTCCTACTGGTAACCTCTACCGAGGCTTGAAACTTCACCTCTTATGTGAAAATCTTAATTCATAAGCCTGACTTGAAAGTCTAATTTGGTAAAAATTTAACCCGCGCTTTGGCTTCCAAATCAATTTTTGCAACCCGAATTTGAAACAATACCTTCCCATATGGAAACCCTAATCCTCGTTCAAAACCCTAACCTCGTTTTAAAACCTTAACCCTAACCCTGTCTTGTAAATCCAATTTGAAACAATACCCCTTGTTTGAACCAATTATTGTGACTTGAAATCCAAACCCTAATTTCAAACTATAACCCCCGCAACTGAGGCTTGAGATCCCGATTTCAACCCCTTCCTTGAAATTTGACTTTAAACTCTGATTCATTGCAGATATTTTTCTCCAGATCTGGTAGAGTCTTGATTCCCCATCAGAATTCTGTCACTTGAAACATGCGTCATAAAATCCAGTTTTAGAAGGACCATCCCATTCACAATGAACTCCCACCCTGCCGACAACGATTTGGACAGTGACAAAGAAACCGCAGACCCCTTTTGGTGTGGCCAAATTGCCTGTAATCTTCCTGACGCGTATGAAGCCTTTTGACACATCTTCAGGAAAATTGCCGAATTGTCATAAATGCGGTTCGCTCTTTAGCAGAGAATAGGCAAAGCGTCAACATTAGTCATCACTCACAGGGGTGCTAAAATGGACATTTGAACTAGCGGGGCTGGCCTTCAAAGTGAAACATCTCATTATCTCCCTGGCAATGAATGCGCATGAATGCATTAACCCAAAAAGTAATAATTAATAAGGCTAATCCTAATCCTTTTTTTTTTTTTTGAGTCAGGTGCCGCGGGACTCGCCGGGCCACCTTTGGGGATTACATCCAATTAAAAAAGTGCCGCTCAACCTCGACAAACAGAGCCCGCCTCCTTGTCGGGAAGCGGCGTTCCACCTCCACGTTTCATCTCGCGGATGAGAAAACTCACATATTTTCTTGTTGTCACTATTGACTGCGTCTCTAATTAAGCACTCGCACTTAATCTGGTATGGAAATGTCTTGTACCTTCTTTCATGTGTGCATGTAGAGCAGGCGAGGATCATAAACGCACACACTGAGCCACTTGAATGAACCTCACTTGATGTAAACGCAAGTCGGAGCGGGGCAGTGTATGCTTGGATGCGACGTGGGTGACCAGGCAGGATCTTAAGGGCCAAACAAGCTTAGCCAAAAACACACAACGGCAAGGAATGAAATATATTCCAGTCTCGGAAAATAAGTACGTCGGTTATAGGTAGCTAAAAGTAGTGTGTTGAACTTCCCAGTCCAAGAAAATAAACATGGCCGAAATTATTTACCCAAAAAAATTACAAAAATAAAACTCGTAACACTTATTGTTTTAGTGACACTGCATTACAAATAAGTCACGTGAGCCACGTGGGCCAATACTAGCTTGATTCCAGTGCTAATGCTATCTTAGTATTGATAGCGCTGCCATTTTGTAGAAGCTGTATATGGGTTCTCGGAGACTATTTGTCCATGACTTTGCACATTCACCATTCGTTCTGACAAGCCACGATGGACAGCCATTTTTAAGAATTGCGCTCATGCGGGTAAGTGAGGGAACGTCTTTGGTCAGAGACTCGAGAGGTGAGGGATAGGGAAGTGAGGCTACGTTCCAAATCTTGCTAGCAATTTTAACATGGCAAACTCTCCCTTAACAATGTTAACAACCTCCTCGGCGGAGATCATTCATTACCAATGTATAAGTGACTTTTTAACTGAATTGCACTTGATGTATTCCCCTCACGAACGTGCACTACAGGACATTTTTAAATCAAGCTTTAGGTTGACATCATTAGGCACAAACAGTTGCCGTCCGGCACCTGGCGCAACGTTCTGACGGTTGCCATGGAGTTTCTAACGCTCAAGGCTGCCTTGGCATTTACCTTACATGAAAACGGCAGATTTTTCACTGTTTTTTTTTCTTCTTTCGCTTCCTGTAATTATTAGTCCGAAAGACATTGGAACACTGACACATTGTTTGCACCTCAGCATGTACAAGCAGCAGTGGTTAGTGACAACATGTCGGCTTATTATCTTGGTTGCGACAGAAAGCGGTGGCGACTTGGAGGCCTCGGTGAAAGCACGGACGGGCCTGGCTAATTGGCGCCACCCTGGCGCTGGAGATTGATCTGGGTGATAACCAGACCAGCAGTCTGGACCTCTTACCAGTAAATTAAACCTGATCAAGTTCATTTATAGAATGACAAGAAGGGAGGAAGGAGGATCACAATCCACCAAATGTAAAGACTCCACGCCGGTCAAAAACAGGCCAAAAGGTGGGTGACAAAGTGGAATTGGTCAAAGCGAGGAAAAAAAACAACAATTATCCAAGCCTGAAAACATCAAAAGTCAAGCCGCCTCTTGCAAAGCTGTGCTTGCCACCTTCTCCAATACAATCGAATATCATCAAGTTATTGGCATATACTGTAAAATGTAAAACCATCTCCAAACATTGGGGGGGTTAGGATACAAATCCAGCCTCTCGTGTCCCCGGCCTCTTTGAGTAGATTCGGTTGCCTACCTCCAGCTGGAATCCTATTATGACTAATTCCACATTAAGATCGACGAGGAATGGCAATAAGTATTACGTGGTTAGCCCAGGGACTCGCTCAAAGACTTGGATGAGGAAAGGAAAAGATATATTTACATTCGAGTCAAGCCGAGCCTCCGGCGGCAGGTTAAATAGAGGGAGAAAAAAAAATATTCATAAGCGACTTCAAAACACTTTAGGTTTTTGGAGAGTACCAAGACAAAAAAAAAATGATGGCACTCTCAAATGGCTAGTTTAACTGGTTCATTCAGTTCTGATATCTGATATCTAGCAAAACAAAGTTAAGCCTGGAGGCAACGTGCATGAACACAAGACATTAAATTAAAATGTCTCAAAACTAGAAATAATTTAAAAAATATATAACAAGTAAACATGTATAAAAACAAAAACGAATACTATCAAATAAAAATTTAAAAATGGGATGAATGTAAAAATGTATACCATAATACAGTGAAACAATAATAATGTTAAACACATTAAGTAAAAAAAAAAAAAGGTAAATCAATCATGGCAAAAATACATAAAGCATGTTGAATAAAAAGATCAAACAAGTACACAAACCAAGACTATGCAAATTCACGCCTGAATAGCAAAAGAACTACGTGAGGTCACATTTTGGACCCTTTTCGTTTTTGTTTACGCAGATGCACGTTCCGTCGACAAACATTTTCAACTCTTTTTTTTTTTTTATGCTCGTTTCTTTTAGTCCCTCCCCGCTCACTCCGCACGTCACATCACTCCGTGGCCCTATAATTTCGCTGCGTGATTACAGGCCGGGAGCGCAGCACTGGGGCAAACCTCATCCTTCCCTGGTTATTGTTTGGCCGCGCAGCTGTTGGTCGCCGACGCAGTGAGCGTTCAAGGCAAGTGAGGGAGTGTTGGCGTTTTTGGCATCGCCTTGTTGTACTCAGCCAGGCTGACAAAAAATTAACTTGACACTGCCGGCGTTGACCACCAGCATGATGAAAGCAGCATTCGGGGATTCAAATAACTGCTCTCAAACGAATGTGACATCAGGCTAACGTGTAATCAAGAAGGTTGCCTTTCATTCAGCGTTGCCTCTCCCTGCGCTTTGTAATTCGGGATTGAGCCAAAAACCGATCATGGCAATCATAGGTACGAAGCTTCTGTTTCTTCATTACATAGATAACGATGTTTTCCACGTGGTTTATTTCCCATATTATTTTAGATTATCGCTCAATCAATATTTCAGCACATGAATTATTTCCCTTCAAGTATAATATTTTTATGACCGTGAGAAGCCAAAATCAAAATCACAGTTCAATTTCCATTCGTTGCTCAGCCCGAGCTACCAGTGTTGTAGTAATCAGAACAGCAATAGCCCAAGGGCGCAGCCGTGAAGCATTCCTTATTTAGAATGCAACAAAGGTATCAACACAAACAATACGATATATACACTAATGGCATTTTAATTCATTTCAATGTGCAATTTTGCAAGTAAATTGAGTTACGAGATTAATGACAGAACCAATTAAACTCGAAAGTAAAAAAAAAACACTTCAGTAGTAGTAAGAACAGCCATAGCTCTAGGGTAGAGCCTTGAGGCACTCCTTATTAGGACACAAGACGGTTAGCAACATAAAAAAATAGTATTCATCTGTATCCATATATACACTACTCATATGCAATTATTGAGCCACATAGTAGGCCGCACAAGCTGCGTGACACGCCGGAAGCAATAGCATGGAGTCCCTCCTTTGCAGATAAAACAGCTTCAACTCTTCTGACACTCTCCAAGATTTTGGGGGGTGTTTCAGTTTTGCCCTTCAGGCTTGACTGCAGTTGCTCCTGATAAAATTGTGCCAGAGATGGTTTGGAACTGTGCCGTTATTGAGCCGTTCAAGGGTGGGGGACTTATGCACACAGCATTCGACAACTTACCGCTGTCTGTCCACTTTGCCGTGGAATTACTGTGGTTGCTTTATCGGAACATCACAAACCATTTTCACAGACATCGCTGCGTGTTGTACATTTTGTTGCGCAAGCGGGTTTTCTATACATGTCTCTCTTAGCTTTTGACGATAAATAGCAAAGTATGATAACATGTTGATATAAAGGCGATGATGTTCTGAAAGTATGGCCTTTGTGTCGTTTCAAATTGAAAATCAGCATGATTGTAATCACCTGTTATTCACCCACGATGCATCCATCAGATTTAAGGCAATTAAATATCAATTTAATCATCGGTATATTTTCCAAGGTCGTCTGCGCTTTTTATTAAAGCAAAGTAGCCACAGTAGCGGAACAGCCAAGTATTCAAGAGCGCCTGTAATAAACCTGCTTTTCACATGCGCTGTTGACGGGACACAAACACAAATGTGGATATCGGATAGCAAAAGCAGCGAGACTTAATGTTGCAGCGTACTCTACCGTGAGCAATAACGACCCGACGCGAGACTGAATAAAACACCCAAAGGATCAAGTGAGAAGTAGAGTCGGCATTTATTTGCCAGTCATTTCAGATAGAATTTGGCAGAGAGGGACACTTCCACATCCTAAGTGCCTTTTCAGACAATCATTGCGGATTCATTTGTTTGTGGGATTTTTTTTTCTTTTTCGCTTCCAAAGGGCTCAATATTGACTATCTCCTTCTTCGTGGAAGGCGGGATAGTGACCACCCCGGTAAGCACGCCGTAACGCCACTAAAAGCATCCATGAAGAGACAGTCACACAGGGCACGAGGAACCCCGACAGAGAGCAAATAATCAGTCGTGTTGGTCGATTACGCTTCATGTGTGCCCTCTCATGAAAATGTAATTTTTTTTTCCGCCCTTCCTTTAATCTGATGCCCCACTGAGGCGCCATTCATCCTGGGGCATGACTTCATTATTGAACAGTTAAATGGTCAATAGGTGGCGCGCCGGGCGGCCTTTTTTGGCGCAAGGGCAAACAGCCCCGGTGCAAATGGCTGGCGGGCCAGCAAGATCCTAATGCATTAATGAGCGCGCGTGACGTGCGCTAATGTGATGGCAACAGATTCACGCTGACAGTAATGGAAGATTTTGCCCCTGGTTACACTCATAAGTGCACCCCCCCACCCCTCTTACACACACATACACAAGCCCAACAGCCCCTCCTCACCAAGCCCAGCGGATGGAGGGGGCGGAGTTCACCTTGCCTGCCGCCGGAGCCTTGACACATGCTTAATAAATAACAGGAGACAAGGTGGAACAAGCAGTAGCGGCACACCCCTGCCCGCCCGACATACACCCCCCCAAACCCCCCCTAGCGCCACTACTTGCACTGTGACTAGTTAACAGAAACACTGGCAGCTTTTTAGCAAGTCTCCTACCAACACAGATTGATTCAGCACAGCCGTTCCTAAATGTAAAAGCCACGCAGACCCTAAAACGTACCCCTCTCAGGCACACAAAAATGCGCAAACCTTCATTAGAAATGTCGATTTAAACAAACCCAGTTTGGGAGGTGGGGGGGGGGGGTTAATTAAACAAAAAAAAAATCTGAAGTCATACAACAGCATATACACCCACTACAACATCACAAAAAAAGAGATGGCGCACTCCCTCTCAAATGCACCAACCCTGAAAAAAACAAAAGTGAATTCGGAAAGGCAGAATTTTATTTAGGCCAAACAGATGAAACATCATACAACATTGCTAAGCCCCGCGCCTGCTAATTACTGAAAGCAGTTTTTCAAAAAAAGAGAGAGAATCTACTCTTTGTTTTGGTAGCTTCGTTGCTTATATTGAACATCATATTCTGTGGCACTTGACAGATCAGTCAAAAGGCTCGAAAGCGGCTCGCAATACGAGGAAGGAATCAAATGTCAGACAACAACCATTTCCAAAACTTTTGGAACAAGACACCCCCTTTGACAAACCCACGGAGATGCCGTACCCCTTTCATATTTTCATCCTCCTCCTCCTCCTGGTCATCATTAGTAATAAATAAAGTGAGGCTCGGGGCATTGGTTAGTGCACTTCTACTCAACAACCAAGCTACCTTACGATGCACACAGACGCCATTCGCCGCATACCGATTTATTTCCCCCCCCCCCCCCTTACACGTGTTGGCGCTATCGTACAATTTTTCCAAGCGTGCTTAGCAAACACACAAACAGTCCCCACACCGCTCGCTTCATTAGACGGCCCCTGTGTCGGCCCGCGTGCAATTCATTAGCTTTCACCCCCCCCTCCCCCGGTTCCTTCCTCCCTCCCCATTCCGTAATTAGAGCGCCTCTGTTTGTCCGGCATCTCTCACTCAGCCGCATCATCTCAAGGCCAATTACCATTCCGCGGCAACAGCTCCCTCATAACGCCGCCGCCACCGCCTCGAGAGTCGACTTCAAAACTATTACTGCCTCTCAAGAATGTAAATAAAATGGCAGGCAAATCAGCGGCTAATGATCGAATGTGGAGTGGCACCCGCGGGACCCGTGAGATAAGGACTGATGAGTTTGCGCCACGCTTGCTTGGAAGAGCTCAGGATGGGCCGCGCTTATTTTACACCACCGTGGCTATTTCTGGATGGGATATTTTTTTGAAGAAATGAAGTGAAAAAAAAAGTACAGAATCGGGACAACTTTCAAAATATACACGATTTGGGCGGACCTCATTTCCCATAATTGTAACGTTCTTTGCTCCTCGATGATTCAACCTCAACTTGGAAGCTGTTCTGTTCTCACACGGCCATATTAAGCAACCTCTGAATTGTCGACAGTGCACATCGAGGAGCAAGGATCGCACGTCAAAGAGCCTATTACAATTATAGAGTGGCCATGTGTTACGGCGGTGGTAATTCGGCCATACGCAGGTCCCGTTGATTTGCGACACACGTCAGTGACATGACATCCCCTTTAAATGGCGTCTTCACGAGGGGTTCTTTGGTCGGAGCCGCTAGGCTATAAACAGAAGAGTGAGAACCGAGGAGGTTTTGAAAAATGACTAAATGAGATCTGGCAAATCTTTCACGACTTGGTAGCAAAGGAGAACTTTTGACAAGGTTTCTGCCTAAACAGGCGGCGGTTGTGATGGAAATAGGAGGTAAACATAAAGTTAGCAAAGTTCGGTGTGGGACTGTATTATTTCTTTAGCGGTGCGGCCACTGGTTAGCACATCCGCCTCACAGTGCAGAGGTGCAAGCTTCGATTTCGGTTTTGGACTTCCTGTTTGGAGTTTGCATGTGCTCCCTGTGCGTGTTGTCTCTGGGTTCCATTTTTGAAATACTTGATTAGAGTACTTGGGACAAACAGTCCCACACCAACCCATGTTTATTTTCCCATTTATATCCATCTTGCAGCCTGTTTAGGCAGCAAACTGGTTGGGCCAGTGCTAATGGCGTACTCTGCTTTCAGCTGCCACATCGCAGTTATTTGTTTGGCAAATAGCCCCGGAACAAACTGTTTAATTCATGTTTGCATTTGTAATGTGGCCCGATAAGACACCAAACCGGCTGTCCCTTGTTTACTTTGCTTTTTGCCACCAGGTCATTAAATGTATTCGGCGAAATTGAGCTGCACCAAATTTGGCTTATTTCTTACTGGGATCACAACAGCAGCCCATTTAGGCGACACACTGGTTGTGTCTGTACAAGTTGCATGCTGTGCTTTCTGCTGTTGTGTGACACATTTTCTTTCCTTCTTTTTCTGAAAGAGGACCACACAAAACTTTGCTACATCTTCCTGGTGCGAACCCAACAGCTGCCCGTTTATGCAGAAATCTGGTTTGAGCCTGTACTCTTTACATACTGTTTTTTTCTCCTGCAAATTTGTGTTTTCTGAAATAGCCGCACGTCAACATTTGCTCGGTTCCCGTTTACTTCCTGTTCTGATTTTTACGCTAGACCATTCAGGCGTCAAACTAGGCGGGCCTTAACGAATAGGTTATTCTGCTTTTGGTACCAAAGTCAAGCCACAACTCAAGATTTAATCCTTTGTTTGGATTTGATAGCATTGCCCGTAATTTACGGCGTTTTTTTGCATCCAGCATTTCTAAAGCTTCCAAAGTAATCTGCCTCAAATCTGGTTTTTATTCTTTTTTTTATTGATATATTTCAAGTCAGAATACACTAGAATGGTGAATGTGCCCCCCCCCCAAAAAAAAGAAATACAGTCCTATTTGTCATTTAAGATGAAGGCATCAGACACTATATAATATGCAAATGTAACATATTTACGTCCCGAGTGCTTGTGTCGGGCTTCTCCAATACGTCCCCGCCAGTCGTCGCATCAAAAGACGCATTTAAATAGCAGCATTTAGCATTTGAGAAGTTCTTCAAATTTCTCCTCAGGAAGTGAAATCAACCGGTTACAATCAATCTCTTTTTTTTTTTCGAGTGAGGTAGGAGGAGGGGAGTCACACAACGAACGGCGCATTGGGGGAAAAAAAAAAAGCGCTTTTCCACCGCCTTCATTACCATCATAATAAAAGTGTCTGAGAAGCAAAGTTAGAGAAGAATGTCGACACCTCACTGTCTGCTTTGTACTATCATCAATCCTCCAACGTGGTTAGGATGGAAAAAAAAAATGGAAAAAAAATCATGCATATTTAAATTAATTCTGCGCCGGTGCCCACAAAAGGAAGCTGCCATCCGTCAGGACACCTTGCGGAAAAACTCTATTAAATCGGAGTCAGCTGGGAACCGGGATAAAAAAAAAATGAGTTGAGAACTAAATGATTGCTTCCAATTAAGTTGTTTATCTCGCCGAGAAACGTCTGTGCCGGTTCTCTTTGGTCCGAGTGCGTATGCCAATCAGGCCCGACTGAGTCACTCAGGAATGACGAGCCGCGGTCGGCACATGGCTCGTCGCGAGAATAAGGATGGGCAATGTAACAAAACACAAGAATGACTAGAAATTTTATGTTTCGGGTCCCAGGGGATATTCTATTCAGTATGAAGTTCATTAAATAAGAACTGCCTAAACGGGTTGCTGTACAGATGTGAACATGAAGCAAGCAAGAGAAGAAGGAAATTTGATGCAAGTAGATAGAACAATTAATTAAGGCCCAGCCAAGTGTGCCGCCTAAACGGGCTGCTGACGATCTATCGAAAAAGCAAAAGAAGCAATATTTGGTCAAAGAACATTTAGAACAAAGTTAAATATGACTACAAATCAATACTTGGCAGCAGAAAGCAAAGTGCACAGTTTTGACATGCCTGAATGAACAGGTTGCTGTAGACAAACCAATCGAAACGGGAAGTCACGGAAGAAAGATTTGGTGCAGGAATAATGGGAGTGAGGGGGGGTGGAGGCAAATGATTTCTACTACTTGACATAAGAAAGTACAATACACAATTGGTACAAAGTTAACCAGCGTTGCGCATTCACGCGCTCATGTGGATCAGATCAACCCATTAAGCGGGCAAAGTTTAGTGTAGGAGGAGCTGAGTAAAAATAGAGTCCGGAAAAGTCAAGTTTGGTCCTGGATCAATGTAAGGAAAAAAAGAAGATGGAAATTAAAGTGAAAGTCAAGTTAAAAAATGTCTACAGTACACGGTGCCGTATAAACCCAACCAGCCGGTCGCCTAAACAGGCTGTTGTACAGAAAGTACATGCCCAATGAGTCAGCTGCCTAAACAGGCAGTGAAACAGGAAGGACCCAGGAAGTGGCTTTCCCTATTTGACGGTATAAGGTATCCACTTTGTTGCCGAGGTTTTCTCTTGCAGAAACAATTATGGGGGCGACTCCGTGGACAGTGACAGAGACTACAAGTAGCGCTAAGCCGTTTGTTACACTGAAGTCAGAATGGCTCAATGCTTATTGTCCCGTGTAATGTCACAGAGGAATTTTGGGGTGCTAACACGGCAAGCCCAAGGCGTACTGTGTAGGAACTGATACACCTCCGAGCTTTTAATATTGCTCATCGAGTTCAGAAAGTAGCTAAGCATCGTCGCTGGCAATTTTTTTGCCATCCCCTACCATGCTACATTAGTAGGAAGCGGACTTGAAATGTTTTTTTTTTTGCTTTTAAGTTGCGACAACTAGCACTGCCACATTGTTTATGACTGTAAATGTCATAGAGAGTGAATCCATGCAGCCAGTTAAGATGTAAACAAAACGCCGGTTCGGGTTCAAACAAGAAGTTGCTCCGATGATTCATGCTCAGCCTCGTGGGGCGCAAGAATAAGGTGGATACAATTACGACAGGCCTGCCTGAAAAGGCTGCAGATGAAAATAGGATGGAACTACATTGAGAGCAAAGTTTACTGTGGAATTATTTAGCAAAAATGGTTTTCACTACTTGCTATCACAAAGCAGAAAACAATATTAGCGCATGTGCCAAATGCCTGCTGCCTAAACGGGCTGCAGTCAAGGCCAAAAAAAAGCAATTTCCCCCCCCCACATTCCTATCCCTAATAGAGACATCAGAGAAAAAAAACTCTCAGGAGTAAAAACAGTCGCCGTCGGTGTGTGGCGACGAAAACGCAGCCAGGCACAAGTGATTTATTGTTGTCTCCTTGCATCTTGGGAATCAAAAGACAAACATGGAGCTGGAGGGGGGGGGGGGCAGCAAAAGGTGAAATTTAAAGATGACTTCCAGGAGCTCAAACTAGGGAATAGGTCCTAGTGAACCAACATTGTGCGTGATCTGATTAGCACATGAGCTGTTAGCACGTCCCCTCCATAGCAAACACCCGAGCCTGCCGCGCGGCTAATCCGTCACCTCGCAGGGGAAAGAGTGAAACATTGATTTCTTCCTGGTTTACATATTTACACACACACACACACACACACACACACACACCATTAGGAGGGCGTTTATCGACAGTTCCAGCACCGCCAGAGCTCTCGCTAATAAATCTCTGCACTCTTACTCAAGTGGGAGAAGATGAAGAGGCACATTTATATTACATGACCAAATAAATAATCGATTTTAATAAAAAATATCATAGGATTTAACAAGACTTTGTTCAAAGTTTACTTCTGATCTGCATCTTCTGCATCCATTGATGCTGCATGCATGTGCAATACTGCCCTCTACAGCACCCCTGAGGTAGCGCTTGTTGTATTCAGTCAGCCAACTTTTAAATAAGAGCTTATATTTGTGAGTCTGGTCGATTAGGTCGGTCATTCATTAGTGCTCATCAGCGGTGGAACGGATTAATACCCTTTACTGGTGTCAATAAAAGTCCTTTGGGCACCATTACCATACCGCACATTTCTCCACTTCAAATACATTTTTAATTGAAGTTATGTGTTAGACCGGCAAAGCAAGCATAAACACAACATGCGAAACATTCGTTAACTTAATTGTGATTTCATGAAAAAAAAATGTTTTAGCTCGACTCGACTTTTACCTTCTTATTTTTGTAGGTGACACGGGAATCCCTTTCAGGTTAATCACATTAGACAAGGCAACTTATAAAGATAAAGTTAGACGTACACAAACAACTCGACCCCCGTCGCTGGTTACCGTACGCGGAGAGGTGATCGCACCTGTTCGGAATCTTTCATCTATCCTCGTGTTGACAAATCCTCGTTAGGAAAAAAAACAACAACATTGTTTTGGGCCACACGGAATGCCTCAGACGCGTTCGCTTACCTTTAAAAACTTCTCCCCGGGCGGATAGCAGCAGCGTGACGGTGGCGAACCACCAACCGACAACTTTATCCATGTCGACGGCGCCGAGGCAACCGCGGTGTTGGCAAAACAAAACTATTCGGCGCTTGTCTCACAACTTGCACGGCTCCTTCAAATATAAATGAAAAAACCTCCGTGGTCCTCCCTCTTTTTTTATATGACTTGTTTATAGGCAGGCTTTCGTCGCTCCAGTGCTGCTGCTTCTGCTCCTTTTTCTTTTCCTCCTCCTCTCTCCGCGTCCACATTCGTAGGAGGACCGCGAGTGAATCGATTGCACACTTGCGAGTGGATGGAGTGAGTGGTGCCTTGGCGGCTGTGTACCGGTCGCGTGGCCGGGAGAGGGCGTGTGTGAGTGGGGGTAGACGGAGAAGCGAACCGTGCCCTCACAACCTTCAAACTACTCCACCCTCCACTTCACGTTCAACTGACGCGGCTTGTTTGAACATTTGTTCACGCGTTACCAACCACATATCCTTATGTTACTTTTTTTTAAAACAAAACTACCACGTGTATACGGGTATTTTAAGGAGTCGTGTTGCTTCCGGTTCGATAGGCATGAATACACACCTGTGGTCGATCAACAAGCCGGAGAAAAATGAAAATGGACAACGTGTACAATAAATAAATGTGTCGTGGCTAATGAAGAATTTTATTATTATTATTATTTATTTTATTATTATTTATACGTGATAAAGTTTACTAAGTTAGGGTCATAATAGATACCATGAATTAGTATTAAAAGAATACCCCTCTGAAACGTTTCAATGAAAACTGAACATTCGCTTTGTAAAGGTGGACTTTTTAAACCAGCATATAATATTTTAGGTGTAATAGGTGTTGAAACATAGTTCACCCAGTGACTGAGGGAAACGGTTGGTTTTATTTGAGGTTTAAAGTATTAACAGAGGAGAAAACCTCAACTTTACGAGCATCAATGTTTGTCTTGATACCAAAGTCATGTGACGCTAGGCAGATATGATGTCGTTGTTCTGGCCGCCGCCTCTTTGTGCATTGTCATGTCTACGGCCCTTAAATGACAAGGAATGTACAAAAATACCAGCTGGAGCACAGTCGTCTGCTTTATGCGCCGCGATGACCAATATTCTGTGCAGTTGAATTACTGGTATTGACATAGACATCATACAAATCCATACTTCTTCATCATATTTCTCCCCAACAACAGTGACACAAATCCATTTCACAGACACGATGAGCTAAACGAGAGTGTTAGTTAACCTTGTGCTGTTTGTCAATAGGTGTCATGTGAGAAGGGTCCTTCTAAGTCTTGCGGAGGCAAAGGCACAGTTTCACTCCGTGAACAGGGATCCGTGCATTTTTATGATCCTCCTTGATTGACAAACGCTATGTGTGGCACTGATGAGTTGTCAAAAAAAGCCAATGATGATAAACTTTTTTTTTTTAAATAATTCTGTCATATGGTGCGTCCTTAATATGGTGCTTACTCCTTCCAATGCGCATGCTGGCCCTCGAAGGGAACAGGGCAACGTGAGACTGATTAATGTGAGACACCCTCTGTTTATATAACCAACAGAACAAATTTGTGGCCATATGAGTGAGTGAGTGAGAAAGAGAGAGAGAAAGAGAGAGAAACCCGACGACTTTGAAACATGTAATTACAAGTAGGTTCCAGCAGAGGTCACTTTTTTACAAGTGCCTTGTAAACTGGCGTTGAACTGACAATCAAGACCAGAGAATCCTGGACAGTTTTCACTTGATTTTTTTTTTCTCGAAACATTTACAGAAATGCATCAAACAATGATCTACAACCACAATAATACAATAAATAATCATAAGCATAGTTTCAATGACAGATTAGTTTCAAAAATTGGCAGAAAGTGACAGGAAATAACCAGGCAAGTAAGATTTTAATTCTTTCATTTTGATGTAATAACTCAAACAACTACCTCCTAAATTGCTTTATCATAATATGCTGATTTAAGCAGTGGTATCAGTGTGATTTGTACTTGTAATGCATATAATGATGCCCCACGAAAGATGTGATTTGCACAACAGGCTGTCCTCACAAGAATTTGGTGAGAGTTTGCACAAAAGGTCCTTAGTCAAGTCAGAAAAAGACTTTAAAGTCACGAGAACGTGTTGAGATGTAACAATTTGACGCCGCATCCATCTTCATGAATTAAAAAAAAGTATCGGCAATGCTGTTTTTCTATTAATTTGGTACCAGATCCGTTTCAAACCCAGCGGTATCCCATGACACGTTAAATTCCTTTTCTCATTTTAACTCATATTTATAATTAACTTCCCAGCACGAGTGTGTCACTGACATTTCCATTACATTTTGGAATCCCCCTCCGATCCATTTCTCACTGGAGGCATTTCTTGTCTGCTCCCTATTGCATAATTCCCCCCCACCCCCCACCCCTTCTCCTTTACTGTTCTTTCCACTGACCGATCTCGCTGACCTGCATGGAACAAGCCATGTATGCGTTACCCGCCTCGCCACCATCCGCTCTCCACTGATCAGCCTCCAAATGTGGACCCGTGAATTTCTGCCGCCTCCTTTTAACCCTTAACTGCGGATTACGCTGACACGCGCGCTCCGCATAGCGCGTGAGGCGGTTGTAAATAAACGGCTACAAACCGCCGACGGCTCTTCGGATCTATTTGTGTGCCGCAAGATGCCTTGTGATGTAATACTGATAGTGGAATCTGCGTTGAGGGGGGCCGGGGGGGTATGTGTTTTGAAGAGCGGGCGTCCATGTGTGCGGCGTGGCACCCGTTGATGGCGCCTCACGTAGGCTTGAGGTAGTTATACAGGGAGCTCAGTCCTCCTTGCAGTACCTCCTGAATGGGCTTGAGCAGGGGGTTATGGATAATATGGAGTCCCTTGTCCAGAGGATGGCAGGCGAGCCTCCTGAGCCCGATCAGCAGGTACATCTCCATTGGTACATTCTGCAGTTCGTTGAAGTCCACATTGAGGAGCTCTAAGGACTCCAGGAAGCACAGGGTCTTGGGCAGGGTGTGGATGCTGTTCCCCTCCACGATGAGGATCTTGAGGTTGACCAGGTCCTGGATCTGGTCGGCGATCGTTTCCAGGCGGTTGCAGGCCAGGTGGAGGAAAACCAGGCCCTTCATGCTGTAGACACAAGTCGGGATGTGGGCAATGCGGTTGTGGCTCAGGTTAAGCTTGGTCAGGCTGCACATGGCCGCCAAACTGCCCGGTAGACCGCTAATCTGGTTGTTGGCCAGGCTGAGAACTTCCAGGCAGGTGCAGGATCCCAGCTCCTCGGGCACCTCGCTGAGGCGGTTGCGACAGGCGAAGAGCACGCGCAGCTTCTTCAGTAAGCCGATTTCGGGCGGCAGGCTGGTCAGGTTGTTGCCCCACAGGTTGAGCACCACCAGGTTGTCCAACGCGCCGAGGGCCGGCGGAAGCGAGCGCAGGCAGTTCATCGATAGGTTGAGCTTCTGGAGCTCGCGCAGCTCCCACAACTCGGCCGGGGCGTCATCCAGCCCGCGCATGGCCAGGCTCAGGGTGCTGTAGCCAAAGTGCACCGTGGCGTGCCTGCGGATTCTCTCTGCGGCGGATGAAAGACTCGTCTGGTCGCTAGCGGTGCTCCTCCGACCTCCTTGGCTCACGCTCGCCTCGCTTAGCTCCTTGTTGGAGAAGCCATGAGACTGTTTCCCGCCCATAGTGAAAAAAAAGTCCGCATTTGATTCCCTTAACGCCGAGTTGTCGCTCTGCGGTCCTCATCGGCCATGGTATCGCCGAATCCTCCCTGAGCTAATATGGCACGGCGGGGGCCCTTGCGCGTGGTCTGCTCGTTACAGACAAAGTGCCTGTCTTACAGGGTTTCATTTCCCAGCTGGTCCTGTCATTTGTCAGGTCCACAGATAGAACCGCGGCCCCCTCCCACTCCACAAGTAGGGGGTTCCGTGTCAATGCCATGACCTCCGACTGAGACGTAGGGGGCACATCGGCTACATCTCAATTCACAAGCTTGTGTTGAACTGTCCACCCCCGTCCCTTAAAAAGAAAATAAAATAAATGAAGGCGCAACCAATGACCGAACGTCATCTCCTTTGTTTTCTAGTTGCGACTTAAATCTGACACCGAGGAGGCAGCGGTGAAAGTAACACTTCTCAGAGTCATTAATGGAGCCTCCTGTGCAGACACGCATGGCGTTTTTAAAACCTCAAGTACAAAAAGGACATGGAACATCCCACTAAGCTTCCCGGAAAAGGTTGACCGCATGGCTTCCGTTCGGTCCCTGAGGGGCAACTGTCATCGTCACAGCTTTCACACTTTTGGGGAAAGTTGACTCCACAGAGCCACCTCCACTTTGCAACATGAAATTCGGCGGGCATGTTGCTCATGAGAGAAAAGTTTCAGGAACACATTCCTGAAGAAAAAAAAAAGGAAGTCTGGCGTTTTTGTTTGAAGCGGCCACTTTAGGGGCCAAGAGACTGCTGCGAAATATGAGCCCTGGATAGAATTTTAATTGCATTTATTAATTTTTTTTGGTTTGAGATTTTACCAGCGCCCCCTACTGACACGATGCGGTAACGACACTTCTGACCTAATGATTTCTTTCAAGCATGATTCCTCTGCCTCACGCACCCCCTAAATTCACTTTCATTCATCAATATTTACGTGAACGGGTAATAAAATACGTTTTCCCTGAAAAGTATCCAACCGTCTCTGTAATTATTTTCTGCGGCGAGAGCTGACCAAAATGATCATCGCATCAGGAAAAAAAACAACCATCACGTCATAGAACTTTTAAGTTTGTCTGACGCGTCTTCATCGAATTTTCCAGCCTGAAGCTCCAAAACGGGGGGCCGCCGCGCTTGACATCGGCCTTAGTCATCGTTTCCGCTCGTGTGCGGTAATCAAAAGAACTTGGTTGACGGTGAGCAGCCGTTTCCAACACCGGAGTGCTTTCCATATCGACTCGCAGCTACATCAGCACTTATGAGTGACAGCTGGAATATTGACTTTGCGTAATTGGACATGAGAGACAGTTGGTGTGACTTGCAGCTTGTCACAGCATTTTTTTTTTAAGATAAATGATCCGTCTTTTTTTTTTGTATGGCATTTTGACGAGGAAAAGCTGTGACTTTATGGTTTTGAAGGGTTGGAAGACGGTGTTCCATTTGAGAACCAACACAAGTTGAACCCGGAAACTTCTTGCAACATTGTTGACACACACCATTCGACCTCCATCAATCTTGGTTAGTTAGCATGATGGGCTTGCTTTGCGTGGCCTGCAGGTTTTGTCCTCAAATTAACTTCTCAACTTCCGCGATGCTCCATTAGGGTGAGAGATGTGTCCACCGGTGTCAATATTCACACATACGCCTGCTGAATAATTGATGATGATCAACTCGGGCACTTCTCCCCATCCTATCGTCTCGCCGACCCTAACTTGTCTGGTGTTCTAACCTAAAGCGCTTCCGCGGTTGGCCGTGCGTCCTTCGGGGGAAGTCATGAAGAGACACTAAGAGCTCAAATGTTGGCAGGCGCTTCTCACACTTCAACGGACCTCAAGGTAGATCCTGTAGTGGCGGCGCCTCGACTGCAATGAACGAGAATTTGGGGTTATTTGAGATCCAATATATTGGATGAGCATCAATACCTAAGAAGTAAATCCATGTCCCCCCCCCCCCTCCCATCCCACATTTTTTTTTTTTAAGTTGCTGATCCCTGCTTTGGTCCCATAATAAGTTCCATTTCCTTTTCCATCATTATCATTGCACTGTTCTGATTTCACATCCAAAATATTTTTGTGTTGGCATGACAAAAAAAAAAAAAAGCTTCCTGGAACCAAGCCATTGTGATCCAATCCACTTCGTCTTGAGCATCGCATGCATCACCCTGACAGGCTGGGTTCATTTATTTATAAGAAAGATGACACCTCAGCAGTGTGCCGACAGACCCCCGCGTGTGGCAACATGAGGCTCGCGTCACGCGCAATCAAATATGCAGAAAAGGCTTTCCTTGCTCAAAGTGGGGTGGCGCGAGAAGTCGGACTAGCGAAAGCGCTCAATCAAAGCCGGAAAAGATGTCACGGTGACACAAGTGCTTGCCGGAAAAAGCGAGGCTTCATTACAAACGCATCCTTTATCCCATGCATGGTTTTTTTTTTCTTCACACCCCAGAGGAACAGATGTGCGGAAACAGCTTGACATTTAAATGACAGGGAAATGGGATCTACCGTCCCTCGCGGATTTGCCAGACACCTTTTTTATTACGACGGGTCATTAGTGCCTAAATGAGAACCGGCAGAGTTGCGTAGCCTCAAGGGAAGAGAAAAATGATATTGTGTGAAGGGTTATCTGGTTATGCGGCACCACAAAGACTTTGCATGGTCTTTCCCTTTGCGGATTCACCAGACAATAGCCAGTACAAAAGAGATCAAATCATGTACATTCGGGCAAAGCCTCAAAATGCATTTTCGCATATGCCAAGGCCCCCGAAAAAAAGCGATCCATTCATCGGGAATATAATTAGACCTGCAAGCAGCTATGAACAGATTGTCGCATGCCCCTTTATTCATGGTGAATCCTCAAACAAGGGTCAAACATATGATGATAACAATTTGGTGTTGCCCACATGTCGAGAATAATTGGTACATTTGCATGAATTTCCAAGTAGAAAGCCGGAACAAGCCCTAGACTTCTTCAAAATGGTTGTTTCAAACCTGAACTAGTTGCCAGCCAATCGCAGGGCACATATAGACGAACAACCGTACGTGCTCACACTAATTAATTAACGACTTGGTAGCAAAGCAGAACTTTTGACGAGGTTTCTGCCTAAACAGGCGGCGGTTGTGATCGAAATAGGAGGTAAACATAAAGTGAGCAAAGTTCGGTGTGGGACTATTTTCCGAACCACTTAATCCTCACTAGGGTCGCGGGGGGTGCTGGAGCCCTTCCCAGCCGTCTTCGGGCAGTAGGCGGGGGACACCCTGAATCGGTTGCCAGCCAATCGCAGGGCACACAGAGACGAACAACCATCCACGCTCACACTCACACCTAGGGACAATTTAGAGTGTTCAATCAGCCTGCCACGCATGGTTTTGGAATGTGGGAGGAAACCCGGAGAAAACCCACGCAGGCCCGGGGAGAACATGCAAACTCCACACAGGGAGGCCGGAGCTGGAATCGAACCCGGTACCTCTGCACTGTGAAGCCGACGTGCTAACCACTGGACTACCGGACCGCCCACTAATTAATTTGCCTTCCCTATTTTTTTTCTTCACATTTACAGTGTTGTTTTGAAACACTTCTGATACTCAATTTGAATGAATATCAAGTTTTATAAAGGATCGTCGGAGATAGGCACTCAGAAATAACGACAAGACACTTCTGGCTACCAACAATGGGCACTTTATTGGTTCCACACAGAAATGATAACACAGTTCAAACAAGTTCTATGAAGCTAAAGATGATATACTCTTACCGTATGCCAGTAGGATGGAGAGCCAACATCCTCAGCAGAGTGAGCTTCAATACTCGCTGGGCGTCCGTACGCTACCCGCAGCAGACTCTACCGAATGATCTCGGTCCTCCTCCTTTTATTCTATAATGTGTGCTAGGGAGGGGGTGAGTGGCCATTCTCACTTCCCCCCAGCCACATTACTTTTGTTGTGTAACCAAGTGGCATATCTTATGAGAACATCCCGTTTTGTACTTTTTCCACATACTATCAGCAGATGCTTTTAATCATGAGTTTTCGGCAATAACAGGATGTGTCTCAAGAGTTTCAGTAAAAACATGTTATTCAAGCATTTATGCAATAAACAAACTTTAAACACAATAATCATTAATACAACGATATATATTGATTAATGAAAACATCACTACACTGTTTATTATACCAAGTGTTCAGTTTATCGAAGTCTAAATTTCATTCGAAAAATTGTCAATGTAAATACTTTTTCACATCATGTGTATGCAAAACAGTTTTCGACGGGTACAAAATCGTGTTTGGAGGTGCAGATAATGGAGTCATTTTTACATTTTCATTCACTACCTTTGAAGCCAGTCGGCGACAAGCGAGCCTAAACAAATGAGATAAGCATCCTCCATGTTCTTGGAATATTGTTCTCCTTCCTTATCAGATAAGTGAAACTCTTGCAGCCTATTTTGTCATCCACTATTTTCGCTCCAGGCTGGCTATCTGTCATGAGAGATCGGGGACCAGATACAAACGGTCTAACAAAGTGGGCCGACGTGATAAATGGACGATAACGACACCCGGGGGAGAGCGCCATCCAGGTTAATTCCGGTGTATCGAGATAACATCTGTAACACATGTGCGGGAAAGCTAACCGGGCTCAGTCGTGGATCGAATCCGAGTCTGCTGACGCGGCAGAAAGGGAGGACGATGGCAACGTGACCGTGCGGGCGAGAGGCGAGTGATGAAGCGCCGCCGAGGAGCCAAAATGAGTCCCACAGCTCTGACGTTAACGCTGCTGTGAGCATAGCGCTCGCTCAGTTTGAGTCATCTTGTTGAGAGGACCTGTTTAGCGTAGTCGGTTGACGGGGTTGGCCCCGTACTGCTTCCTTGACCCCATTTGGAGCTTCCTCAAACGGAGCTTCTTCAAGGTTTGCAATTCGCAAATTGTTTTGCTTTGAAAAAATGAGCCAGTTGGCTTCATTGAAGACTCGAGTAAAAACTGTCCAAAATGCACTTTATGTTTACAAACAAGAGATATATGTTAATAATAATAAATGGATGTTTGGCTAACATGCTAAGTTGATTTGGACATGCGAAAAACATGCTAAGGGGTGGCCCAGTGGTTAGCGTGTCGACCTCACAGTGCAGAGGTACCGGGTTTGAGTCCGGCTCCGGACACCCTGTGTGGAGTTTCGATGTTTTCTCCAGGTACTCTGGTTTCCTCCCACATTTGCAAAACATGGATGGCAGGCTGATTGAACACTCTAAATTGATGTGAGTGTGAGCGCGGATGGTTGTTCGTCTCCGTGTGTGCCCTGCGATTGGCTTAAAACCGGTTCAGGGTGTCCCCCACCGACTGCCCGAAGACAGCTGGGATAGGCTCCAGCACCCCCCCCCCCCCCCCACGACCTTTGTAAGGATAAAGCGGATCAGGAAATGGATGGATGGAAACATGCGAGGACTAAATTGTCTTTGGTGACAAAAAAACGTGGGTTACGTTGATAGAAGATGCTACATCAACGTTGTCAAATTTGGCATTCAGTTCATCGAAGATTAAACTTTCTTCAGTTTCTAAATTTTGAGTGTTCCTTTCACCTCGCCGTGCACGTTTTCGAAATGTGGGAGGAAACCAAAGTACCCGGAGAAAACCCACGCGGGCACGGGGGAGACCCTGCAAACTTCCGCTCAGGAAGCCACAATCGAACCTTGCACCTTTGCACAATGAGGCGGACATGCTAACCAGTCGCCCATGTTTGATTTTAGTTGATAAACTTAAGATTTCGCTAATCATGCAGCGACAAGTGTTTTATGTTAGCTCGAAGCACTAAGTTTTCAGATTTTGTGAACAACTTTGTCTTCCCACGAAGCCGTCCTCTCTTTTTGCCTGGTTTTGAGGCCTTTGAGTACGTTCCAGTAAATTATCACAAATTTAGTGACTCTGCTACATAGCAGGGCAGCGGGGGTTAGCTTGGCGAGCTTTACTAATGAGCTCTGGAGCAGCGGGATGGCACTGGGAGAATTCTTGCTTTGAAAACGTCAGCAGAGGCTCCGCGTTAGATGTGCTGTACGTTGACAGTGGTTGGAACGAGGCCTTCAAGGTACGTCAGGTGTGATGGACCGAGCTATATGTCAACGCTCTCATTTCCATCCGTTCCGGTTGCGCGGCGGATTATTGTTCTGGCACGGCCGCTTCACAAAATGGGATGTGACAATGCTCCCTTCTAGAAAATGCCACTTGCCAGAGCGTTTCACTGCCACAAATGTTTCACGCCACACTAATATGGTAATCACTGGATCGCCCCCGACCCCACAATGGCACCTTGTGAGGGCTGTCTTTTCAGGCCGAGCGTGACTCTGGACAACAGCCAATCCATCAAGTCCAAACAGCTTTAAAAAAATGAGCTATTAAATTCATAATTGCGCACGTTGAAGGAAAAGAGCTGCGGAGATTCTCTTGTCAGGAGAGCGCCGTACACACGCTTAGACGGGAGCGCCTTCTACGGAGTTAAACATGCAATTCTGTTTTTACGAGCGTGGGTCCAGGTGCCCATTGGTGGCCCCGGTCCAGCTGGAGGATGTGGTCGATTCGCTTCGGCTGGCATGCTGGTTGGCATACTAACAGACTGTGACAAGGCTTGAGCTCCTGCCTGGTGTCCATGAGCACGAGCAGCTGCAGGATTACACGAGGCAATGTTGAAAGTCGCACACAACTACCTGCCACTTTTTCGTGGGTGTCAGCTAGCTAGCTAGATAGATAGCTAGATAGCTAGATAGCTAGATAGCTAGATAGATAGTAATTTTGTGCCATTTGAAAATTTGAAAAGGCTTGAAAAATGCTCAAAGGTCGCCTGTCAGGTTCGTATAGCGTAGAGAGTAAGGTACTCCATGTTGGTTTCTGCTTGTTCCGCACCCTTGTTACCTGACCAAACACAATCGAGGGAATCGAGATCAAATGGCGTTCCCAACACAACAGAACCTCGCCATAGTCAGTTTGGTGCTCTTCCACCAGCTCGCTCAATCCGTGTTCGGGTTTATTTGCTTTACTTAACTAGGCAAAACGCTATTCTGATTAAAACTTGTTAAAGGTTTCCAGTATGAAATCACCCTCATTGTCTGGGGGGCATCATGGAAGGCCTCCGCGTCGCAAAGAGCTTAATGTATTATTTCACCGAGGGATGTTTTAAGCCTTTTTATTAAAGTGAAACAATCTTGTCATGCACCTGTTGCCAGTTCTGCGGAGGGGTATTTATTGTCAGGCTGTGTCAGCACACGCTAATCCATGGCCACTATTACCAGCGTGACCTATTCCTGCTCTTCATTTCGTGGATGTGTGGTGATTGTGCCGTAGGTACCACACACACCTTTCTCCATCCACTGTCCACTTTTGTGTTATCCAATGTCACAGTAAACAAATGCTTCAACTGATGACATGCTGGTTTCCTCCCCGCGTGCTGAAAAGTGTGTGTGCAAGTAATTTCGATCCTGTTGACGATGGCCTTGTCCATTTTGGTGATGAAGTGGTATAGGGTGGTATGTCTTGCATGTAGTGTTTGGGGGGTGAGAAACATGGGGGCCCTCTTGTAAAACGTCAAAAGAAGAATGGCCATCCTCTCACCACCTTTGCCTGGAATTCCACCATCTGCCCGCGGGCTTAACCCACTAATTGTGGCCTCACTTCCTACGCCATTGTCGCATGCCTGAGGCTCGCTTTTCCAAACCACGGTTATATTAAGAAGCGGGTGTTTTAGTGGAACGGACGTCATGCTGTTAAGTGAAATGATCAGTGTTTGTGTTTTAACGGTCGCCGGATTGATGTGCCTGAGGTTCCTGTGGTCGGAGATTTTGGCTGAGTCTGCCTTCTTATTAGATAGTTCCAAGGATGGAAGTAAACAGTAGTTAGAATGTGACGTGAGGTTGTCATGGAAATGTACCATATATCAAGTAAAATCTAGTTTGGGGGTTTTTTGTCCAAGATTGACTGGCGCTGAGTGGGTTGTGTTTGAGATGTGTGGTGTAATGGGGACCTCTAGTGGCTAACTTCAGTCATGACAACATAATGTATGTATTCTTGAGGAGAATTATTTTCCTTTGTAAATTGGTTTTAAAAAATAAAAATCTATTTTACTACAAGTACTACTAAGCTTACTCCTGAACGAGTGGACATTTGAACTTACTTGTGAACTAATGCAGTGAACTTGTGAACATTCATTCATTCATTCATCTTCTGAGCCGCGGGGGTGCTGGAGCCTAATCCCAGCTGTCTCCGGGCAGTAGGTGGGGGACACCCTGAATCGGTTGCCAGCCAATCACAGGGCACACAGAGACGAACAACCATCCACGCTCACACCTAGGGACAATTTAGAGTGTTCAATCGGCCTGCCACGCATGTTTTTGTAATGTGGAAACCGCAGCACCCAGAGAAAACTCACGCAGGCCCCGGGGAGAACATGCAAACTCCACACAGGGAGGTCGGAGCTGGAATTGAACCCAGTACCTCTGCACTGTGAAGCCGACGTGCCGGGCCGCCCAACTTGTGAACAAGTGAAGAAATTGAATTCAAACAATGGAATTAGTGGTCTTAGTGGCACTGGCCACAATTCTCGCTTGGAAAAAGGGTTCTGAACCTCAATGGGACCAATAATACATTATCTATTTCAATTTGTATGAAATCCATCATTCCCACTGTTTTATACTGCTGCTGTTCCGACTACTAATGACTGTGAAACGTACCGTAATAACATATATTCACCACAATGCACACTGCGTGTTGCAATATGTAAATGAAATCTCGAATGGAAAAGGGAATAAAATGGCATGATAACGTCGTGCTCGCAGCAGCATCCCTGCTTCCTGACCCCTCAAAGATGGAAACGACATTGCGTTCGCGTCACGACGCTCGCGTTGACCAATCACATCCTCGACCCAAACCCTTGTTTATGACGAACGGCCGCGTTGTCCAATCGTAGCCATTCAACGGCACTTCGGTCACGCCTTTCCTGGGTCTAGCCAATCGGGGGAGGAACCGTAATTACTAATTCATTACAATGCGAAGGGGAGTGACGCAGTTCTCGAAAACCGAACGCTTCTTCCACGCTTTCCCGCGTATGACCTGAAATTAACTCCGCGAATCTCTCCCACCCGGGTTGAGGACGACGAAGCTCGGAGGCAAACACCGCCAGCGGTCGCGTGGACTTGGGGCTGTATGTGCCAGCCGTCGCGTTCCTTGGGATTCGGGTGCCATTCCGGTTGGAGGTTGCGGTCGAACCGCTAGGACTCGATGCGATAACCAGGGCGAGACATGCCGCAGCCTAAGTCACGAAAGCTCGCCATCCTCGGCTACCGATCCGTAGGTGAGAGCCGGTCACACGACGAGAACGGCCGGTCCTCCCCCCGGGGGAAGGGGTGCCCGCTTCGGCTGGGGCTTGGCTTTAGCGGGCCCTACATAGGGTCCTCGCAGCATCCCTCCCTCTGCCAGGTGAAGGCGGCTCCGGCAGCAGGCCTCCGCCTTAAAACCGAACCGGCCCACATTTTTGGCATACTTTCGCCGTCAAACGAGAACAAAACCACACCACCTAGGACAATGCTTAACGAGCGGGTGGCTTTGACGCATGACTAGCCGGTTATGTCACCACTAGCACGTCAAACAAGCGCCGTTTAGACGCGGATACAATAAGAAAAAAGGAAGGAAAAGATGGAGGGTATCCGAGGGTGATGGATGCTCCAATATTCACTTCTCTTTTTTATCCAGACTAATTGTAATTACTCAATATTCCTCCAACAGTAGGAAATGCTAGATTTACACTTAAGCAGAGTGCCAGGCGTTTCTTTTCGGGGGTTGGCGTTTATATAACCATTAAGTGATGCCTAATACACTGTAGGGGGATACATGCTGAGAAATATATCTCCTTTTTTTCAACAAAAAAGATCAACCTTCAAGTTACTACAGTTGTATCAAGACAAAGTTACGGTTTAAAAACGGGGTGTCGACTTGCTAGACAAGTGCGAGGGTTTCAAGCCAGGGTTAGAATTTGCATTTAGGTTTCTTTTGACGTTTGGGGTTACAATGTAGGGTTTCAAGCCATGGTTAAAGGGGAAGTCAAGTCGAAAGTTTTATTTGCATTAATATGTTCGATGCAGCCACCTCAAGTCTAAACCCGGCATTTTGATTAATATTGCATTGAATTCAACAGAAATATACAACAATTTCTATCCATCGGAGGACATTTGTCCACATGTCGAGTGAAAATGACATCACATGATTAAGCCACATGAAACGTGTAATCACGGCTCACCTGTTTTCTGGGTTTGTTCATGTGGCATTCACGAGCTGAGCCCTGAGCACCTGTAATGTCATTTTCAGTTGACAGCAAGTGGCAAAATGGCCACCCCCGAGATAGATGAAAACGGATGGATTTTGCATCCAAATTCACATCCCACAAACGCAAAATTGACCAAAATATCACACTTAAGACTTGTGGGACTGCATAAAGCATATTATTGTAAATGCAATTTTTGACTTGACTTCCCCTTTAAGGTTTCAAATCAGGGTTCCAAGTCCGGGTATGGGTTTAGTGTCTCGAATAGCAAAGGGAGTAGTTGAGGAAATAAGGGACTGATTGGCGCGAAAGCCATTACAGCAGTCGAGGAAAGTAGGGTTTCAGTAATTTTAGGCAGGGCGTTTACAAAGTAAGAGCGGAGTCCAATATTTGATGAAATACTGTACAGTACAATTTGGACGGGCTCTCTATTAGTGCGTGTGCCACTATTAACCCTTTCATGCACCCTGTAACCTGAGAACATGATAAGCTGTTCACTGTAGTAACCGCTGTGCCTGAAAGGGTTCATGGAAATAGAGTAATTGGGTCGGGGCCTCTGTTAAATAAGAGTGCACTCTTTTGGGAAACATAGTAATTGGGGCATAGGGGCATTCATTTTAAATAAAGGCCACTATTTAACGTTTATTATAATTGACGTCCATAGTAATATACTATTTGGGGAACGGTGTCCACTAGAAGAGAGGCGGCCATTTCGGGAAATTCAGGCGGAGCAGTCATGTGAACTCATTATATGAAGGAGAAAAAAAAAAAACATGAATCGAAAATGTCAAGTGATGGCTAAGTCGTGGTCACCTCCAACTTATGCACGTCCGATGATTTCTCAGATTTTTCATCTTTTTTTCTTTTACAGGGAAGTCCTCTTTGACCATTCAGTTTGTGGAGGGTCAGTTTGTCGACTCCTATGATCCGACAATAGAAAACAGTAAGTACGGTACTTGGTAAGGAGGATGGCAGTGTCTTTTTTTTTTCTTGGTCCTACTTGCCATCATAAATGTGTCTGTTGTGAATTTGTATCGGGATTGGCATAAGGTTAGCAAATGAAAACAGATTTTTACACGTGTGCAATTCTTTTACACCATTTAAAGCAGTTCTCAGATGTCTTAGTCCTGGAAGATGAGGATCATTATCGGACTTCTGCAGAGCTTGCCGATGAATTTGAATCAAGGTGTTTTAGAGGAGGGAACCATCTAAAACGTGCACGATAGTGGCCCTCGAGGACCGGACTTGGACACCCCTCTCTTGGTGCCATGGCTGTGACACATTTTTGTCAAAATACTCTAATGATCATGGACTACCGAGCTTTTAACACACGGATTTGACTCTGGCTAAACGGTTTTTTGCCAATTACCTGCTGCTCACCACGACCGCCCTCTACAGCTAAGCCAAGTATGGTTCTCGGTAACCACGTCGACTTGGTGGCTGCTCGTTGAAGCCCGAGTCTTCAAAATATAAGTGCATGCGAATCCAGACGTTTTCATTGTGTAGGCAACAGTTCATCAGGTGCTGCTGTCAAATATCAGAATCGGCCTCAAAAAAATATACATATGTATATATAAATAAATCTATGTAACAAACATCAAAATAGAGCAACACAACAGTGCAAGCGTTCATCAAAACAAAGCAGTTTTCCCCCCCAAAAAAAGTATATTTCATCTTGTTAAAGTATTTTGAATATATTTGAGATGCATATACTTTTACCAACCACTTGAGGGAGCGTGCGGACCACTTGTGTACAGGCACAAAACTCATTGCTCAGTATCGTCCACATATTGGACAACGATAGCGCGTTAGCGTCGTTTAGCCATTGCATGAAAATGATGGATCTTAACCCTGCGGAACTGCCATCATTTCATGGATCGAGAAACTCAAGGTGGGATGTGTCTGGTCACAGATAACTTGTCAGCACTTAGCGTACAAGCAAAGTGTCTCTGCGAGGGGGCGGGATGGATCCACTCCGATGAGCACGTGGAGATGTGTCACTGTCTGAGATGTGTCACTGTCTGATGCCTTTTCTCCTTCTTTGTCCCTCTGCAGCGTTTACTAAAATGATCACGATAAACGGCCAAGAGTATCATCTTCAGCTGGTGGACACAGCAGGACAGGTACTACTCACTTCCTGTATACGTCAGAGTGTATTTATAGAGCACTTTCAAACATCCATCGCTACACACAAAGTGCTGATTATTATATGCATTATAAGGCGTATAGAATATGAACCACAACAGTGGCTGCAATTATGTTATGCATCCACTAGATGGAGCTACACTAAAGTGAATACAATACAATTATAGCTTTATTTATGTGGAGCTTTCACAATCATTGCAGCTGTAACAAAGCGCTTTACAGAACATCTAAAATACTAGGTCCAAGAAATCAGATTTTTTTATCCATATATAAGCCGCATCGGATCATAAGGCGCACTGTCGGCTTTCGAGAAAATTTCATGCACGCCTTATAGTGTGGAAAATGCGAGACTTTTGCTTCCTTTGTGCTACGAGTTTAGCCCGATGCTAATATTTGGACAAAATAAAATAATAAAAAATTGGGGGTTGGTTGAAAAGTGTTTGTTTTTATCGTACTGTTTCTGTCTCCACAGGATGAGTACTCCATCTTCCCTCAGACGTACTCCATAGACATAAATGGCTACATCCTGGTCTATTCCGTCACGTCCAATAAAAGGTGTGCTTCACTTCCGCAAGCCGTTGGAAAGCATAACGGCAACATGACTGATGAAACGGACATTTCTTGCAGCTTTGAAGTGGTCCAAGTGATTCACGAAAAACTGCTGGACATGGTGGGGAAAGTTCAGTGAGTACCACCGCCGCATCGACTTGTTTTGAGAGCGCGCGCATTTCCAAATGGTATGAAAAACGGGCCACACTTTTCTTCTCCCGCGCTTACAGAGTTCCCATCATGCTGGTCGGAAACAAGAACGACCTGCACATGGAGCGGTATGCCGTCAAGCTATCCACGCGGTCAACGGAGGCGGGTGTACCTAATGTTGTGGCCCTGATCTTTTTGTTCCAGAGTAATCAGCTGCGAAGAAGGGAAAGCATTAGCCGACTCCTGGAACGCTGCCTTCATGGAATCCTCGGCTAAAGAAAACCAGGTACCGGGTGAAAATATCTGGCACATATCAGGAGAATTTGTCAGTTGTTTTCAACATAAATGCTCCCAAATATGGGGATATAAACTGTGTATATATATATATGACTGCAAAATTGATGTCAGAAAATAATAAGTTGTTGTTTTGCATCGTTACATTTCCGATTTGCTGTCTCAGGGTGCGGTCGCAGCAGCCCATGTTAAATAAGAGCCGAGTTGCCTTATATCATCATAGATGTGGGAAAAGTAGGGGAAACGTATCCCGGTAGTTTTTAACCTGGTTTTAAAAGCATTTACACGTAATTGCTCGGTTTTGAATCTTGATTCATTCGTGTTATTCACTCCGATAATCAAAGATACAAGCGAATCGTGTGACCGTATAACACCCCACGTACAGAGAAAATTCTATGAATTCAATTTCAGTGCCCACCATTTGGGATCGTTGTGAATCAGGCCGAGAGAAGCCTCCAAAAGCGCATCATGAACAGCAGCTGTGTGCCACTGTCTGTGCAGACCGCCGTGGAGGTTTTTCGCAGGATGATCCTGGAGGCGGAGAAAATGGACGGCGGCGCTCAGCCCGGCAAGACGTCTTGCGCCGTCATGTAGGGGGAGGCCACAACCAACGCAACTCAGCGCGCGCACATGCACACGCACACATACACACAGACAAGACAACTGCACTGCACTAGGATATCCCGTTTTACTTGAAGGCTAGATAACGCCACTTCTCCTCCATCACGCCGGGTCCTGAATATCCTCCATGACTCTGGAAACTTTTGTTTATCAGAATTGTCATCCACGTTTTCCTTTTGGGTGTGCTTGGTGCGGAAGCGTGACGAGTGGCGCTCATGAATTTCATCGCAAACCGTGTCTCCAAACAAGCCCCCGCCCCAATCATATGATCTTGACAATAATAACTCGAGAAAGCGGATGCGTCTTCTGTCTCATTTTACTTTCCATATAGCAGTAAGTGTCAGCCAAATAGTCGAAAACAAAACAAACAAAATAAAAACGTCATCCATTTTTTTAAATTGAAAATGTTGTACAAATGTTTTGGATTGTAATCATTAAAACCAAAAGTGGTTCTGTAAAAAGCATTTCTCTGCTCTTTCTTCTCCTTTTTTTTTAAGTCTTCATAGATCCTTCCAAAGCTTATGTTGTAATTTCCAAAAGTGCGGTCAAAGGTCTAATCCCGGGGTCCCCAAACTTTTTTTCCTGTGAGGGCCACATAACTTTTCCCTTCTCTGATGGGGGGCCGGTGTCAGTTTATAACAGAAAAAGTGTGACCATTGTAGGGGAGCTTAAAATTTTTTATTGTTTTCCAGAAAGCCACACATAACCAAATAACCCTTTCCAGGTTCTTTACAGAAAAAAGTCAGGAAACAAATAATAACACTATTAATGAAATAAATCATAACTAAATAACCCTCTTTGAATTCTTCACAGAAAAAAAAAACAGGAAATAAATAATAACTAAATAACTCTCTCTGGGTTCTTCATAGAAAAAAAAGCCATGAAACATTAACTTTCTGTTGTGTCATGCACAATCTTAACAGATAAAAGTTCAGCTCAGTTGTCAGAGCAGAATCTCTCTGACACATATGAGCAGTCTCTTAAAGTTATTGTGTTCCTTCCTTATAATCCTTTTGTAGGTTCCAGTAGGCTTGTAGACACCGCTGTTTGCAGTTAGGGTTTTTTGGGGGCGTTTTTTAACACAGTGACGGGTCATTTTGACCCGGGGACAACAGGAGGGTTAGAGGGCCAGGGCCAAATATGCTGACGGGCCGTCAGCATATCTGGCCCGTCAGCATATTCCTAACGGATTCCTAACTATGATGTCACGTAATCCTGTCAATTCAAACATAATATTTGATGGATATTCCAGTGAAAAGAGGTAGTCAAAGCCAAAAAGTTGTAATATTCCAAAGAGAAACGGTTTTACAAAGGATGATGATATTAGAGGGCAAAACACTAATATTCGATAAAGAAAAAATAATAATAATATAATAAAGGGAAAAGAGTAGAGTACTATTCCAATTCTAAAAGACTAAATGTATTTTGAGGAAACTTGTAAAGACTTTGGGAGAGGGAAATAAGAATTAAAAAAAAAGAAAGAAGTCATGATTTTCCGAGAAAAAACACAGTCGTATTCCAACAAAAGAAATTTGGAATCATAGAAAATGATGTAAATAGTAATGTCCTAATATTCAGAGATTTGTTTGAGATGCAAATTTTACTTCATAAGCCATCCATCAATCATCATATGAAAAGTGACTCCACCAAGGACAAACTGTTCATATGTTTACGAGCTAATGACCTTATTTGAATGTACATGTAACATTTGCAGAAGCCAAAAGTGCCACGGGGGAAAAAAGTAGGGAATGAAGAGGAATTTGAGAAACGCCTTTTTTTAAAACTTTCCAAGATTTAAAAAAAATGGAAATCACAAAAACAATGCCTACCTTGGTCGAGACTTGACGCGGAGGCATGGCACACGTGGTTCACGTGTACCTGTTTAAAATTGTAAATAACAAATAAATGATAACCCGCAACAGCTTTGATGGCAAGCTTCAATTGCAAACTGCTAGCCGCTAACAACTTCCGGTGATACGTGTTTACGGGCCACTATATGTTAAAGGTGACTTACTTTTTAAATTTAAACAGTATTTTTAAAATATTTCGAGTGAAAATGAGACAAATAGGATGCTAAGCATTTAGTAGTACATAATACAAAAAGAATCACGGTAATAATACGCACACAGTAACATAAAATGTTTTCTGGTTGTATTTTTTCCCCTCGACACCCCCCGCGATCGACTTGGGACCAGCCCGCGAGCTCCCGGTCGCATTGGGCACACCTGTGCTAAAAGAATAAAAATCACGATTTTGAAAGAATCACATTCAATTCAGAAAAAATATTTTTTTTGGGGGGGGGGGGAAATATCACATGAAGGGGTGATAAAATTCTCAGGGAAAAATCGTATTTGTTTAAAGAAAAGAAAAAAAATTCAATTAAAAAAAAGTCCCAATCTTTAGAAATGGCCAAGAATGAGAAAAATGTCACGAATCTTACAAGATAGTCACATTTTTTCCACGAAAAATAGTTTCTATTACAAAAACATTCTATTATTCGTGGAATAACATATTCTATCAAGGAAAAAGGTTCCCGTTATAAGCAATACACGTCTTGTGTGCACAAAAATGAATGCAATCCTTATTTATGCTAATAAAAAGATAAGATAAGATAAGATATCCTTTATTCGTCCCATACTGGGGAAATTTACAAAATTTCAAATTTACAAAAGAGTCCAATTTCAGCATCACCATGATGTGCCTGCACCTGAAAGAGTTAAAGTTTCAACAAGTGTAGCCAGACCTGGACTAAAGTTGCACCGTCTGACCTGAGAAGATTCATGAGGGGAATCTGCTTGTGGGCGATGTGTTGGTTTTGCCAGGTGGCTGCACACCACACACCGTACGATTTTCAACTCGCTCTCAAACACAACATACATCAGCACGCGTTCATGTTTAACATCACCAACAAAAAAGGAGTCCAAAGTATTCACTTCATTTGTTTTTCAAACGTGTTTTTATGCTTTGCAAGCCAACTAAAATGAATGGATGCTGAAGGAGTCTTGACAGCATTCAGACCTGATGCACTCCTGCCGCTTTGGTCCACCTGTTGGAGAAAGTTCAAGAGGTTCGGATTTAAGACTTTAGCTCTCTTCATTCTTTCTTTAAGACTGCTCCATTTCTTTCTCTCCCTCTCTCTCAGTAATACAACAACAAATATTGACTACACAAATAACAGCGCCCATAAATTTGGTCGCATCACTGTACCGAGTGATTTTCTTTCCCACTCCTACAAAACCAAACTCATCAAACATACAAAAAAAACGAATGAGTGAATTTCATTGTGGCCTCTTCTTGGACTGCAGAGGTTCGAAATGGGACAATTTCCTGCGGACCATGTGACTTGTGGAAAATCTCCGTTTTTCAGTGGGGGAAATGTGTACGGTAACAAAACGAATTGAAAACCAACAGCATGAATTTTAATTAAAATGGTGGGGTTTTTTGGGGGTTTTGTCCTTATCGATAAATTGAATTTAACACATAGTTGGGATAGATAAAGCATAACACAACTATGTAAAAAAAAGTTACATCTCTAAGGGATTTTAAAAAATGATATTTTACGATGGTGTCTAATTTTAGGAGATGGGGACGGGCAAAAATTGTACTTTAAATTGTAACTAAACTGGTCATTTGTTCTTTTATTAAAAGATGCCATTATGCCATTTTTTTAAGTAGACCACCTATACCCTAAAATACTCTTCATTTTAATTATACAGAATATATCATTAGTACCAGACATAAAAGAATACAGACTGGAGTATGACTGAGTGTCACGTCTAATCCGCTGTGAGACGATGGCGGATGCGCCGGCGGACGTTGTCGCCGCGTCTGTCTAACTGGCCAATCACACCAGGGTGGCCCGCCGGGGACGGATCTCTCTTGGCATCCAAGGAAACCATGTGAATTTGGTGAATGCCATGGAAACGGTCCTCCGCACCTGAAGAAGAACCCCCAAATGATGAACAATCATCAATATGACATCAGTCACACGTAAAGAGACCCGCGTGGTGCGGAGTAAGCGATGCTTTGCAGAATGTGAACGGCATCAAAACGTGCGGTAACTTGAAAATTCTGCTGAATGGCGTTTGCACCAACTGTTCAACAAAATCGAATGAAACGAAAACTATCTTCATTCAACACTGAACCTTTTTGCGACCTTTTACTGTGGTCTTCCTCGGTAATGCCTTCACTATAAAACAAAATCCTACTCCAGCCTCACTCGTCTGTTCATTGCACATTCCCGGGCCCTAAATAAATTGCTTAGTTAGCTTCCGCCTTGGGCCGTCTGTGGTGATGTCCAGTCAGAGATATGCACTCACCGACTGCGAGCAGGAAAACGCTTAAAGCCAAGAGCAGAAACTTCATTGTGCTGTTCAACATGAGCCCCCCTGTGACGGAGAATATTTGTTTTTACAACAACAGAAATGCCGTAAATAAAGCAAACCTCCTGAAAACAAGACAAGAACATTTATGTCTACCTACCTTGTTGATTTGGACGTTTCACTATTTGCCGTTAAGTGACACCAATGTGTTATTTGTCACCTTTTTAAAATTTTTATAGCCGTGTTTATTGAAATATCATGTTTACACATTCCAATCTCGATGAAAGATGCACCCGCCCTTTGTCCTCAAGCATCTTGTTTAATATGATAATTATTCATGAAATGAAGACTTCAAAAGACGATTTTACTTGCGTGTTCTTGCCAAATCTTTATTCCCGTCATCCAACTGCCATCTCGAAACAGTGGCGGAGCTACGTGGTGGCCACGGCCACCCATAATCACTCGCTGGCCACCCCGCATTTGGATGATATGATCAACAATGACTTCTCCGTTTCGGAGGAGGTCGCGCACATTGGAATGTTGTGATACCCCGGCCACTACACTGAAAATGTTCAGGCTATGCTACCGTGTCCAGGGACCGATGCTCAGGGTTCACTTTTGTCAGGTTTATCCAATTTGACACTCGGGAATAAAACACAAGGAGGAGACAGGAGACTCAATTCTGGTACCAGGAGGGAACGAGGAGAAGCGTTCGGTTTCAGTTCTCGACACGTCACCCCTAACGATCTCTTCCTTCACCTCGTCATTTATTGGGAAATCTACTACATAGGTGTGTCCAATCTAAAGGGTGGGGGCTGTTGAACACACACTGAACTTGTTTGACTATTTGTGTGTATGTGAGCGTAAATTACGTACATGTGTGCAATGGTTACAAAAACATCACGTTGCAGCTGGTGTTGATGGCTACATTCACTGTCCGACCTTGCTCACTGTTTAGTCTTAACACTTATCTCTTTTCCCAACCACGTCCTCGGAAAGGCGGTTGCGTCCCTAAATTTCCACACAGTGCACCAAGCATTCTTGATTATAAATGTAAGTATATAATGAAGAATATATCTTTATTAAAAGCAGAAGCGTTCTTCAATCAATCAATCAAATAATAAGCGAATGTATGATGACTAAAAATACTCAATCCATCAACTTTATAGTTTGTTTATAACTTTAAAACAAACTATACTCAACGTGGTATGTAAAATGCCTTATCACTGGACTGGAATAAACACGATATTGCGCTGGTGGAAATTGAATCAAGCAGCAAAATCCACCCGATTTTGATCATCTCAAAGGGCGGCCATTTTGTCTCTCCCTGCCACTCGCTGTCGACTCCAAGGCAACACCACAGTGAGCCCTTTAGCCACTTCGTTTGGCCAAACGGATCTCATTCTGACATCAAACTGTATCGAAATACCAGTACTGAAAATAAATAAATAATTACTCTTACTTCATCCTTGTTAATTCTACATTTTTGATACTTTAATCCTTTGTACACACTTGGCATATTTTCAAATCTTCAAAGATTCTTTTTGTCAGTGACAGAGTCCACACGCATAAAGATGGAAAATCAGAAATTCAGAAATGGCTTGACGACGCCATCAATTTCGGCCACACGTCAGCCTATATTCTGTTTAACACCACCACCAACAACAAAAAAAGACTCCAAATATTTACTTCTTTTTTTAATTGATTTTTAATGCTTTGCAAGCCCACTAAAATTAATGCATGCTCGAGGAGTCCTGGTAGCATTTCGACCCGATGCGCCCATGCCGCTTTGGCACACCTGTTGGAGAAAGTAAAAGACGTTCAGATGTAAGACAGAATTTAAATAACTTTTTTTAAAATTGTTGTTGTTAATTTTTTTTTGAATAAAAAAAAAGGATTGTTGGAATAAGGAGTAACACAAATGTGTGAAAAAAATCGTAGGATTTCTACATGATTTGAATTATTTTATTTCATGGTCAAGTCTGACTTTTGTCGTTTGTTGTTTTATTAAATAGAAGATCAGACTGAAGTGCAGGACACGAAAAAAAAAATTTGGAAGTTGATTTTTCCTGTAGTAAATGGCATTTCGATTTGTCAGAGATGTTCGCTCAGACTGTCGAACAAAATCTCAAACGCAGGAACAGATCGACTTTCACTGCCAGAAGGGGGCGTAGTTTTTTAATGAAGGAACTGAGTGGCCTTTCCATGAACTGATAACGTATGTAACCTGGCTAGTGACCCTTTCTCATAAAAGGAGCGTCCCGAGTCCTCCCTTTCTCCCAAAGTCAAATCTTCCTGTCCAAGTTGCGCCTGTGTGTCAACTAACGAGAGTTAAATCTTTCTGAGATGTGGTCAGGTACCATGCGCTTCACCTCGAATTGACCCCTGATTCTCTGTGCTCCATTGCGTGCAAGACGTGTGAACACGCGCGTTTCGAGGTCAATCAAGCAGGTCACAAAATGAAACTTTAAAACATGACAACATTGTGTTTAGCGACTATCTAACATGACCATACCCCAAACTCCCACCATCCTGCATCCGTCTTCTTCGTGAATTTGTTTGTAATTTACATCCGTCATTTGTACCAGCCATCAAAGAATACTCACTGGAGTATAACTGATCTTTGATTCTCTCAATAAAGACCCGACCTTCCGATAGGCCTTTCTTGAGAGAATCTGTCGATAGGGTCTTTATGGAAGAATCTGCCGAGAGGTCCACCATCATAGTCGGCCAGCTTCAACTGAGCAGCGCTTGGGGGGCGACCACTGAAAATATCGCTGGTGCCTAAAGAAGAAGAAAAAAAAAAGAAATATCAAGTGGATGTCAGCAACATGAAAAAAAAAACACTCACCGATGACACCTATGGAAAATGATTCAGTGTGTCTCCGAAGATATTTTTGATTGATTGAAAGCCGATTAATTGGCATTATAGTTAGTTCGTTTGTGTAAGCTGAAAAACATAACTCGACTTCAAAAACAACCATCGCTGCATTCAGAAACAACATATTGATGACAGAAAATCAGTAAACGCCATAAAACGTTCAAACAAGTCTCATGCTGAGTCAACATCGATTTATTGCACTTTTACTGCAGAATTTCAATAAAACGGGTGCCGGTGAGAAATATGCACTCACCGATTGCAAAGAGCAGCAAAAGGCTCAAAGCGAAGAGTCCCGACTTCATGGTGTTGTTCAACACGTGCCGCCTACGACAGAGATTTATGACACGACAACATAAATACCGTCAAATAAGCCAAACCGATTCCAACAAGACAGAGAAAAAGGATGTCGACGCACCTTGTTGACCTGAAGGTTTCGGTTTGTGGCGTTCAATGATCAGGTCGTCTCGTTTGTCACTTTTTTCAAAAAGCAGCACTTAAATATTGTGTTTACACCCACACTTTCCGCATTCCAACTTTGAAGTCCCTTGAAAGATGCGCCCGCCCTTTGTCCTCAAGCGTCGTTTTAAATATCCGTCAGCCATCCAGATAATTAGCAAAATCAACACTTCAAGCACGCCTTGTGTGTTCTTGTCAGATCATTATTGCAGTCATCTGACTCACCTGACGCATCTTCAAGCAGTTGCCGGGTTAGCCCTACTAGCTCACATGAGTGTTGTAGTTCTTGAGATCCGTCTTGGTTTTGGGGGGGGGGGGGGAGACAGTCTCCACACCACTTTTTAAGGTTGTCAGTCTAATTTTTTTTTCTTTTCTTGTCTCTGTCTCGGACAGGGCGATAAGCGGGAAATGCAGAATGCGGGTGCCCCGTTGCCTTCCCGGTGTCGCCTGGAGTGTCATGTCCCCTGCCCGGTTATTTCTGCAAACGTAATGAAAAAAAATGATACTGGTAATTTTATTCTTTTTTTTTTTAATTTGCTTGCTTGTGATTTTTCTTTGTTTTACAGACTTGTCTCGGTCTCGACCTCCAAATGTGATCTGAACCAAATCCATATGTAACAACACAAGCGCTAAAATGCAAAAATATGTTCCAAAAACACAAAAACTGCAGCATACAGTCCCGGTATATGAACAAATTATGGTATAACAAGATGCGTGATGAAATGAGGGCTATTTGCTACAAAATGAGACTACTAATACTGGTGGCTTTTCTTTCCACTCGATCGCCGTCTCGAACGACGTCTCCTCGATCCCCACATAAGACGGCGTTCCTCAGCTGATGTCTTGCAATAAACTTTTGAAGCCAGTCACGGGACGCTCGGAAGTCCTCGATGCTTATAGTTAGCGCTATGGAACTTGCCTTCTCTCTAATTTGCGGTCCAGTTAGCGGAAGTCTTTTCTAGCACGATAATGGGTTACAGCATTCCAAGGAAAGGTTCCTTTACTGGACTGTCCGTCGAGCTCCAAGTAATTCACTCTGAGCAGCTAATCGGACGCATTTGCTCTCTCTCCCACGGTCATTAGCGCTCCTCTTCGTTTGGATGCCACGATCTATGATCGAAAAAAACAACAACAAAAAAGTTTACTGTTCCAGTAAAACTCCAAAACGCCAACAGTGATTCAGGACTGAGAACGCCGAACTGTGGTGCGTGCGCCTTTGGTGGTGTGCAAGGTAAAAACTTCAACGGCGGCACGTGAAAATAACATCAGCACATCTTCACAGCCACAAGTGAAAAAGGGGAATTTAATCATTGGAAGGCAACGCATCTCTTTAACAACTCCTTCAGTACCAGCCAATTCTGGACCAAGTCTGAAAAGACGTTTAAAAACGTCTTTGGGAGTGAATGAGTTTTAATCCCAGAGTGCGCGCAGGAATTAAATTGGACTAGTGGTCTGACATTCAGTCATAAATCTGAAAGAGAATGTAAAAAAAATAGATGTTGGAACACACGCAGAGAAAAATTAATGCATATACTTTTTAAAAAATTATTTTTGGGGGGCTATATGCACCAACTAGGGCGGCCCGGTAGTCCAGTGGTTAAGTTTAAGTTTAAGAAAACCTTTATTAGTCTCGCAATGGAGAAATTCCAGATTCACAGCAGCAAAGTTATGAAAGGAAGAAGTAGAACAACAAAAAAATAGGAGCTGCTGGAAAGGCAGCCACTCTCGCGGCGCCATTTTGAAGTCAAAAATAACAAAAATAACACAAGACAACACATAGGACAGAGACAGTCGTGCAATCTTCACCACTTTTTATATGTTAAATCGCTCCATGTACAGCACTTTGTATGCAGCGATGGCTGTTTGAAAGTGCTCTATAAATACTGTTGACTTGACTTGACTTGACTTGACTTTTCTGCATACACTTTGTTGTCTGAAGCAGTTATAGATGAAAGAGGAGAGGATCAAAGTGTCCTTTCACCAGTGGATCAGAGACATCATGCTGAAAAATGTGCACACGTCTGCTACAAGCAAAGTTTTGAAAGCAAACACGAAGCTGTAGCGTCCATTGACGAAAAGAGATTAGTTCACTTCTCCTGTCCCACATAATCCGCTTCAAACTCCAAGCCGCGACTCCCAGCTCCAAATCCGCATCGGCACTCCGCGCCAACGCTCCTTTCTTCTCATCGTCGGCTCCTCAAGACCTCCATCCATCCAGCCGCAGACCGTTCAACAGCACCGATCTCTCCGCTGAACAAAGCGGGGCTGTGAAAAATGCTGCCCATTACAGGCGCAAGACACAAGCGCCCCGGGACTGTCCAGCAACGACAGTCAAATGGCGCCGACATTCCTCCAGTCAAAAACAGTGCTGGTATACCCATGCTGCCGAGAAGGCGCAACCACCAAGCACAGAGTCTCCTCCTTGATGAATGTCGTGGCCAAAAAATGCTGAAAAAGGTCCACATCAAGTCCACACGACGTACAGTAATAATAAACACAAAGTGACAAAAGAAACACAAGAACAACAAAAAAAAGCAAGGCTCATGAGAGCACTTGCTGACGGCTGCCTACTCGGGCGCCATCTTGACTTCAAAGTTAGCACGTCGGCTTCACAGTGCAGAGGTACCGGGTTCGATCCCAGCTCCGGCCTCCCTGTGTGGAGTTTGCATGTTCTCCCCGGGCCTGCGTGGGTTTTCTCCGGGTGCTCCGGTTTCTCACATTCCAAAAACATGCGTGGCAGGCTGATTGGACGCTCTAAATTGTCCCTAGGTGTGAGTGTGAGCGTGGATGGTTGTTCGTCTATGTGTGCCCTGCGATTGGCTGGCAACCGATTCAGGGTGTCCCCCGCCTACTGCCCGGAGACGGCTGGGATGGGCTCCAGCACCCCCCGCGACCCTAGTGAGGATCAAGCGGTACGGAAGATGAATGAATATGCACCAACTATCTGGAGCTTGAAGTTTAAAAAGATGAACAAGTATCAAAGATGAATTAAAAGGTGTAGTATTTTCTACGAAGTATCGGATCATGTCGACTTACCGTGATCGGATGAAGTGGTCACTGACTCTTCTTATATAGCAAGCGTCTATTGATTCCTATTCGCCCTCCTCTTTACATTGCGACCTTGTGCAAATAAGTTACACGCATCCAATGCATGTTTTTTAACGATATGAGGAGTTTGTTCTGGGTGGAGGAGGCTTAAATTTGACTATTGGTGACAGCTTTATGAACTTCTAATTGAGCTATTCCCAGAGGGAATATGAGCACTTCCTTTGAAATAAAATATTTTATTGCTTAATTTTCTAAATACAGTGCACTCCGCTTAATAGAACACCGGTTAATAGAGTAATCCGCTTAATAGAGCAAAAGGCTCCGGAACGGATTTGCCTAATGCAATTTCCTATAAAGATACTCCGCTTAGTAGAACAGATCTCCGCTTAATAGAACAGGCCATAAGCAATGAACATTGTAAACTAGTGGTTTTCGAAGTGTAGCTATCGCGATACTATACCACTATCGCGAGAAAACGCGGTAGTTCTAGCCGTATACAGTAACAGGTAGCACGCGCCACTCCACAGATAGACACACGCACGTCACAATGGCTTCAACTTCATTCAAGAGACGAGGGCTATCACCTGCGGATAAGAAGGACATAGTCAGACGATACGATGCATTGCCGGATTCTCAGAAGGTACGCCCGCGGTTTCCAGGACTTCCCTCTTATTCAGCGCATTGAGAGGGAAGTCAACCGCAAAATTACGGACTCCTGTTTCCAGACAAAAGTAACGAAATTTTTCTCGTGATTTGAGATGTTTGACTGAAGTTGATTAAAGTTGTTGTTTTGTTGTTTGATTAAAGATATGGACGTCCACAGTCGAAATATCTCTTCTAACTCGTCAGCAGGGGTTTTTCTGCGTGCATAACTTGGTCGTCGACGTGTCTGAAGGTGTACCTAATAAAGTGTCTCCGGTTAATAGAAACTCCGCTTAGTAGAACAGAAGCGCTTCGGCCCAATGGTGTTCTATTAAGCGGAGTGCACTGTATAAGTGAACTTTTTTGACAAGATTACAAAACAGTTTTTTTCCCCAAGTGTGACCCGCCCCCCCCCCCCAAAAAAAAAACACCAAATTGAATTGCTAGCCTTTGTTTTGAATCTTAAACTCGGCTTGAAACTCAAACAAAATGTTCTCTTCCAACAGAAATTATGCTTCGGAGGCCGAAACTTTGTTGACATTTGCCATGCTTGTTCTCCGCTTGTGTCTATTCATGCTAATCCAGGTACACACATTACTCAGATAAGGTGTTTGCTCATTATTAAAAACATAATTTTGAATGGTGCCTCCGGGCTGTGTCTGCACTTGCATTCCACACTCAACCGCCCAAAACATCTGCATTTCTTTCCTCATGCCAAATCATAAGACACAGGTTAAATGTGTGTCCCCGCGAAGACGTCACGCTGGTCCAGAGAATAGCCATATGTACGCATACTCCTGCGTTATCTTTTTAAAATCCCGCCGACCCAGAACCAAGTTTGGACGGGGTTCGACATTAACGGTGGCCCGTTGAGTTGTGACTGTAGCTATACCTGTAGCTTTCGGTATTGTGGTACATTTTTGATATTTTCGAAATATTTCTTGTTCCATTTCCCGATTTTTATGGTTTTAATAATACTTTCATGTGATTTAGTTCACATATTTCTAATTGTTGTGAAGCACTTTGAGTTGCATTTTTTTGTTTGTTTGAATAAGACTACACAAATATATTTGGGATGAATTGAAGGATTGCATTTTTGTGACAAATGCTGTCAGGAGTGGGATGGTTACATGCTTCCTGCCCGGTTGGGAGGACTCTTTGGGACGCCCGAAAGCCGAGTGTTTGTACTTAGAAATGGGTGAGGCAGTTTAAATGATTTGAATGGAGGATCTGGCAAGAACACACAAGGCGTGCGGTACCATCCAACATTGACCTTTGAAGTTTAAATCTCACAAAATTTCATTTTCTGGATGGGTGACAAATACTTAATAAGATGCTGGAGGACAAAGGGCGGATACATCTTCCACATCACATCAGCATATTTTGAAAATGCACAATGAATGTGCAAACACGATAAGTTAACAAGAGCCGCAATAAATATAAGTGATACCACGCTGACACCATTGGACCACACAAAGCACAAATCTCCAAGTCAGGTATGAAGATGCACTTTTCTTATCCTTGTTTTCACGAGTGTCGCAATGCTGATTTATGTTGTCGGAATACAAACGTTTAAAACTTTGCCCGTAACAAAAATGTCATAATTCATTTCATTTAAGATACTTGTGAAGCTATGCACCCCCTTCAAACCTCTTTTTTTCAAATTTTTTTAATTTGTTTGAATTTGGGGAAAACTGATATAACGACCCGTTGGTGCGCCCCCATTCTTCACCATCTCGTGTTCTGTCTCTCCCAGACCGCTGTGTTGACCATCAAAATGAAGATGATGATCTTGGCTTTCGCCGTCGCCCTGCTGCTTGTCGCAGGTAAAGGTGTCAATACTTTGCGAGAATCCCAGTTACTTTGGACAGCATCCGTCTATCTGATTGATTTTGATTTTGGATGTTTCTTGCTGAGTAGCAGGTGCCGAACACCCTAACTTCCACGATGGCCATCAACATGATGGCCACGATGGCCATCAACATGATGGCCACGATTGCCATGAACATGATGGCCACGATGGCCATCACCATGATCTCCACGATGGCCATCACCATGATCTCCACGATGGTCATCACCATGATCTCCACGATGGCCATCACCATGATCTCCACGATGGCCATCACCATGATCTCCACGATGGTCATCACCATGATCTCCACGATGGCCATCACCATGATCTCCACGATGGCCATCACCATGATCTCCACGATGGCCATCACCATGATCTCCACGATGGTCATCACCATGATCTCCACGATGGCCATCACCCTGGTCTCCACGATGGTCATCACCATGATCTCATCGATCACCTCCACGGTCATTAGGCAGATGCACTCCAAGTCAAGTCAGTATTCCCCTTTTCACGTGTATATTTGATCCACGTATTGACGGTGTGACCGGAAGTTTGAAATTCTTCTGCTTTCTGTGACAGGAGTCGAATCAGAGTGCATCCAAGGATCCTCGGGCCTCGACGTCCTTAGTAAAGTTGTTTTGTAGAGCATCAGAAAAAGCAATAAAAAATGTACAAGTGAATGTTTGGAGTATTTTTTGGGGTGTTGTGAATAAATGGATGGATGCAGGAGAGTCCAACTTTTTTTTGTCACAGTTCACATGACAGTTGCGGGTGCTCTCAAGGGCCCGGTCATGACTATGATGTCACGTAATCTGTCAATTCAAACATAATATTTGATGGATATTCCAGTGAAAAGAGGTAGTCAAAGCCAAAAAGTTGTAATATTTCAAAGAGAAACTGTTTTGCAAAGGATGATGATATTAGAGGGAAAAACACCAATGTTCGTTAAAGAAAATAATAATAATAATAATAATAATAAAGGAAAAAGAGTAGAGTACAAATCTAAAAGAATAAATGTATTTTGAGGAAACTTGTAAAGACTTTGGGAGAGGGAAATAAGAATTCCAAAAAAAGAAAGAAGTCATGATTTTCCGAGAAAAACACAGTCATATTCCAACAAAAGAAATTTGGAATCATAGAAAAGATGTAAATAGAAATGTCCTAATATTCAGAGATTTGTTTGAGATGGGGAGGGGGGGGGGGGGGTCAAAAGATGTCTTGAAAAGTCCCAAATATTCAAAAATACAACAATATTCTGACAAAAACTTGAAACCGCATATAGGTTTGTACACAATCTGAATTAAAAGCATTTTTCAAGGAAATGCCCTAAATTTTATTGCCATCGAAAAAATTATTCTGCAAATTTTACTTCAAGCCATCCATCAATCATCATATGAAAAGTGACTCCACCAAGGACAAACTGTTCATATGTTTACGAGCTAATGACTTTATTTGAATGTACATGTAACATTTGCAGAAGCCAAAAGCGCCACGGGGAAAAAAGTAGGGAATGAAAAGGAATTTGTGAAACGCCTTTTTTTTTTTACTTTCCAAGATTAAAAAAAAAATGGAAATCACAAAGACGATGCCTACCTTGGTCGAGACTTGACGCGGAGGCATGGCACACGTGGGTCACGTGTACCTGTTTAAAATTGTAAATAATAAATAAATGATAACCCGCAACAGCTTTGATCGGAAGCTTCAATTGCAAACTGCTAGCCGCTAACAACTTCCGGTGATACGTGGCCATGGGCCACTATATGTTAAAGGTGACTTACTTTTTAAATTTAAACAGTATTTTTAAAATATTTCGAGTGAAAGTGAGACAAATAAGATGCTAAGGATTTAGTAGTAAATAACACAAAAAGAATCACGGTAATAACACGCCCACAGTAACACAAAATGTTTTCTGGTTGTATTTTTTCCCCTCGACACCCCTCGCGATCGACTTGGGACCAGTCCGCGAGCTCCCGGTCGCATTGGGCACACTTGTGCTAAAAGAATAAAAATCACGATTTTGAAAGAATCACATTCAATTCAGAAAAAATATTTTTTTTTTGGGGGGGGGGGGGGGGGAGAATATCACATGAAGGGGTGATAAAATTCTCAGGGAAAAATCGTATTTGTTTAAAGAAAAAAAAAGTTTTTTAAGTCCCAATCTTTAGAAATGTTCAAGAATGAGAAAAATGTCACGAATCTTACAAGATAGTCATATTTTTTCCACGAAAAATAGTTTCTATTACAAAAACATCCTATTATTCGTGGAATAACATTCTATCAAGGAAAAAGGTTCCCGTTATAAGCAATACACGTCTTGTGTGCACAAAAATGAATGCAATCCTCATTTATGCTAATAAAAAGAGTCCAATTTCAGCCTCCTCCACCCAGAACAAACTGCTCATATAGTTAAAAAATGGGCAAATATTACAAATTGATGCATGCAACATATTTGCACAAAGTAACAAGGTATACGGGTGGCCCGGTAGTCCATTGGTTAGCACGTCGGCTTCACAGTGCAGAGGTACCGGGTTCGATTCCAGCTCCGGCCTCCCTGTGTGGAGTTTGCATGTTCTCCCCGGGCCTGCGTGGGTTTTCTCCGGGTGCTCCAGTTTCCTCCCACATTCCAAAAATATGCATGGTAGGCTGATTGAACCTCGGTGTGAGTGTGAGCGTGGATGGTTGTTCGTCTATGTGTGCCCTGCGATTGGCTGGCAACCGATTCAGGGTGTCCCCCGCCTACTGCCCGGAGACGGCTGGGATGGGCTCCAGGACCCCCCGCGACCCTAGTGAGGATCAAGCGGTACGGAAGATGAATGAATGAATAGTGGTCTGACATCTATATATATATTGCGCATTGTCCCGCACGCGGTCTCTCCTTCCGTCTGTCCCTTTTCAAAACGTACCTACTTCACCGCGTCGCTGCGCGCCGCCACTGCGCGCCGCCACTGCGCGCCGCCACTGCGCCACTCAGGCAGTGGCTCACTACGATCGCGCGGGCATCTTAGCAAAAAAATGTTGTCTACTCACAAGCATTGCAATGAAATTGTTAGTTATTTAGTAGAGCTAAACATCTCTTTATTTTCGTGATATGCAATGAAGATGAACAAAAAGTTGAACCAAGCAACAACACTTTTGTGGGCCGAAGGCCCACCTTACCAGCCTTCCGCAGGAATTAGCTGATGAGCCGCCCGGAGGGCGGCGAACCACCACCTTAACAGCCTTCCGCAGGAACTAGCTGATGAGCCGCCCGAAGGGCAGCGAACCAGCTAGTTCAGTCATAAATCTGAAAGAGAATGTCAAAAAAATAGATGTTGGAACACACGCAGAGAAATATTCATGCATATACTTTTTAAAAAAATATTTTTGGGGGGCTATATGCACCAACTATCTGGAGCTTGAAGTTTAAAAAGATGAACAAGTATCAAAGATGAATTAAAAGGTGTAGTATCTTCTACGAAGTATCGGATCATGTCGACTTACCGTGATCGGATGAAGTGGTCACTGACTCTTCTTATATAGCAAGCGTCTATTGATTCCTATTCGCCCTCCTCTTTATATTGCTACCTTGTGCAAATAAGTTACACGCATCAAATGCTTGTTTTTTAATGATATGAGGAATTTGTTCTGGGTGGAGGAGGCTTAAATTTGACTATTGGTGACAGCTTTATGAACTTCTATTTGAGCTATTCCCAGAGGGAATATGAGCACTTCCTTTGAAATAAAATATTTTATTGCCTAATTTTCTGAATATGAGTGAACTTTTTTGACAAGATTACAAAACAGTTTTTTCCCCAAGTGTGACCCCCCCCCCCCCCCAAAAAAAACACCAAATTGAATTGCTAGCCTTTGTTTTGAATCTTAAACTCGGCTTGAAACTCAAAATGTTCTCTTCCAACAGAAATTATGCTTCGGAGGCCGAAACTTTGTTGACATTTGCCATGCTTGTTCTCCGCTTGTGTCTATTCATGCTAATCCAGGTACATACATTACTCAGATAAGGTGTTTGCTCATTATTAAAAACATAATTTTGAATGGTGCCTCCGGGCTGTGTCTGCACTTGCATTCCACACTCAACCGCCCAAAACATCTGCATTTCTTTCCTCATGCCAAATCATAAGACACAGGTTAAATGTGTGTCCCCGCGAAGACGTCACGCTGGTCCAGAGAATAAGCCTTATGTACGCATACTCCTGCGTTATCTTTTTAAAATCCCGCCGACCCAGAACCAAGTTTGGACAGGGTTCGACATTAACGGTGGCCCGTTGAGTTGTGACTGTAGCTATACCTGTAGCTTTCGGTATTGTGGTACATTTTTGATATTTTTGAAATATTTCTTGTTCCATTTCCCGATTTTTATGGTTTTAATAATACTTTCATGTTATTTAGTTCACATATTTCTAATTGTTGTGAAGCACTTTGAGTTGCATTTTTTTGTTTGTTTGAATAGGACTACACAAATATATTTGGGATGAATTGAAGGATTGCATTTTTGTGACAAATGGTGTCAGGAGTGGGATGGTTACATGCTTCCTGCCCGGTTGGGAGGACTCTTTGGGACGCCCGAAAGCCGAGTGTTTGTACTTAGAAATGGGTGAGGCAGTTTAAATGATTTGAATGGAGGATCTGGCAAGAACACACAAGGCGTGCGGTACCATCCAACATCGACCTTTGAAGTTTAAATCTCACAAAATTTCATTATCTGGATGGGTGACAAATACTTAATAAGATGCTGGAGGACAAAGGGCGGATACATCTTTCACATCACATCAGCATATTTTGAAAATGCGCAATGAATGTGCAAACACGATAAGTTAACAAGAGCCGCAATAAATATAAGTGACTGATACCACGCTGACACCATTGAACCACTCAGTGCACAAATCTCCAAGTCAGGTATGAAGATGCACTTTTCTTATCCTTGTTTTCACAAGTGTCGCAATGCTGATTTATGTTGTCGGAATACAAACGTTTAAAACTTTGCCCGTAACAAAAATGTCATAATTCATTTCATTTAAGATACTTGTGAAGCTATGCACCCCCTTCAAACCTCTTTTTTTCAAATTTTTTTAATTTGTTTGAATTTGGGGAAAACTGATATAACGACCCGTTGGTGCGCCCCCATTCTTCACCATCTCGTGTTCTGTCTCTCCCAGACCGCTGTGTTGACCATCAAAATGAAGATGATGATCTTGGCTTTCGCCGTCGCCCTGCTGCTTGTCGCAGGTAAAGGTGTCAATACTTTGCGAGAATCCCAGTTACTTTGGACAGCATCCGTCTATCTGATTTTGATTTTCGATGTTTCTTGTTGAGTAGCAGGTGCCGAACACCCTAACTTCCACGATGGCCATCACCATGATCTCATCGATGGCCATCACCATGATCTCATCGATGACCTCCACGATGGCCATCACCATGATCTCCACGATGGACATCACCATGATCTCATCGATGACCTCCACGATGGACATCACCATGATCTCATCGAACACCTCCACGATGGTCATCACCATGATATCATCGATGACCTCCACGATGGTCATCACCATGATCTCCATGATGGCCATGTCCCTGATCCACGATGGCCATCACCATGATCTCATCGATCACCTCATTAGGCAGATGCACTCCAAGTCAAGTCAGTATTCCCCTTTTCACGTGTATATTTGATTAACGTATTGACGGTGTGATTGGAAGTTTGAAATTCTTCTGCTTTCTGTGACAGGAGTCGAATCAGAGTGCATCCAAGGTTCCTCGGGCCTCGACGTCCTTAGTAATGTTGTTTTGTAGAGCATCAGAAAAAGCAATAAAAAAAATGTACAAGTGAATGTTTGGAGTATTTTTTGGGGTGTTGTGAATGAATGGATGGATGCAGGAGAGTCCAATTTTTTTTTTGTCACAGTTCACATGACAGTTGCGGGTGCTCTCAAGGGCCCGGTCATGACTATGATGTCACGTAATCCTGTCAATTCAAACATAATATTTGATGGATATTCCAGTGAAAAGAGGTAGTCAAAGCCAAAAAGTTGTAATATTTCAAAGAGAAACTGTTTTGCAAAGGATGATGATATTAGAGGGAAAAACACCAATGTTCATTAAAGAAAATAATAATAATAATAGAGGAAAAAGAGTAGAGTACAAATCTAAAAGAATAAATGTATTTTGAGGAAACTTGTAAAGACTTTGGGAGAGGGAAATAAGAATTCCAAAAAAAGAAAGAAGTCATGATTTTCCGAGAAAAACACAGTCATATTCCAACAAAAGAAATTTGGAATCATAGAAAAAGATGTAAATAGAAATGTCCAAATATTCAGAGATTTGTTTGAGATGGGGGGGGGGGGGGGTCAAAAGATGTCTTGAAAAGTCCCAAATATTCAAAAATACAGCAATATTCTGACAAAAACTTGAAACCGCATATAGGTTTGTACACAATCTGAATTAAAAGCATTTTTCAAGGAAATGCCCTAAATTTTATTGCCATCGAAAAAATTATTCTGCAAATTTTACTTCAAAAGCCATCCATCAATCATCATATGAAAAGTGACTCCACCAAGGACAAACTGTTCATATGTTTACGAGCTAATGACTTTATTTGAATGTACATGTAACATTTGCAGAAGCCAAAAGCGCCACGGGGAAAAAAGTAGGGAATGAAAAGGAATTTGTGAAACGTCTTTTTTTTTTTCCTTTCCAAGATTTAAAAAAATGGAAATCACAAAGACAATGCCTACCTTGGTCGAGACTTGACGCGGAGGCATGGCACACGCAGCTCACGTGTACCCGTTTAAAATTGTAAATAATAAATAAATGAAAACCTGCAACAGCTTTGATGGCAAGCTTCAATTGCAAACTGCTAGCCGCTAACAACTTCCGGTGATACGTGGTCACGGGCCACTGTATGTTAAAGATGACTTACTTTTTAAATTAAAACAGTATTTTTAAAATATTTCGAGTGAAAGTGAGACGAATAGGATGCTAAGGATTTAGTAGTAAATAATACAAAAAGAATCACGGTAATAACACGCCCACAGTAACACAAAATGTTTTCTGGTTGTATTTTTTCCCCTCGACACCCCTCGCGATCGACTTGGGACCAGTCCGCGAGCTCCCGGTCGCATTGGGCACACTTGTGCTAAAAGAATAAAAATCACTATTTTAAAAGAATCACATTCAATTCAGAAAAAAAATTTTGGGGGGGGGGAGAATATCACATGAAGGGGGGATAAAATTCTCAGGGAAAAATCGTATTTGTTTAAAGAAAAAAAATGTTTTTTAAGTCCCAATCTTTAGAAATGTTCAAGAATGAGAAAAATGTCACGAATCTTACAAGATAGTCATATTTTTTTCCACGAAAAATAGTTTCTATTACAAAAACATCCTATTATTCGTGGAATAACATTCTATCAAGGAAAAAGGTTCCCGTTATAAGCAATACACATGTCTTGTGTGCACAAAAATGAATGCAATCCTCATTTATGCTACTAAAAAGAGTCCAATTTCAGCCTCCTCCACCCAGAACAAACTGCTCATATAGTTAAAAAATGGGCAAATATTACAAATTGATGCATGCAACATATTTGCACAAAGTAACAAGGTATACGGGCGGCCCAGTAGTCCAGTGGTTAGCACGTCGGCTTCACAGTGCAGAGGTACCGGGTTCGATTCCAGCTCCGGCCTCCCTGTGTGGAGTTTGCATGTTCTCCCTGGGCCTGCGTGGGTTTTCTCCGGGTGCTCCGGTTTCTCACATTCCAAAAACATGCGTGGCAGGCTGATTGGATGCTCTAAATTGTCCCTAGGTGTGAGTGTGAGTGTGGATGGTTGTTCGTTTCTGTGTGACCTGCGATTGGCTGGCAACCGATTCAGGGTGTCCCCCGCCTACTGCCCGAAGACAGCTGGGATAGGCTCCAGCACCCACCGCGACCCTTGTGAGGATCAAGCGGCTTGGAAGATGAATGAATGAATGAACAAGGTATACAATAGGGCCAGGAGAAACAACATAAGCTCACTATATAAGAGCGAACAGCCACGGCCGCTTCATCAACCGACTTGCCGAAATCCATCAAGACAAATCGTCAAGGTAAGTCGACATGATACGATACTATGTGGAAGATACTACAGCTCTAATTTCATTTTAGACACTTGTCGAGCCCTTTCAACCCTGCTGCTTGTCCCGGGTAAAGGTGTCAGTCCTTTGCGAGAATCCCAATGACTTTGGACAGCATCCGTCCAGCTGATTGATTTTGATTTTCGATGGTCCTTGTTGTGGAGCAGGTGCGGAACACCATGGCCATCACCATGATGTGCCTGCACCTGAAAGGGTTAAAGTTTCAACAAGTGTAGCCAGACGTGGACTAAAGTTGCACCGTCTGACCCAAGAAGATTCATGAGGGGAATCTGCTTGTGGGCGATGTGTTGGTTTTGCCAGGTGGCTGCACACCACACACCGTACAATTTTCAACTCGCTCTCAAACACAACATACATCAGCACGCGTTCATGTTTAACATCACCAACAAAAAAGGAGTCCAAAGTATTCACTTCATTTGTTTTTCAAATGTGTTTTTCTGCTTTGCAAGCCAACTAAAATGAATGGATGCTGAAGGAGTCTTGACAGCATTCAGACCTGTTGCACTCCTGCCGCTTTGGTCCACCTGTTGGAGAAAGTTCAAGAGGTTCGGATTTAAGACTTTAGCTCTCTTCATTCTTTCTTTAAGACTGCTCCATTTCTCTCTCTCTCCCTCTCTCTCAGTAATACAACAACAAATATTGACTACACAAATAACAGCGCCCATAAATTTGGTCGCATCAGTGTACCGAGTGATTTTCTTTCCCACTCCTACAAAACCAAACTCATCAAACATACAAAAAAAACGAATGAGTGAATTTCATTGTGGCCTCTTTTTGGACTGCAGAGGATCTAAATGGGACAATTTCCTGCGGACCATGTGACTTGTGGAAAATCTCCGTTTTTCAGTGGGGGAAATGTGCAGGGTAACAAAACGAATTGAAAACCAACAGCATGAATTTTAATTAAAATGGTGGGTTTTTTGGGGGGTTTTGTCCTTATCTATAAATTAAATTTAACGCATAGTTGGGATAGATAAAGCATAACACAACTATGTAAAAAAAAAGTTACATCTCTAAGGGATTTTAAAAAAATGATATTTTACGATGGTGTCTACTTTTAGGAGGTGGGGACGGGCAAAAAATTGTACTTTAAATTGTAACTAAACTGGTCATTTGTTCTTTTATTAAAAGATGCCATTATGCCATTTTTTTAACTAGGCCACCTTGACGACACCTCGAACCCTCACCACTTTTTCATAACCGTAATTTGATTGTAATTTACATACGTCATTTGTACCAGCCATCAAAGAAGAATACTCACTGAAGTATGACTGCTCTGCGATACTCAATTAAGAATGCGGAAGTGTCGAATCATTCTGCCGCCGTGATTAACAACCAGACCAGGTAGAGCAACTAGATCAGGGTGAAGATCCAGACTAGGTTCGGCCAGCCTTAAATGATGAACGATTGGGGGACGACCATTGAAAATATCACTGGTGCCTAACGAAGAACAGGGGGGGAAAGACAAATCAACTGGATGTCAGCAACATGAAAAAAAAAAACACTCACCAATGACACCTATGGAAAATGATTCAGTGCGTCTCCGATGATATTTTTGATTGATTTAAAGCCAATTAATTCAAGAGACATTGACCAAATGAACACGCATTGTAAAATTGGCACCTTCGTTCGCTCATTAGTGTCGGCTGAAAAACACAACTCCACTTTAAAAACGACCATCGCTGCATTAAAAAAAAAATCTTTATCACAGGAAATCAGTAAACGCCACAAAACGTTCAAACAAGTCTCATGCTGAGTCAATATTGATTTATTGCACTTTTACTGCAGAATTTCGATCAAACGGGTGCGTCCATATTGGCCAAAGTGTGTCGCCATGCGGGTTTCCTCAAAGACAATGCTCTTTTGCACAACCAAAAGGAGTTCGAAAACAAAAGGATTCCATCCTGTGTTGCGATATCGTGGACACATTTTGCACAGATACAACCAACTCGAACAAAAGCCTCAATAAATAAATACATTGATGTCCATGTACTGTATAGAAGTTTTTATTTTGAGGTTGGCTTGACCGGTGCCTGGAAACACGACATCGTGGCACTCAATCTTTTTTCATCCGAAGCAGGACCTCTGTATGCCTTTTTGTGCTTACCGTGCTCATGTTGCTGACTTGAAAGTTATGCTGACTGTCATTTGGAACAGCTGTTCAGGAAAATCTAATTTCCGAATAAATTGAAAGCCAGTCGTCCCAACAATAAACCCGGGCCCCCCCTGCATTCACTGCATATACCGTCGCCTGGGTTTATTTTTTGTTTAAAAAAAAGAAATGCAACAGCACCGTGCAAAAATAGCACAAGAACAAATGGAAACTGCCTTCAATTCGGAAACCTAAGCGGGCACTACGTTAGCTTCTGCCGTGGGCCGTCCGTGGCCGGTGAGAGATATGCACTCACCGATTGTGAGGAGCAGCAGAAGGCTCCAAGTAAAGAGCGCCGACTTCATGGTGTTGTTCAACATGAACTGCCTACGACTGAGATTTTTTACCCAACATATATACCGTCAAATAAGCCAATCCGGTGACAACAAGACAGAGAAAAGTATGTTGAGGCACCTTGTTGACTTGAATGTTTCGGTTTGTGGCGTTCAATGATCAGGACGTCTCATTTGTCACTTTTTTCGAAAAGCAGCACTTGTTTAAATATTGTGTTTACACCCACACTTTCCGCATTCCAACTTTGAAGTCCCTTGAAAGATGCGCCCACCCTTTGTCCTCAAGCGTCATTTTAAATATCCGTCAGCCATCCAGATAATTAGCAAAATCAACACTTCAAACACGCCTTGTGTGTTCTTGTCAGATCATTATTGCAGTCATCTGACTCACCTGATGCATCTTCAAGCAGTTGCCGGGTTAGCCCAACTGTGCCATGCCGCCTTCCCGGTCGTTTTTCCAAACGTAATGAAAAAAAGAAAATAAAAAAAAAGATACTGGTAATTTTATTCTTTTGTGGTTTTTTCTCTTTTGTTTTTTTCAGGGGTGTGTGTGTGATTTTTCTTTGTTATACAGAGTATTGGTCTTGTCTCAGTCTCAGGCTAGAAACTTTTACATTCCTTTACATTTCTGAGAATTATTTTTTTCCCCCTTGAAAATGTGTTTTTATTTTGCGAATGTCTTAAATTATTCCATGATTTTCTCGGGGGGAAAAATATTTTTTATTCTTTTAATATTCTGAATTTTTGGGATCTGAAAAATGTTTGTTTTCCTGTTAGGTGAAATCATTTCTCCCCCTCCGAAAAATGAGTTTTTCCCTTTGAAATAAAATATATTATCGCCTAATTTTCTGAATGCAAGTGATCTTTTTCTACAATATTGCAAGATAGATTTTTTTTTCCGAGTATATTTTTTTTCCAAACACCAAATTGAATTTCTAGCCTTTCTTTTCAACCTTAACCTCGGCCCGAAACTCGAAATTGTAACTCAAATGTTGCTCAAAAGTTTCTATTTGCTCTCAAAACACAATTTAATTGCATTCAGATTGATATACAGTGCACTCCGCTTAATAGAACACCATTGGGCCGAAGCGCTTCTGTTCTACTAAGCGGGGTTTCTATTAACCGGAGACACTTTATTAGGTACACCTTCAGACACGTCGACGACCAAGTTATGCACGCAGAAAAACCCCTGCTGACGAGTTAGAAGAGATATTTCGACTGTGGACGTCCATATCTTTAATCAAACAACAAAACAACAACTTTAATCAACTTCAGTCAAACATCTCAAATCACGAGAAAAATTTCGTTACTTTTGTCTGGAAACAGGAGTCCGTAATTTTGCGGTTGACTTCCCTCTCAATGCGCTGGATAAGAGGGAAGTCCTGGAAACCGCGGGCGTACCTTCTGAGAATCCGGCAATGTATCGTCTGAGTATGTCCTTCTTATAGCCCTCGTCTCTTGAGTGAAGTTGAAGCCATTGTGACGTGCGTGTGTCTATGTGTGGAGTGACGCGTGCTACCTGTTACTGTATACGGCTAGAACTACCGCGTTTTCTCGCGATAGTGGTACAGTATCGCGATAGCTACACTTCGTCTCTCTCTCGTCTCTTGAATGAAGTTGAAGCCATTGTGACGTGCGTGTGTCTATGTGTGGAGTGACGCGTGCTACCTATTACTGTATACGGCTAGAACCACCGCGTTTTCTCGCGATAGTGGTACAGTATCGCGATAGCTACACTTCGAAAACCACTAGTTTACAATGTTCATTGCTTACGGCCTGTTCTATTAAGCGGAGATCTGTTCTACTAAGCGGAGTATCTTTATAGGAAATTGCATTAGGCAAATCTGTTCCAGAGCCTTTTGCTCTATTAAGCGGATTACTCTATTAACCGGTGTTCTATTAAGCGGAGTGCACTGTACTGTGTGTGTGTGTAAATTCTGAACACACTGCGATGATACCGGTCCAGAGAATAAGACTTGTGTATGCATCCTCGTGTGTTACCGTTTTAAAATCCCGCCAACCCAGGACCCAGATGAAGTCCAGGTTGAGACGGGGTTCGACATTAACGGTGGCCCGTCCCCACTATGCCGCCGTATTGAGTTGTGAGACCACCTTAGCATTGGGTATTGCGGTTCAGTATTTGATATTTTCAAATCATTTCTTGTTACTTTTCCTAATTGATATCTGTTCGTGTTCTAAAGCACTTTGAGTGGCATTTTTTTTGGAGGGGGCGGGGGGTTATGATAAGGTGCCAAACAAATAAATTTGCGATGAATTAAGGGATTGCGTTTTTTGTGACAAATGGTGTCAGGAGTGGGATGGTTACATGCTTCCTGCCCGGTTGGGAGGACTCTTTGGGACCCCCGAAAGCCGAGTGTTGGTCCTTAGAAATGGGTGAGGCAGTTTAAATGATTTGAATGGAGGATCTGGCAAGAACACACAAGGCGTGCGGGACCATCCAACATCGACCTTTGAAGTTTAAATCTCACAAAATGTCATTTTCTGGATGGGTGACAAATACTTAATAAGATGCTGGAGGACAAAGGGCGGATACATCTTTCACATCACATCAGCATATTTTGAAAATGCACAATGAATGTGCAAACACGATAAGTTAACAAGAGCCGCAATATATATAAGTGACCGATAACACGCTGACACCATTGAACCACTCAGAGCACAAATCTCCAAGTCAGGTATGAAGATGCACTTTTCTTATCCTTGTTTTCACGAGTGTCGCAATGCTGATTTATGTTGTCGGAATACAAACGTTTAAAATTTTGCCTGTAACAAAAATGTCATAATTCATTTCATTTAAGATACTTGTGAAGCTATGCACCCCCTTCAAACTCCAGATACAGTAGTTGGTGCTCAAAAACTTTTTTTAAAAAACAGCCAATTTTCATTTTTGCGCTCTTTTTTTTTTTTTTATGAAACATTTTCAAGGATGAATTTCAAGACTCAACCTTCCTAACTGCATTTAAAATTCTAATCTTGTGAACCCCCGGTGGTACGTGCAGTACACAGTTGTGGTCCGTGTGTACAACTGTTTCTCTCAAATTCAAATTAAAGTTAAAACGGATTTGTTTGAATTTGGGGAAAACTGATATAACGACCCGTTGGTGCGCCCCCGTTCTTCACCATCTCGTGTTCCGTCTCTCCCAGACCGCTGTGTTGACCATCAAAATGAAGATGATGATCTTGGCTTTCGCCGTCGCCCTGCTGCTTGTCGCAGGTAAAGGTGTCAATACTTTGCGAGAATCCCGGTTACTTTGGACAGCATCCGTCTATCTGATTGATTTTGATTTTCGATGTTTCTTGTTGAGTAGCAGGTGCCGAACACCCTTCTCTCCACGATGGCCATCACCATGATCTCCACGATGGCCATCACCATGATCTCCACGATGGTCATTACCATGATCACCCTGCTCTCCACGATGGCCATCACCATGATCTCCACGATGGTCATTACCATGATCACCCTGCTCTCCACGATGGCCATCACCATGATCTCCATGATGGCCATATCCCTGATCCACGATGGCCATCACCATGATCTCATCGATCACCTCATTAGGCAGATGCACTCCAAGTCAAGTCAGTATTCCCCTTTTCACGTGTATATTTGATCCACGTATTGACGGTGTGACCGGAAGTTTGAAATTCTTCTGCTTTCTGTGACAGGAGTCGAATCAGAGTGCATCCAAGGATCCTCGGGCCTCGACGTCCTTAGTAAAGTTGTTTTGTAGAGCATCAGAAAAAGCAATAAAAAATGTACAAGTGAATGTTTGGAGTATTTTTTTGGGGTGTTGTGAATAAATGGATGGATGCAGGAGAGTCCAATTTTTTTTTTGTCACAGTTCACATGACAGTTGCGGGTGCTCTCAAGGGCCCGGTCATGACTATGATGTCACGTAATCTGTCAATTCAAACATAATATTTGATGGATATTCCAGTGAAAAGAGGTAGTCAAAGCCAAAAAGTTGTAATATTTCAAAGAGAAACTGTTTTGCAAAGGATGATGATATTAGAGGGGAAAACACCAATGTTCATTAAAGAAAATAATAATAATAATAGAGGAAAAAGAGTAGAGTACAAATCTAAAAGAATAAATGTATTTTGAGGAAACTTGTAAAGACTTTGGGAGAGGGAAATAAGAATTCCAAAAAAAGAAAGAAGTCATGATTTTCCGAGAAAAACACATTCATATTCCAACAAAAGAAATTTGGAATCATAGAAAAAGATGTAAATAGAAATGTCCTAATATTCAGAGATTTGTTTGTGATGGGGGGGGGGGGGGGGTCAAAAGATGTCATGAAAAGTCCCAAATATTCAAAAATACAGCAATATTCTGACAACAACTTGAAACCGCATATAGGTTTGTACACAATCTGAATTAAAAGCATTTTTCAAGGAAATGCCCTAAATTTTATTGCCATCGAAAAAATTATTCTGCAAATTTTACTTCAAAAGCCATCCATCAATCATCATATGAAAAGTGACTCCACCAAGGACAAACTGTTCATATGTTTACGAGCTAATGACTTTATTTGAATGTACATGTAACATTTGCAGAAGCCAAAAGCGCCACGGGGAAAAAAGTAGGGAATGAAAAGGAATTTGTGAAACGCCTTTTTTTTTTTACTTTCCAAGATTAAAAAAAAAAATGGAAATCACAAAGACAATGCCTACCTTGGTCGAGACTTGACGCGGAGGCATGGCACACGTGGGTCACGTGTACCCGTTTAAAATTGTAAATAATAAATAAATGATAACCCGCAACAGCTTTGATGGCAAGCTTCAATTGCAAACTGCTAGCCGCTAACAACTTCCGGTGATACGTGGTCACGGGCCACTGTATGTTAAAGGTGACTTCCTTTTTAAATTAAAACAGTATTTTTAAAATATTTCGAGTGAAAGTGAGACGAATAGGATGCTAAGGATTTAGTAGTAAATAATACAAAAAGAATCACGGTAATAACACGCCCACAGTAACACAAAATGTTTTCTGGTTTTATTTTTTCCCCTCGACACCCCTCGCGATCGACTTGGGACCAGTCCGCGAGCTCCCGGTCGCATTGGGCACACCTGTGCTAAAAGAATAAAAATCACGATTTTAAAAGAATCACATTCAATTCAGAAAAAATATTTTTGGGGGGGTGGGGGGGGGGGGAGAATATCACATGAAGGGGTGATAAAATTCTCAGGGAAAAATCGTATTTGTTTAAAGAAAAGAAAAATGTTTTTTAAGTCCCAATCTTTAGAAATGTTCAAGAATGAGAAAAATGTCACGAATCTTACAAGATAGTCATATTTTTTTCCACGAAAAATAGTTTCTATTACAAAAACATCCTATTATTCGTGGAATAACATTCTATCAAGGAAAAAGGTTCCCGTTATAAGCAATACACATGTCTTGTGTGCACAAAAATGAATGCAATCCTCATTTATGCTACTAAAAAGAGTCCAATTTCAGCCTCCTCCACCCAGAACAAACTGCTCATATAGTTAAAAAATGGGCAAATATTACAAATTGATGTATGCAACATATTTGCACAAAGTAACAAGGTGGCCCGGTAGTCCATTGGTTAGCACGTCGGCTTCACAGTGCAGAGGTACCGGGTTCGATTCCAGCTCCGGCCTCCCTGTGTGGAGTTTGCATTTTTTTGGGGGGGGGGGGGGATATCACATGAAGGGGTGATAAAATTCTCAGGGAAAAATCGTATTTGTTTAAAGAAAAGAAAAAAAATTCAATTAAAAAAAAGTCCCAATCTTTAGAAATGGCCAAGAATGAGAAAAATGTCACGAATCTTACAAGATAGTCATATTTTTTTCCACGAAAAATAGTTTCTATTACAAAAACATCCTATTATTCGTGGATTTAACATATTCTATCAAGGAAAAAGGTTCCCGTTATAAGCAATACACGTCTTGTGTGCACAAAAATGAATGCAATCCTCATTTATGCTAATAAAAAGATAAGATAAGATATCCTTTATTCGTCCCACACTGGGGAAATTTACAAAATTTCAAATTTACAAAAGAGTCCAATTTCAGCATCACCATGATGTGCCTGCACCAGAAAGGGTTAAAGTTTCAACAAGTGTAGCCAGACGTGGACTAAAGTTGCACCGTCTGACCCAAGAAGATTCATGAGGGGAATCTGCTTGTGGGCGATGTGTTGGTTTTGCCAGGTGGCTGCACACCACACACCGTGCGATTTTCAACTCGCTCTCAAACACAACATACATCAGCACGCGTTCATGTTTAACATCACCAACAAAAAAGGAGTCCAAAGTATTCACTTCATTTTTTTTTTCAAACGTGTTTTTATGCTTTGCAAGCCAACTAAAATGAATGGATGCTGAAGGAGTCTTGACAGCATTCAGACCTGATGCACTCCTGCCGCTTTGGTCCACCTGTTGGAGAAAGTTCAAGAGGTTCGGATTTAAGACTTTAGCTCTCTTCATTCTTTCTTTAAGACTGCTCCATTTCTTTCTCTCCCTCTCTCTCAGTAATACAACAACAAATATTGACTACACAAATAACAGCGCCCATAAATTTGGTCGCATCAGTGTACCGAGTGATTTTCTTTCCCACTCCTACAAAACCAAACTCATCAAACATACAAAAAAAACGAATGAGTGAATTTCATTGTGGCCTCTTTTTGGACTGCAGAGGATCTAAATGGGACAATTTCCTGCGGACCATGTGACTTGTGGAAAATCTCAGTTTTTCAGTGGGGGAAATGTGCAGGGTAACAAAACGAATTGAAAACCAACAGCATGAATTTTAATTAAAATGGTGGGTTTTTTGGGGGGTTTTGTCCTTATCTATAAATTGAATTTAACGCATAGTTGGGATAGATAAAGCATAACACAACTATGTAAAAAAAAAAGTTACATCTCTCAGGGATTTTTAAAAAATGATATTTTACGATGGTGTCTACTTTTAGGAGGTGGGGACGGGCAAAAAATTGTACTTTAAATTGTAACTAAACTGGTCATTTGTTCTTTTATTAAAAGATGCCATTATGCCATTTTTTTAACTAGGCCACCTTGACGACACCTCGAACCCTCACCACTTTTTCATAACCGTAATTTGATTGTAATTTACATACGTCATTTGTACCAGCCATCAAAGAAGAATACTCACTGAAGTATGACTGCTCTGCGATACTCAATTAAGAATGCGGAAGTGTCGAATCATTCTGCCGCCGTGATTAACAACCAGACCAGGTAGAGCAACTAGATCAGGGTGAAGATCCAGACTAGGTTCGGCCAGCCTTAAATGATGAACGATTGGGGGACGACCATTGAAAATATCACTGGTGCCTAACGAAGAACAGGGGGGGAAAGACAAATCAACTGGATGTCAGCAACATGAAAAAAAAAAACACTCACCAATGACACCTATGGAAAATGATTCAGTGTGTCTCCGATGATATTTTTGATTGATTTAAAGCCAATTAATTCAAGAGACATTGACCAAATGAACACGCATTGTAAAATTGGCACCTTCGTTCGCTCATTAGTGTCGGCTGAAAAACACAACTCCACTTTAAAAACGACCATCGCTGCATTAAAAAAAAAATCTTTATCACAGGAAATCAGTAAACGCCACAAAACGTTCAAACAAGTCTCATGCTGAGTCAATATTGATTTATTGCACTTTTACTGCAGAATTTCGATCAAACGGGTGCGTCCATATTGGCCAAAGTGTGTCGCCATGCGGGTTTCCTCAAAGACAATGCTCTTTTGCACAACCAAAAGGAGTTCGAAAACAAAAGGATTCCATTCTGTGTTGCGATATCGTGGACACATTTTGCACAGATACAACCAACTCGAACAAAAGCCTCAATAAATAAATACATTGATGTCCATGTACTGTATAGAAGTTTTTATTTTGAGGTTGGCTTGACCGGTGCCTGGAAACACGACGTCGTGGCACTCAATCTTTTTTCATCCGAAACAGGACCTCTGTATGCCTTTTTGTGCTTACCGTGCTCATGTTGCTGACTTGAAAGTTATGCTGACTGTCATTTGAAACAGCTGTTCAGGAAAATCTAATTTCCGAATAAATTGAAAGCCAGTAGTCTCAACAATAAACCCGGGCCCTGCATTCACTGCAAAACCGTCGCCTGGGTTTGTTATTTTTTGTTTAAAAAAAAGAAATGCAACAGCACCGTGCAAAAATAGCACAAGAACAAATGGAAACTGCCTTCAATTCGGAAACCTAAGCGGGCGATACTTTAGCTTCTGCCGTGGGCCGTCCGTGGCCGGTGAGAGATATGCACTCACCGATTGTGAGGAGCAGCAGAAGGCTCCAAGTAAAGAGCGCCGACTTCATGGTGTTGTTCAACATGAACTGCCTACGACTGAGATTTTTTACACAACATATATACCGTCAAATAAGCCAATCTGGTGACAACAAGACAGAGAAAAGTATGTTGAGGCACCTTGTTGACTTGAAGGTTTCGGTTTGTGGCGTTCAATGATCAGGACGTCTCATTTGTCACTTTTTTCGAAAAGCAGCACTTGTTTAAATATTGTGTTTACACCCACACTTTCCGCATTCCAACTTTGAAGTCCCTTGAAAGATGCGCCCACCCTTTGTCCTCAAGCGTCATTTTAAATATCCGTCAGCCATCCAGATAATTAGCAAAATCAACACTTCAAACACGCCTTGTGTGTTCTTGTCAGATCATTATTGCAGTCATCTGACTCACCTGATGCATCTTCAAGCAGTTGCCGGGTTAGCCCAACTGTGCCATGCCGCCTTCCCGCTCGTTTTTCCAAACGTAATGAAAAAAAGAAAAGAAAAAAAAGATACTGGTAATTTTATTCTTTTGTGGGTTTTTTTCTTTTGTTTTTTTCAGGGGTGTGTGTGTGATTTTTCTTTGTTATACAGAGTATTGGTCTTGTCTCAGTCTCAGGCTAGAAACTTTTACATTCCTTTACATTTCTGAGAATTATTTTTTTCCCCCTTGAAAATGTGTTTTTATTTTGCGAATGTCTTAAATTATTCCATGATTTTCTCGGGGGGAAAAATATTTTTTATTCTTTTAATATTCTGAATTTTTGGGATCTGAAAAATGTTTGTTTTCCTGTTAGGTGAAATCATTTCTCCCCCTCCGAAAAATGAGTTTTTCCCTTTGAAATAAAATATATTATCGCCTAATTTTCTGAATGCAAGTGATCTTTTTCTACAATATTGCAAGATAGATTTTTTTTTCCGAGTATATTTTTTTTCCAAACACCAAATTGAATTTCTAGCCTTTCTTTTCAACCTTAACCTCGGCCCGAAACTCGAAATTGTACCTCAAATGTTGCTCAAAAGTTTCTATTTGCTCTCAAAACACAATTTAATTGCATTCAGATTGATATACTGTGTGTGTGTGTAAATTCTGAACACACTGCGATGATACCGGTCCAGAGAATAAGACTTGTGTATACATCCTCGTGTGTTACCTTTTTAAAATCCCGCCAACCCAGGACCCAGATGAAGTCCAGGTTGAGACGGGGTTCGACATTAACGGTGGCCCGTCCCCACTATGCCGCCGTATTGAGTTGTGAGACCACCTTAGCATTGGGTATTGCGGTTCAGTTTTTGATATTTTCAAATCATTTCTTGTTACTTTTCCTAATTGATATCTGTTCGTGTTGTAAAGCACTTTGAGTGGCATTTTTTTTGGAGGGGGCGGGGGGTTATGATAAGGTGTCAAACAAATAAATTTGCAATGAATTAAAGGATTGCGTTTTTTGTGACAAATGCTGTCAGGAGTGGGATGGTTACATGCTTCCTGCCCGGTTGGCAGGACTCTTTGGGACGCCCGAAAGCCGAGTGTTGGTCCTTAGAAATGGGTGAGGCAGTTTAAATGATTTGAATGGAGGATCTGGCAAGAACACACAAGGCGTGCGGTACCATCCAACATCGACCTTTGAAGTTTAAATCTCACAAAATGTCATTTTCTGGATGGGTGACAAATACTTAATAAGATGCTGGAGGACAAAGGGCGGATACATCTTTCACATCACATCAGCATATTTTGAAAATGCACAATGAATGTGCAAACACGATAAGTTAACAAGAGCCGCAATATATATAAGTGACCGATAACACGCTGACACCATTGAACCACTCAGAGCACAAATCTCCAAGTCAGGTATGAAGATGCACTTTTCTTATCCTTGTTTTCACGAGTGTCGCAATGCTGATTTATGTTGTCGGAATACAAACGTTTAAAATTTTGCCTGTAACAAAAATGTCATAATTCATTTCATTTAAGATACTTGTGAAGCTATGCACCCCCTTCAAACTCCAGATACAGTAGTTGGTGCTCAAAAACTTTTTTTAAAAAACAGCCAATTTTCATTTTTGCGCTCTTTTTTTTTTTTATGAAACATTTTCAAGGATGAATTTCAAGACTCTACCTTCCTAACTGCATTTAAAATTCTAATCTTGTGAACCCCCGGTGGTACGTGCAGTACACAGTTGTGGTCCGTGTGTACAACTGTTTCTCTCAAATTCAAATTAAAGTTAAAACGGATTTGTTTGAATTTGGGGAAAACTGATATAACGACCCGTTGGTGCGCCCCCGTTCTTCACCATCTCGTGTTCCGTCTCTCCCAGACCGCTGTGTTGACCATCAAAATGAAGATGATGATCTTGGCTTTCGCCGTCGCCCTGCTGCTTGTCGCAGGTAAAGGTGTCAATACTTTGCGAGAATCCCAGTTACTTTGGACAGCATCCGTCTATCTGATTGATTTTGATTTTGGATGTTTCTTGCTGAGTAGCAGGTGCCGAACACCCTAACTTCCACGATGGCCATCAACATGATGGCCACGATGGCCATCAACATGATGGCCACGATTGCCATGAACATGATGGCCACGATGGCCATCACCATGATCTCCACGATGGCCATCACCATGATCTCCACGATGGCCATCACCATGATCTCCACGATGGCCATCACCATGATCTCCACGATGGTCATCACCATGATCTCCACGATGGTCATTACCATGATCACCCTGCTCTCCACGATGGCCATCACCATGATCTCCACGATGGTCATTACCATGATCACCCTGCTCTCCACGATGGTCATCACCATGATCTCCATGATGGCCATGTCCCTGATCCACGATGGCCATCACCATGATCTCATCGATCACCTCATTAGGCAGATGCACTCCAAGTCAAGTCAGTATTCCCCTTTTCACGTGTATATTTGATTAACGTATTGACGGTGTGATTGGAAGTTTGAAATTCTTCTGCTTTCTGTGACAGGAGTCGAATCAGAGTGCATCCAAGGTTCCTCGGGCCTCGACGTCCTTAGTAAAGTTGTTTTGTAGAGCATCAGAAAAAGCAATAAAAAAATGTTCAAGTGAATGTTTGGATTATTTTTTGGGGTGTTGTGAATGAATGGATGGATGCAGGAGAGTCCAATTTTTTTTTTGTCACAGTTCACATGACAGTTGCGGGTGCTCTCAAGGGCCCGGTCATGACTAAGATGTCACGTAATCCTGTCAACTTAAACATAATATTTGATGGATATTCCAGTGAAAAGAAGTAGTCAAAGCCAAAAAGTTGTAATATTTCAAAGAGAAACTGTTTTACAAAGGATGATGCTATTAGAAGGCAAAACACTAATATTTGTTAAAGAAAATAATAATAATAATAATAAAGGAAAAACAGTTGAGTACAATTATAAAAGAATAAATGTATTTTGAGGAAACTTGTAAAGACTTTGGGAGAGGGAAATAAGAATTCAAAAAAAAGAAAGAATTCATGATTTTCCGAGAAAAACACAGTCATATTCCAACAAAAGAAATTTGGAATCATAGAAAAAGATGTAAATAGAAACGTCCTAATATTCAGAGATTTGTTTGAGATGGGGGGGGAGGGGTTAAAAGATGTCTTGAAAAGTCCCAAATATTTAAAAATACAACAATATTCTGACAAAAACTTGAAACCGCATATAGGTTTGTACACAATCTGAATTAAAAGCATTTTTCAAGGAAATGCCCTAAATTTTATTGCCATCGAAAAAATTCTTTTGCAAATTTTACTTCGAAAGCCATCCATCAATCATTATATGAAAAGTGACTCCACCAAGGACAAACTGTTCATATGTTCACGAGCTAATGACTTTATTTGAATGTACATGTAACATTTGCAGAAGCCAAAAGCGCCACGGGGAAAAAAGTAGGGAATGAAAAGGAATTTGTGAAACGCCTTTTTTTTTTTTTTACTTTCCAAGATTTAAAAAAATGGAAATCACAAAGACAATGCCTACCTTGGTCGAGACTTGACGCGGAGGCATGGCACACGCAGCTCACGTGTACCCGTTTAAAATTGTAAATAATAAATAAATGATAAGCCGCAACAGCTTTGCTCGCAAGTTTCAATTGCAAACTGCTAGCCGCTAACAACTTCCGGTGATACGTGGTCACGGGCCACTGTATGTTAAAGATGACTTACTTTTTAAATTAAAACAGTATTTTTAAAATATTTCGAGTGAAAGTGAGACGAATAGGATGCTAAGGATTTAGTAGTATATAATACAAAAAGAATCACGGTAATAATACGCACACAGTAACACAAAATGTTTTCTGGTTGTATTTTTTCCCCTCGACACCCCTCGCGATCAACTTGGGACCAGTCCGCGAGCTCCCGGTCGCATTGGGCACACCTGTGCTAAAAGAATAAAAATCACGATTTTGAAAGAATCACATCCAATTCTGAAAAAAATATTTTTTGGGTCGGGGGGGGGGGGAAGAATATCACAAGAAGGGGTGATAAAATTCTCAGGGAAAATTCGTATTTGTTTTCAGAAAAGAAAAAAAAAACGTCAATTTAAAAAAAGTCCCAATCTTTTGAAATGTTCAAGAATGAGAAAAATGTCAGAAATATTACAAGATAGTAATATTTTTTTACACGAAAAATAGTTTCTATTACAAAAACATCCCAAATATGAAAATTGCTAAAGTTATTCCAATCTATAAAAGTGGAGAAAAACATCTGTTTACAAATTATAGACCAATATCACTACTACCACAATTTTCAAAAATATTAGAAAAACTATTTTCTCGCAGACTTGATAGTTTTATACAAAAGCATGCGCTGTTAAGTGAGAATCAATATGGCTTCAGGGAAAAACGGACCACCTCAATGGCAGTTATGGAGTTTGTGGAAGCAATAGCCACTAATATAGACAACAAAGAATTTACTGTTGGGGTTTTCCTAGATCTAAAAAAAGCTTTTGACACAATAGATCACAGTATATTATTGAAAAAACTAGAAAGATATGGCATTAGTGGTGTAGCTTATAAATGGATAAAAAGTTATTTAGAAAACAGATATCAGTACGTGCAACTCAACAATAAAAAAACGAATCAACTGAAAATCACTCACGGAGTTCCTCAGGGGTCAGTGCTTGGTCCAAAACTATTCATCTTATATATAAATGATATCTGCAAGGTCTCAAAACTATTTAAATGTGTCCTATTTGCTGACGATACAACTTTCTACTGTTCTGGAATAAATCTGAAACAGCTCCTGACAACCGTAGAAAACGAATTAAACAAATTAAAAAACTGGTTCGACAGAAATAAATTGTCACTTAACCTGAAAAAATCGAAGTTAATTGTTTTTGGCACAAGACCAATCAAACACCAAGCTAAAATTATGGTAAACTCAATTGAAATAGAAAGAGCGTATGAAACCAAGTTTCTCGGATTAGTAATAGACTCAAAACTATGTTGGAAACCACATATCGATAACGTAAAAAGAAAAATAGCCAAGACCGTAGGGATCCTCTACAAAACCAAGGAAGTGCTAAATAAGAGATCTTGGTACACATTATACACTTCATTATTATTACCATACATGACCTACTGTGTGGAAATATGGGGAAATGCCTGCAAAACAAACACACTCCCTATTCTAAACTACAAAAAAAAGCAATTCGAATTATTAATAGATCAAAATATACGGAACCCACAAATCCACTATTTATCAAAATAAATACGATGAAATTTTATGACCTGGTTGACTTTAAAATCGCCCAATTAATGTACAAAGCACACAATAAACTGCTCTGCCAAAACATTCAGAAGTTTTTTGAAATTCGAGAAAGCAACTATGAATTAAGAGGTACCAACTTATTAAAAAAACTCAAAACAAGAACAAACATCAAGCAAAGAAGTGTATCTAGCAAAGGTGTTAATATGTGGAATAATCTCGAAACGGACCTAAAAATGAGTAAATCGCTTGCTGATTTCAAAAACAAATTCAAAAAAATAGTACAAACAACCTACATCAATCAGAGTTAAAATGATAAATTCTAAACATTAAATATAATGATAAATCAGAACCAAGTTGATAAATAGAGAAAGGTATTGAAATATCCATTATGAATACAAGAGAAAATTGACACAAGAGTGCCAGGGTGAGGATGTATATACTGTAATCCCGATACAAACCAAAAGTTGTGAAAATATCACGGTTAAGGGTAAAGTATGAGCCTTAATGGAGACTTCTTCTTACTTTTTCTTTTCTGATTGATATAAAAATGATTTAGTATATATAAACACATAACGGGGTAGGACTAGATACGTTTTTTTTTACTTCATCCTACTCCCTTGAACATAATAACTGTGTTGAATGAAGACTGATTTCTTTCTTTTTACTTTTTTATCTACCTTATTTTCTGTCAAATTATTACTGTATATGTTTTATGTTCAATAAACAAACAAACATTATTCGTGGAATAACATATTCCATCAAGGAAAAAGGTTCCCATTATAAGCAATACCTGTGATTGGCTGGCAACCAACTCAGGGTGTCCCCCGCCTACTGCCCGAAGACAGCTGGGATAGGCTCCAGTACCCCCCGCGACCCTAGTGAGGATCAAGCGGTTCGGAAGATGAATGAATGAATGAATGAATATAAGCAATACACATGTCTTGTGTGCACTAAAATGAATGCAATCCTCATTTATGCTAATAAAAAGAGTCCAATTTCAGCCTCCTCCACCCAGAACAAACTGCTCATATAGTTAAAAAATGGGCAATTATTACAAATTGATGCATGCAACATATTTGCACAAAGTAACAAGGTATACAATAGGGCCAGGAGAAACAACATAAGTTCACTATATAAGAGCGAACAGCCACGACCGCTTCATCAACCGACTTGCCGAAATCCATCAAGACAAATCGTCAAGGTAAGTCGACATGATACGATACTATGTGGAAGATACTACAGCTCTAATATCATTTTAGACATTTGTCGAGCCCTTTCAACCCTGCTGCTTGTCGCAGGTAAAGGTGTCGGTCCTTTGCGAGAATCCCAATGACTTTGGACAGCATCCGTCTAGCTGAATGATTTTGATTTTTGATGGTTCTTGTTGTGGAGCAGGTGCGGAACACCATGGCCATCACCATGATGTACCCGCACCTGAAAGGGTTAAAGTTTCAACAAGTGTGTTACCTTTTTAAAATCCTGCCAACCCAGAACCAAGATGAAGTCCAGGTTGAGACAGGGTTCGACATTAACGGTGGCCCGTCGCCGCTATGCCGCCACATTGAGTTGTGAGACCACCTGTAGCTTTGGGTATTGCGGTTCAGCTTTTGATATTTTCAAATCATTTCTTGTTACTTTTCCTAATTGATATCTGTTCGTTTTGTAAAGCATTTTTTTTGGGGGGGGGGATTATGATAAGGTGCCAAACAAATAAATTTGCGATGAATTGAAAGGTTGCGTTTTTGTGACAAATGGTGTCAGGAGTGGGATGGTTACATGCTTCCTGCCCGGTTGGGAGGACTCTTTGGGACCCCCGAAAGCCGAATGTTGGTCCTTAGAAATGGGTGAGGCAGTTTAAATGATTTGAATGGAGGATCTGGCAAGAACACACAAGGCGTGCGGTACCATCCAACATCGACCTTTGAAGTTTAAATCTCACTAAATTTCATTTTCTGGATGGGTGACAAATACTTAATGATATGCTGGAGGACAAAGGGCGGATACATCTTCCACATCAATGAATGTGCAAACACGATCAGTCAATGAGAGCCGCAATAAATTAAAATGACTGATAACACGCTGGTACCATTGAACGACACAAATGACAAATCTCCAAGTCAGGTATGAAGATGTACTTTTCTTATCCTTGTTTTCACGAATGTCGCGATGCTGATCTATGTTGTTCTAATATGAACGTTTTGCATTCCAGGTTCCTCGTTTTAAACGGCACAATGAAGTTGATGCTCTTGGCTTTGGGCGTTTTCCTGCTCCTCACAGGGGGTGAGTGTGCAAACGTTGGGAGTCATCGAGCAAAGAAATAAAAATAATTGTCTTTTTTTTTTATATGTAAATTTCTGCCTGTCTGTTCTTGTAATGTATTTTTCCCTCCAAAAAATATCATGAATTCAACAATGAATGATCAATCAGCAATATTATTGGCAGACACAGAGACCCAAAACTCCCCCCCCGCTGGGCCTCAAACTATTCCTGTGTGACACCTTTTCAACTTGCGCTTTTCTTTCCTCAGGTGAAGCCTTGGATTGCCACAAATGCATGCCTCTTCCGGGCGAGTTGTATTGTGATAGTCACATTGTGCGGTGCTCGCCAAAGGAGCAGTACTGCGGCATCAAGACCCACAAATCAAACCCGAATAAGTTTCATTTGACAATCCATGAGAGCGGACAGTCGGATTCCGGTGAATCAATAACAAATGTTGTCCAAAAGTCGTTGCGCTAACTGCGACAGATTGTCCTTGAGAACTCGAGCCTCTGACCTAGACGAAAAACCTGAAAAAAAGTCTGACTTTAGATGTTGTGTTACTGATACTTTTTTTTTTCGTTTTCTCTATCAGGCTACCAACAGCGGGATTGCATGACTGCGAAGGATTGTGAACAGCATCCATTTTCCACTTACTACGTAAAATGCTGTCAATCCTCCATTTGTAACAGCTAAATATTACAGCAACTCTAACCACTTCACATGGAGACCCCGCGACCTTTGGGACCCCTTGCGTATTATCGCATGTGATATAGTTTCCCTCTTTATGGCTCTATCCAATCCAAAATGACATTTAGAGAAAAAAAATCAGCTCTTTGCTTTAACGATGAAATCCTGTGTAACTAAGGCAACACTTTCAGATTTCTCTCAATAAAATTCGTGCGGATCATTTTGCCTCCCAGTTCCTGTTATGAATGCAAACTGAACGCTCTTAACCTCTCCAACGGGGAAAACGATGCCGTCCACCCTTTTTTTCAACCCTCCAACTCGTGAACGGACGAATCCTCACAAAGATTTACTTATCCACACAAATGATCACCTGTGATGATCAACTTGAAATGAATGTTTCTTTTTAAAGTTGATGGAACATTTTGATTTTTTTGGGGGTGCGGGGGGGCATTTGTGACAATACAGAGAGCAATTTATTTATTTATTCATCAAAAGTGTTGCACATATCACTGTCGCAGCACTTCATCCGGATGAAATTGTTAAATTGGAGCATCTGGCAGTCAGCCATGGCCATGCATTTCTGGTAATGGCCATCTGGAAGAATGTGACAGGGGAGAGTCATTTTCAATTTCAAATGCAAAACATTCCGATCGTAGGGGCTACATCCTTAAATACTGAGCAAATCTCACATGGTTCCCTTTGGAACTTGGCGGCGGCACAGCCATCTTTCCCTGGTTTGCACGTCTCAACCGTGAGCTCGCAGTCCTCGCCAGCTGATGCTGGCATGCAGCGATGGCAGTTGAGAGCTTCGCCTGGCAAAAATCAACTCAATTCAGAAAAAACTTTTCTCGCTCCTGGAAAATGCAACATTAAAGTCTAAGGTAGACGAGTTGAAAAAGTAACATGACATTCTCCATCCATCCATCCATTTTCCGAACCGCTTGATCCTCACTTGGGTCGCGCGGGGTGCTGGAGCCTATCCCAGCCATCTTCGGGGAGTAGGCGCGGGACACCCTGAATCAGTTGCCAGCCAATCGCAGGGCACACAGAGACGAACACCCATCCACGCTCACATTCACACCTAGGGACAATTTAGAGCATTCAATCAGCCTGCCATTCATGTTTTTGGAATGTGGGAGGAAACCGGAGTACCCGGAGAAAACCCACGCAGGCCCAGGGAGAACATGCAAACTCTACACAGGGAGGCCGGAGCTGGAATCGAACCTGGTACCTCTGCACTATGAAGCCGACGTGCTAACCACTGGACTACTGGGCCGACCTACATGACATAATGCAACATCCAATTTAAAGTGGACATATTGGCACTTATTTTGGGAAACGGGCGCTCTCCAGCACCAAAGAAGCGGTGGAACAATGCGCCTGTTTTGAAAAAGTCATTGACGAGCACAGGGAAGCAACAACGGCCTCCACACTCTGTAAAATCGATAAGATTGCTGCTTTGCCAATGACCTGCTGGTTGTGAAATGTGTACCGTGCTCAAAATAAACAGAGACATTAGCCTTTTTTTCCCCATCCAATCATCCATTTTCAACACCGCTTATCCTGAACGGGGTTGCGGAGAGTAGCTGGAGACTACCCCAGCTGACTTCGGGCAGAAGGCAGACCACACCATGAACTGGTTGCCAGTCATTCGCAGGGCACGTGCAGAGACAAACAATCATTCACATCCACACCATCACTGAGAAGGAACCGATCTCACACAACCCGCACACATGTCCGGCGAGTGTACCACTACGCCATCAGCGACCGGCCCTTTTTTTTTTCCCATCAATGAAATACCAGTGGAGAATAACTCACCTGCGGCAAACAGCAGCATGACACTCAAAGCTAACAGCAACAACGTCATCGTGACGCTCTCCAAGACCACAGCGCAGCCTGCGACAGAGCAAGTAGATCTTGCATGTTACACATTTATGTCAGCAGCGGGCTCCTTTGAAGAAGCACTGTCACGCTGAAGTGAGGTGAGGCTACATTTAAATCTTGCTAGTCACAGTCATATATTCTTTATCATCTGCAAAGGCTGTTTAATATTAGTGCTGTACTGATAAGCTCTGAGAAGAGTTGAGGTCTCTCTATGAACAGTGTATCTGTTCTGTGTATCCTTTCCATCTTGGACTTTCCTCATTTGGCTAAGGTGGCAATTTAGTTGATGCAGTGTGGTTACAAAAACTGTTCAATGTTTTTTATTTTGATTCAATTCTGCCATTAAAGTAGGTTTTTATAAACTATAATATTGTGGAGTGACATTTTTTTCTAATTAAAACTCTCATTCCCTTTTTTGATGGAATGATATAACATAAGTTTAAAAACAAGTCAAATTGAAGTATTTAGCATGAAAAATCAATTCTCAAAACCTTTAAAGTATACACACCGTGCAGATTTGGAGGTCTCTGTCAGTGAAAGCAAGAACCTTACTGACTTGCCGCCTCCTTTTATAGCCGCGCATATTTGCTTGACCCGACTGGGTCATCCGTCCATGGCTGCGTATGCTCCACCGCGGTCAGGGATCGATGCTGGCGTACCGCCTTATGCAAGATGCAGCTGCCCATTTGTGCTCCTATACTTGAGCAAATACGCATTTGTTCAACACTCATGACGACATATTTTGCATATTTCTGTCTCGGGCGGCATAGTAGGCGACTGGCTAGCATGTTCGCCTCGCAGTACACAGGTCCGGGGTTCGATTACGGTTCTGGCCTTCCTGTGTGGAGTTTGCACGGATGGATTTTTATATTGTGATGCAAAGGACACATGGATGCTGCTCAAAGGCTCGCCAGGTTTAAACCTCAGGCTATTGTTGGAGTAGTTTACAGGAACATTTCTGTTCATCTTTGTGATTGTCATAATTGTCTGCATTGGCTTATTATTATTATGGTGTACAGAAATGTCATGACAGTGATAGAGGATTAATTGACATTTAACCAATCTTACCACAACAATAGGAAAAATAAATGGCTTCCAGATAATTTTATTTCAAGAAAGCACCGGTGATTACTTTTCCTTTCAGTCATAAAAGTTGGTTCACCGCTAGAATGAACTCTCGAGAAGCAAATTCAGCAGTTAGCCGTGCAATGACCTCTCCATCGGAGAGGCCAAGCAACCCGTACACAAACGTACTGCACAACACGCAAGAGCAGTTTCTTTGGGTCCAGTTTGCATCAGCGGTTTACTTTACATTGTTTTATGTTGAGAGGGAAGAAATTTCATCTGTGCTGAATGTTACACATATAGTACATTTGACAATAAAGTTTATCCAATCCAATTCCACCGCTATCCAAATTCTGGATTGAAGGGTCAGGCTGGTTTTAAAGTTGTGTGAACAAAGTCAGACAGTAGATGGCAATCTAAGAAAGGCCCTACCAAACAGAGGAGGAGATTTTGTTTGCGTTCAACAATGTCCATAAATCACCAAAGAGTGGCCTCAAACGAGTTGTTTTGCTTCCTGGCATTTGAACGATCTTTTTTTTTAATGTAGGATGGCTACTTGCCAGCCACACCTGGCACCAAAAACAACAACCCTATTCTGACCACCCCCAGGGGCCACAGCCACCAGATACATCAATAGAGAGACCCCAACGCCTTTTATGTCTGATGACTTAAGTCTCGAGTTTTATTTCCTCTTTTGTAAAATCAACCACCTCCAGAAACTGGTAGCATTTAAATTTCAACTCAAAATGGGGCCATTTGATGAAGATGGAATTACATATAAATTTGCCTGAAATCAAAACGTACTGCATCAGAATATGGAGCAGATAGATGATCATGTTGACTTGTTGCTTGCTTCCATGTGCTGTATAGTATTTCTAGAAGCTGCAGGCAGGAAAAAAAAACAGGATTCATGTACCGGTATTCTATATTCAGCATCCTTAAAGAGTACAAACACAGTCAGGCAAAGTTAGGTCTCCAAGATTTAAAAAAAAAAAAAAGCTACGGAAAGCGTGTCAATTTGGTTTGAAGTATGAAATTCAAACAATGTAAATGATGAGCCAAAATTCTAGAGTTTGTCCTAGCGAGCAAGTACAGAATGGCAGCAACATTTTTACGTTTTCAATCATAAATGAACTCCACAACATTCGAGCCCAAACAAACGCCCCCCATGTGGCAAAAATGCGTCAATACCGTTGCTTCTGAAAATAAAAATAAAAACGCCCCTTTGGCTCTATTGTGAGCCAAAGTCCCATCTCAGCAGTGGCGCAATGTAAGAGAAAGTGCCCATGTGGCAAAATGTCTAAACCCGCCATTGTTGTGCTTTTGTATATATCCCCGGAGCCAGGCTCGTGGTGGGGGTTTGGAACAACTACAACTGTGGAAAATGTCTCAGAGCTCAGGAAAGGTGAGTACCCAAACGACGGACTGGGGGAGGAGGCCGTCTAAAGGGCTTCCATCAAACAGTCAAATGGTAGTAGCATATCAAGCTAGTACAAACAGCTTTACGGATAAAAAGAAATCTTTCGAATTTTCTGTAAATTGTATATGAATGTAGTGGCATCTTAGGGCACAAAATATATAAATAGGTGCATTTTTTTGTGAATAGTGATTGGTGAATTGGATCCATTTCAGAAAACTAATCAACTTTGTGTTAGCTTAATACCGCGACGGCAGGGTTAAGAAAAGTAAGCATGATGATGATGTTTTCGTCTTAAAATGTCAGGAGAAGAGCATTTGAGAAGCATCTTTGGTCAGTTTTTCAGTGAATAGTAGTTCTACAGGAAAAATACCAACAGGTGAATTTGCAAAAGGCGAATCGTGAATAGGCCAGGGTTCACCGTGCATGTCGAAAAAAGAGGCAAAACAATTGTCCGTGAGCCCGGAACTCCTCCAAAGAAACTGTCGACCCCGCCCGATGACAGATCGTGCTGTACGAGGGCAAGAACTTCACGGGCCGCAAACTGGAGGTTTTAAGCAGCTGCGACAACTTCCAAGAACGTGGTCTGGTCAACCGCGTCAACTCTGTGAGAGTGGAGAGCGGCGCCTTTGTGTGTTTCGACCACCCAGACTTCAAGGGACAGCAGTATATCCTGGAGCGAGGCGAGTACCCGGAATTCCAGCGATGGAGTGCCCTTAACGACCACATGGGTTCCTGCCGGCCAATCAGGATGGTAGGTAGACAAAGCTAATCATCGACAGTGTTATTCATTTTGACCTAGCATTTTGAGTCAAATCAATCACCCCAAAATTTGAGCCAGCCCCTTTTATTAAGTAGTGTGACTGCCTTCCTGACAACTCCCCGTCTTTTTGTTTTTTTGTTTTGCTTTGTCCAGCAGCAGAGCCCGCCAACCAACCAGTATTGTTAAAATGAATGTTTTCATTTTTAAATTGGGTTGGATGATTCTTTCCCATGACTTCAAACCATTGAATGAGAAAAGTGCCCCATCAGATTACGTCCATTTTCTTTTTCAATTTAATGCAGAGCTGTACGTGAGTGACCTCACAAGTGGCTGAATTTGTCCTTCTAAATGCTCAGTGGGTGTTCTTAGAATTTTGCAGTAATTTCTGTTATGTGTGTCCGACTTCCTGGTGACTCCTCCTGTCCTTTAGTACTGTATAAACTGACCACCAATCATTCTTGGAGCCGACAACATCGAAAATGATTTTAAATGAAGTCTTGGATTCATTTCTTGCCTGTCCAAACCTATTGCATCATCATTGTTAATAGTTTTGGAATTTTGCTCTTTGCTCTTGTGCACATTTTTCGCACTTTAAGTGCAAATTTCAATGACTGACTTTACCTCTCTCTATTTACATACATTTTTTTAAATCAAAAGAAATGATGAGGCTAATTTGAGAAATTACGGAATCGAAAGTGCAGATAACTATTTTCAATTGAGTGATAAAACTAAAAAGTCACCGGAAAACAAAATACTTAAGTGCAGACCCCCCCCCCCCCAAAAAAAATCCACTTAAGTCCAATAACAAAATATTTGTAATTCAATACTTGTGCTTCTTCTCCCCAGCATGGTGAGCACTACAGATTGGAGGTGTTTGAGGGAGACAGCTTCAGCGGCCAGCACGTGGAGCTCAGTGAAGACTGTCCCCTGTTGCAAGCCAGAGGCCTGACTAAGAGCTGCATCAAGTCCCTCAAAGTATTCGGAGATGGAGCGTATGTACAACACAGCTCTTGCGTTCTTCTCCCATTAAATGCAAAGGGGGGGGAAAAATGCATGTTCAATCTGTCTTTGCAGCTGGGTGCTGTACGAGGAGCCAAACTATCGCGGTCGCATGTACGTGGTGGAGCGAGGAAGCTACGGCAGCCACACTGAATGGCAAGCGGACAACCCCAAGATCCAGTCTGCTCGCAGGGTCGCCAACTACTTCTAGGTGGTGCTCAGAAGCTGTACACCGATGTTGGGCTGGAAAGCAGAAAAGGCTGACGGAACAAACGACACACTTGCCGCTTCATTTTTGTACTGCCTTATTCAAATGCCACAAATAAAGCACATTTACCACATTATCATTGTTTGAAAACTAGTGGTGATTCTCATTTTTTACACAGCAAGCAGCAAGGACACATACTATATTAGAAAATAGTTTCAAGTCAAATCACGAAAAAAGTTGAATGTTTCATGGCCCCAATAGTTTGTGTTTTCTGGACGACTAACCTTTTCGTCTCCATAGACGCTCACTCTAGAGAAAATGTAGCTTCATGTCAGAAAATGGCAATCTCAATCAAATTGGGACATCTCTAATAATTTCCACTTCACTCTCAGCAAAACGATTGCCTCAATATTTTAAACAATAAACGAGTCTTTCGAGGCCACCAAAGCATGAAGTACTTCATCGATTGACACGCAAAAAGAGAAACAAAACAATGTAACTCATCACTAACTGTATGCTATTTAGACTGATTATCATAACACAGATTTACATCTATTTAGAAGCATTCTTCTAAATAGAAGAATTTCTTCATTCATTCATTCATTCATTCATTCATCTTCCGTACCGCTTGATCCTCACTAGGGTCGCGGGGGGTGTTTCTTCATTATTTAACTGTTATCCCTTTCTGTGACTCCGTTTGACGGATGGGTTGCGCCCCCCGCTGACGAGCCACCATAAGTGCATTTGTGTGCGGCGGATCCAGTCATAACCTGACATTTCCGACAAGTTAAAATAAAATATTTCAAGTAATATACCCAGTGGCGGGCCGTGCATTTCAACTTTAGGCCTTCAGTGACGTCACATACATTAACACAATATAGGCTCGTCAGGCAGCACTTAATTTCAGGAGCATTTAAAACCATCAAGTATGCATTCACAATTAAGAGCAGGAAACTAAATTTACAGATATTGTCAACAATAAAAAGATTTAGAAAATACTAAATAAAATGCCACCCAAATTACGCTGTGTGATCATAAACAAGTCTGTCCAATAAATTGCGCAATGTCACAGTTTCATATAATACACCAAACACACAATAACGAAACAAAATGTTCTTTGAAAAAAAATGTAACAGATCATTTGCATTTTGAGAATAGGCTAAACAACAGCAAATAACTGAAAATGTTGAGCAGCTGAGATTGAACGAATTTTAGTGCACGAAGGTGACTACAACGCGCCATTAGAAATTGCAGGTGAGCTGATTTATTTGATACATTTTTGTATCTTTGCCATTTTATTTCGTGACCATTAATGCTAACGAAATAAAATAACAAAGATACAAAAATGTATTTTATTTCGTGACTATTAATACTAACGAAATAAAATAACAGGAAGAAATGTAAAATAAAATTCATTTACTCACCAATGTAGTGCCTGTTTACTGAGCTGGAGATCTACGCGAATGTCCCCAAACGTTTTTAAACGCACCGTAGCTTGTAAGTGCCCAGCCGTACTCTCATGTTTCCTTACTGCCTTGGTAAAACAACTTAAATAATTGGGAAATCCAGTGGAAGGTCCGTCTTGAAAAGTGTGTGGAAAGTAGTCCTGCAACCAGATCAACGTCTTCTCCTTCGGCCATTTTGGGTCAAAATGCAGCAACAGCTCCCCCTAGCAGGCGCTAATCCAATCACCGAACGCGCATGTCCAGTGTCGACGGAAGCCCTTCTGGCTGGCCCTGGTACGCAGACTCGTGATCTGATTGGCTATTGCAAGCTGACTGTGCCCGTTCATTTACAGCGCACAGGGGCTGCTGAAGGCCCCGAGCAAGTTTAGTTTACCTGGCAACACAAGCTATAAGAAATATAGTTGGTTAAAAACTCTACCATAATAAATAAGGTATTTATCGAGTGGCTTTCAATGTTATTTAAAATAACATTGAAAGCCACTCGACTAAGTGGAAATAATATGACGTAAAGAATACAGAGTATAATTTTGTTGACATATTTATGAAAATAATATAACAAATTAAATTTATGTTATTCTCAGAAAAGTAAATTTATTAAATTTACTTTTCTGAGAATGTTTAGGCCAGCATAGAAGGCCTTGCTGGCCCTGACGGAACACCACTGAATGTACCTATAAATGAAAGGAAAAAATATTTTATGTGTAATAAAGAAAATGTTTTCAGCAAAATTAAAAAAACAAAGCAATATTAAATTTAAAAATACTGTACTAATTTTCAAGACAAAATACATGCATCCTATTAGTCTGAAGGTGGCGCCAGAGTACAAATAATAAGACAGACCTTGATTCACATTTTGTATTATGTACCATTGTAGCCAAAAAGAAAATCTAACAAATCAATGTAACAATGATAAGAGATAATTGTGATATTCCGTGAATAGAATAAAACAATTCGTATTCGTCTTTAATTAATTTTAGTTTTGATAACATTACGTATGTTATACATGGATTATTTGTTGGATGGATTTTTGTTCTAATGTTGTTTTTTTCATCTTTTTTTTTTTTTTTAGATTTTGTTATTAGTTACTGAAAAGTCCTTGAATACATTTGTGATAAAGGGCAATACAATTCAAACTGGATTGATTTCTAGGGTCCAGACAGCCAAAGTGCAACCATTCAATGTGTAATGATCTACAGTACATGTACAGGAACACTAACGATATAAATATAACCATAACACTTAAGTGTACTCTGCAGACAGTGGTTTCTCTGGGGTTGTTCTGTGTGGATATTGTTAGTGTGAGCTTATTCATCCTTCTCGAAGAGTGCTTTCCTGACGGTGATGTGTGTCTGAAACATGGCGGCCAGGCAGACAAATGAGTGTCACTCCGCTTTTTGTCCCTAATGAGGAATCCTGCGGCGGCACCATGGTCACAGTCTATGAGTAACACGCTGCTCATTTAACACGTCAACTTTGCCTCTCGTATTTGTCGTTGGCCCAGTGTGTGTGTGTGTGTGTGTGTGTAATGTATATGTAAAAACATATCCAAACTCAGTAGTATATAATATGTCAGCACAGCGTGAGGCCAGTTGAGCCGGGTAGGAGACAGATGGTCTCCAACAGCATCATTGGTCACAGGGTCAACCTTGTGTTTGACTCTGAGAAAGTATGAAGTATAGAGAAAGTATACATTTTTTTAATGTAAGAAAGATTTTTATTTTTTGCTAAAATAAAATATTTTCAGTGCCGGAAAGTAAAATATTTTGAAAAATAACAATAATAAAGTGTCTCTCAGTGCAGAGGTGCAGGGTTTGATTCCGGCTCCAGCCTTCCTGTGTGCAGTTGGCGTGTTCTCCTTGTGCCTGCGTGGGTTTTCTCTGGGTACTTCGGTTTCCTCCCACATTCCAAAAACATGCAATACAGGTTAATGGAACACTCTAATTTAGGGTGCGATTGTGAGCTCGGATGGTTGTTCATCTGTGTGTGTGGCCTGTGATTGGCTGGCAGGTTGTTCAGGGTGTCCCCCGCCTACTGCCCGAAGACAGCTGGGATAGGCTTCAGAACAACCCCGGCCCTTGTGAGGATAAGCGGGTTAGAAAATGGATGGATGAATGGATTGTTAGCACATCCACCTCACAGCGCAGAGGTCATGGGTTCGATTCCGGCCACGGGTTTCCTGTGTGGATTTTCTCTAGGTACTCCAGTTTCCTCCCACATTTCAAAAACACGCATGGCAGGTTAATGGACCAGTCTCAATTGTCCCCATGTGCGAGTGTGAGCGTGCATGGTTGTTCGTCTATGTGTGCCCTGCGTTTGGGAGGCAACCAGTTCAGGTTGTAACCCGCCTATTGCCTGAAGCCAGTTGGATCAGCATGTTCGCCATCCTCGTGAGGATGAAAAGCTTAGATCAACATCAATTATCCTGAACAGAGTCAAGGGAGCCTGTCCAACCTGACTTGGGGAAGAAGGTTGACTACTCCCTTAACTGGTTGAAAGTCAGTCGCAGGTTAAGTGTAGAGAAAAACAAACATTGATGCTCACATCCATACCGTCACTGAGTCGGAACCGATTCCCACGCTGCCCGCACACAACTCAGGCGAATGTACCACGACACTATCAGCGACGGATTACATAATGTAATAGAAACAATTTTGATTATAGTGCATGTTCCGTGACATTGAAACAGACTACTCGTAATTATCGTAAAATGTCGCGATGATTGCCCCTCCTCCCACTTCTCGACCTTTTGCCCATATGCAATCCAGGATCAAGACAGTGTCCAGATAGGGAGAAGTACCGAGTAGCAGCCTGAAGGTTAGCACTTTTCTTTCACGCCTTATACATATGTCAGGCTTTCATTTGATAAAACTTGATCTCTGCTTAGCGACGCGTTTCAACGCTAATGCCCTCTTGGCCGAATTTAATAGCTTTGTACGGTATTCAGCTTTCATAAGAAAAACAAGCGAACTATCGGTCACTATTATGAGCTTTCCGGCAAAGCGTTCTTTTTTTCAAAATAAAAGCACGACTATCTGATTTTCTAACTTTTATCAGCAAGTTGCTCACGAGTTGTCTGAAAGTTCACTGAATGAAGTTAAGAGCCGACTTTTAGTCATTTAGTATTCTGGAGTCCAAAGGTTTGTGCTCCGTTGAGCTTGTCTGCTCCCCTGTCATTCATCTCTCCGGACTGTCTGGCACACTGTCAAACATTAACACAACCTTGTTTTGCATGCACTCCATTCAGTTTGACGAACCGTCATGACAGAGCTGAGCGGCAAGGTCCAGACAGTCCTGGGTCTGCTGGACCCGGACCAGCTAGGTCGCACCATGACCCACGAGCACCTGACGATGACCTTTGAGTGCTGCTATGTACCCCCGCCGCCGGAGAACCGGCAAACAGACAAGAATCCCTTCCAGTTGTGTCATGGGCACTGGCTGAGGCAGAACCCATACAGCTGCCTCGAGAACCTGTTTCTCTGCCAGGAGACAGAGGCGGTGCGCGATGAGCTGCTGGCTTATAGGAAGGCGGGCGGTGGGAGTGTGGTGGAGAACACCACCACGGGCATCGACCGGGACATGTCCACCCTCAGGAGGCTGGCTAAGGAGACGGGGGTCAACATCGTGGCGGGTGCCGGTTACTATGTGGACTGCACACACTCGGATGACATGAGGAAGATGAGTGTGGAGAAGGTGCACATGGAAACACACAAAACGACCATATCAGGAAAACATACAAAGATATTTGGAGAGAGGGGGGGGGGGGGGATAATCAAACATTTGAAAATCAATTCAGAAATCTAAAAAATACACAAATAATCAAAAGATTGAGAAAAAAAGAAATCCTCAATAGGAAAAAATTGACAAACATTGGAAAAACTACCTACAGTAAACGTGCAACAAAATTCACACGTAATTAATGAAAAATACAAGATTATTCAGAGAAACATCCACTAGTATTTGAGGAAAAGTCAACTTAAAAAAAAAAAAAAAAGATTTGACACTGGATTCTGAACAGAAGTTCAGAATCATCCGCTTAAATTTTTCCCCCTCAAATCTGACATTTATGCCATTTGTTCACATTTTTTTTACAACTATTTTTTACCACCAGCTTCCAGAATTGTTTGTCGACACACGCGTGACACGAAACAGTTTTTGTGACTGACACCAGTTGCACTTTCCTTACCAGCTGACGGACGTCATCGTGGGCGAGGTCCTCTACGGCGCAGACGGCACGGACATCCGCTGCGGTGTGATCGGCGAGATCGGCACTAGTTGGCCCATCACGGACAGCGAGAGGAAGGTGCTGCGGGCGGCGGCCCACGCTCAGTCCCAGCTCGGTTGCCCCGTCATCATCCATCCCGGCCGCAATGCCGCCGCTCCCGCCGAGGTCGTCCGCATTCTCCAGGAGGCGGGCGGCGACATCTGTAAGACGGTCATGTCGCACCTCGACAGGTGAGGGGGCGCATCGGTAGTGGAGCTCCTTTTGATTATTATTATTATTATTTATTTTTTATTTCGGGTTGCATGTTGTTTGCTAAGGTGCTATGCAAATATAGTTGAATTTAATAGCTAAAGGTAGGTCTTTTTGCTCAAATGGCTCCTGATTCATTGATTTAATCTTGCGTCTCGCTGCAGGACCATCTTTAATCACGCTGAGCTGCTGGACTTTGCCGAGATGGGCAGTTACCTGGAATACGACCTGTTTGGCATCGAGACGCTAAACTATGTCTTCAACATGGACGTGGACATGCCCAGTGACAGCCAGAGAATCAACAAGTCAGTACACCTGCCTGCACATTGACTTGACATCCAATCTGAGAATTGGACCAAGAAATAATTCGAATAAACCAGGCATGTCCAGCTCCGGGGGCCTGGAGGGCCACTGTCCTGCCCGTTTTCCAGCTCTGCTGGTTGCAACACACCTGATTCAGATGATCAGCTTATTTGAATCAGGTGTGTTGCTCTTGGGAGAGCTGCAAAACAGGCCGGACAGGGGCCCTTGAGGAATGACTTTGGACACCCCTGGAATAAACTCTCACTGATTGGCACCGTGTACTCTTTCACAAGGGGTGAAAAGTAGTCATGATAAAAAAATAAGAAAAAGGGGCCTTGGTACTTTTTGTTTTTTAGTTGCATTTTTAACAGGTATTTGTGTTACTATTGATATCATAACTATTGCTTCGTTGAGTAACAAATTAGTAAGGAGGTTATAAAAAAAATTGTAACATACAAAAATGAGAAACTTTTTTTCTTGACAAAATCTACTTTACAAAAATGTGACCTGATTAAAAAGAACACTTTTGAAATATATATATTTTACATATGTATATATATATATTTATATATATATATATTTATATATATATATATATATAAAAGCGAAAGAGTTTTATAATTATATATATTATATTATGTATTTAAATTATAGTTTATAATTTATATATAAATTATATATATACATACAGTATGTATATATATACATACAGTATACATATATATATACATACAGTATATATATATATATATATATATATATATATATATATATATATATATATATATATATATATGATTTGGGGTTTTTTTTCAAAATAATTCTTTTTTTTTTCCCAGAAAGAAAAAATTTCGACTAATGAATGTGAGGATACATTTATTTTCTTCCAAATATACGTCCATAGGAACTCATTAAGACTCTGCAGTTTAATTCCTCTGAGACGTTTGTATGGAAATAATGGACGGATCGTATTGATTTTGGATGACATCCGATCTGAGACACTCAAGAGGGTTGACTTTAAAGTGCTCGGCTGTTTTTTAACCAAGCCTCTTCGATCCTCTTCTTTCTGTACGTTCAGCTTGGCCTTCCTGGTCAAAGAAGGCTACGAGGACAAGATCGTGATCGCGCACGACATCCACACCAAAGACCGCCTGTGCAAGTACGGCGGCCACGGGTACTCGCACATCCTGCGCAACATCGTGCCCAAGATGCTGAAGCGGGGCATCTCGCAGATGCAGGTGGACAAGATCCTGGTGGACAACCCCAAACGTTGGCTCACCTTCAAATGAAGCATCCGGGGTGGGGTCGAGGGGAGTGGGGGGGGGGCAGGCAGGTTTTCATTTGTTTCATGAAGCCATCATGATTATTTTTTTCTGATTTCCTCGTGAGATGATGACCCTAAACCTAAAAACATCAGTCAAAACATCGAAATTCCAAAACGTGGAACTTCAAGTTCTCTGCCTTTATATTAAATTGAAATAAAATTAGGCAATGGTGGAGATTAAATACACTTATTTTACATATTCCATTTTGATTAAAAAAAAAAACAATGAAAAAATTCCCACAACGATTAGTCATATATTTTTTTTTAATTAGAGCTCATTTATTCTTTTTCGCTCAATCACCGCATCGCCAGAATAACTTTTCAGGAAAATGAAATCAATTTGTTGAGCCTTTTACATTGTATCAGCAAAGAGAGCAAGCCATTTTCAACACGTGCTGATCAGTAAAATTGCCCATGACTCAACTTTTTACTCCCGATATATATCACTCAATCCTTTTCTGAAGTAATATTTTCGACGCCCATTCATCAAATCAAAATGCACTGTCACATAAAATACGTTCCGCCTACAAATAATCTTGTCGTACAACTGTAGCCCATAGAGACTCACGTGAATTTATTTCATTTTGGGATTACATACATTGAGTGTCATTCGCCGTCAGCATTCCTTCACCGGCAGCCACACGGAAACTCCAAAACACCTTCCAGTCCGTGTTACAGAAGCACACGCGTGTTTAGTGTCGCTGCCGCTTGCTAACGAGCATGTGGCTCATCGGTATGCCACGCCCGACCACACGTCGCCACGGCGGCGCCAGCAAACGAGTCGACCCCTCGACGGCGCGTCTTAACAGGGAGGGCCCAGATGAAGGACGCGCTCTACTCTCTCGTCTGGGAACAGGTGGCCTCACAGGGTGAATTCACGCCATGATCAATGGCCGCCGCGGTCCAGGCCAAACTTTTGATGAATTTTCCGGGAGGATTAAAACTGTAAATTATATATGATATTCATATTCGGGGGGCGGGAGGGTTGTGTCGGGGGAGGTTGACAGCGGGTGGCGTGTCACCGGGGGGGTCAAGGACATGTTGCTGTCACATGTGCTGATGAACTGCTTTGCCAGCCGGGCTGCCCAACCAACTGTCATGTTGGATGAGAAAAATGGCGGTTTTGATTTCAAGATGGCAGCTTTTTCTTTTTTTTTGCGAATCATGCGTCACTCCAGATTGCTTCAAAATGCAATTTTTTCTTTCCTCCAAATAAAAACACAGAGTATGCCATTTGGTCTGTTTCTGCTTGGTTCTCACTCAAACAAAAAGATAATCAGTGATCCACAGCGTTCAGACTTTTCTCTTATTGGTTGCAAGAATGTAAACACAAAGGTTTGGTGTATGCTGAATGAGTAGGGACAGGTGGGAAAATCCTTGGTGCTTTTGCTTTTTTTTTTAACTCATTCAGTACCAGCCAATTCTGGAACAAGTCCGAAAAGACGTTTAAAAACGTCTTTGGGAGTGAATGAGTTAACATGAAAAAAAAATCATCGACTCACTGTTTTATTTTCTCCCTGGACTTTCTAATATGCCCTAAGATGCCATCAAAGCCATATCCAATGAAAAATGTGTGGTTTGGCCCCATATTTTGACATTTTAGGCAGTTATAAACGTCAGTTGCTCGCAGGTTTCGGTCTTCACGGGGGATGGCCGTACTATGGTATTGACCTACGGTTGTGAGGATACGAACGTGGCGCAATGAACTAATTTGTGCGATAACGTCAGAATACGTCACAGCTGTACATATGTTCATTTGAATGTTTTATATTTCAGGTTATCGGTGAATGAAAGGGTTGAAATACAAAAATGTCCGTACAATTATTTACCTTAATTATATGCAAATTTGGTGTAGGAACGGAACTCCGTCATAAACTGTGGACCTCTTGTTACCGATTCTGAACCCGCAAGCCCTCAATGTCACATATCGGTGCTCATGAGATGCCAGCAAATGACCTTCATAATTGCTAGAAACCACTTTGATTCACTTTGGGAACAAGGTGAGCCGCCCTGGGAGGTCATATCACCCTTGAGCTGCCATTCTGGCATCATGGTCAAAATGGCTGCGCATTATCGATTATACTGGTTATCAAATGTTTATGTGTTTTTCAACCCTTTCATGTACTAATAATGATCAACTGTAGGAACCACTGTCCGCGAAAGGGTTAATCAGCTATACAAATGAATGTTTTTGCACTGATTCTGAATCCTAATGTTGTTCTCTTGCACATCTGATTTTCATAATAAAAATAATATGATATGTGATATATTTATGAATAAAGGGCCAGGTTCAGAAACAGGTGGAATTATTTTTGCTGAACTTTCATAGCCCCAAATTAAAAGGCATTGACCTTTCGATGAGAACTCCCTAACGAATGAATTTGAGTGGGATTAAAACAGATCCAAGGGTGCTACGGGGAATGCATTCTCGAGTGTATGACCGTTGCGTATCATTAGGGTCCAAGAGATTCATGTGTAGCGTGTTATACAATACGGCAGCAGCTACAGTACAACATGGCAGCTCTTCACAGCTCATCCAGTTGGACACCAATCAGACTACATGTCAACAATTACATGAAACTCTCCCTAGCAGGTTCGCTTGGTAAACAAGGACGATGTGAAGCTCTGTCTCTACGAATCCAACGAGTGATGGAGCGTGCGAGGGAGGAAGCGAGCAAGAGCGAGAGAGAATGAACCGGTCGGTTTGTTTTCAATCGGCGTACAGCATGAACCCTGAGAAGGTGCTGTACTTGTTGTAGTTGCCGCCGTGCGCCTTGCCACCATCCAGCTTGATGGTGATCTCGTCGCCGGGTTCCAGGTGCAGCACCACGCTGTTGCTGGCGTAGTCGTAGTTCTGGTCGGCGTCCTGCGCGATGGCGCTGGCTCGTACCTGAGGGAAACGGTGTGGGGGGAGGGCATGCACAGGACACTTTATTAGGTACAGCTACACCATCTGAGAGAGATGATGATGACACTTTTAAATACTAATAAATCCAATTTAATACACCAAGATGCTTTTGAATACAAAACTAAATGTAATAACTACAATGAAAATAAAATATTATAAAAGAGAATAAATACGAATAATTATTAATAATTTAAATGTGTTTATTACCAAAGGAATGTACTGTAGAAGCACATAGCACCAACTTTTTCTAATATTCTGGGAACTTGGGAGGGGCAAAATATTACCAACAGTTATCAGCTTAAACCCCACCCGTACGCTGGTTTCAACCCGAAATACTTCATACATACAACAACCGTATGGAGTTCATCGTTGCATGTAAATAGATGCAGTGCACTGCATCTAGTTATTAATTGAAACAATACATTCAGATAAAAGGGGTTGCATAGTACACATAATAAAAACGTTAAAATAACCATTACGCTACATGTTGCTGTCAAACTTGTATTTCTGAAGTTATGTATAAAGTTGTTTTTAAAAAAAATGTACAGCTGGATGTCAATGAAATGAATTTTAGTGAAAGGTGTCAAGTGTCAAATAAAGTACATTACTATGGAAATGTTTATTTTGTCCATTAGTGATATAAAATTATCTAAGCCATCCATCCAGCCATCTACTCTATCTGCAAGTTAAATACACCGCAAACGGTCTTGAGTCCAGCCCGTTTGGATTTAATCGCTTTAATTATGCAAATGAAGTTAGATGTGTGCGCGTAACGCGCGTGCGTAACAGCTGCGCGTAAAAGCGTCCAAACGAAGCCCCAGAAAAAGCGCGCCGGTCTCGTTTTCAACGTTGTTGTGGTGTCGGGGGCCCACCTGGGTGTTCTTGCAGAGGTCGGCCCACATGCTGGTGCCGTCGCCGCCTCGCATCAGCACGTGATAAGTGAAGAAGTAAATTCCCGGTATGGAGCAGGTGAATTTGCCGGTGGCGGGGTCGTAGTGGTTGCCCAGGTTGGTGACCACGTCGTCGAACTTGAGCACCTCGTAGCCCTCGTGTTGCTTCTTGAGTCCTGCATAGAAGGCGATCTTTGGCACCGTGTTGTATGTGGCCGCGCTGATGGCCCCAGTGGGTCCGCTCGTTCCCGGGGGACCCGGAGGACCGGGCGCCCCACGCTCGCCGGGCGGACCGGCGGATCCCGCCGGTCCGGGCTCGCCCGCGGGTCCCCTCGGACCCGTCTTCCCCGCGCGACCCGGCTCGCCTTGCGGACCCTGGATGAAGGTGGGCAACGACTGCATCAGGCGGTTCTCTTTGATCGGCTCACCGGCCGCCTTGGCCGGCGCCGTGACGGCCGCGGTCCCGTGGGGGTCGCACACCATTTGGCAGGCGCCGAGCATTTCGGAGCGGGCGGGGGTTCCGGCGGAGCTGACCATGGCCGGGATGAGCACCACCAGAACCAGGACGAGCGCCACGCCGCATACACCGGTGGCGATCATCTGCACCCTGCGACGCGGCTGAGTCCTGGCAGCCTGGTGGTCTTCCAGCATGCTTGCCGGTGCTGCTTGAGCCGGGAGGAGAAGAAGCCGAGTCGGGGCGTTCTTCGGAAACTTTTACGAGTGGCCCCTGGACGCGCGCTGGGAAACAATCCGCAGCTTTTTACGCGCTGCTGCGGCGGCATCCGTCCGAATGGCGCATTTCCTCCCCCCACCTCAATAATAAGAATAGGTGGGAGGGAGAAAAAAAATAACAAGAACGCCCTATGAGAGGATTTAATCTGCTCAACATACGTTAGGGTGCTTGTTTCTGCCCACTGTGCACAAAGAGAGAATTCAAATGTTAGCTCGGGCCCTGGTGTTTGGTGAGGAGAGATGAAGGCGAAGGGAGGGGAGGGGGCTCGGGTGATGGATGGCAGCAGAGAATACACGCTTTTCTTCAATCACAACGCGGGAAGTCAACAATAACAACAACCCAAACATCACCGAGGCGTGATTAGAATGCCCCACGATGTGCACGCGTGGACTGTTTACACAACTGATGAATAAAACAACAAAAAGCAACGCAGCGGCGGAACTCCTCATGAGAAGATTCCGAGTTCGAATGCGGCTCGAGATAATTGATTGAACTCGTAATTTCAAGACAATAAATATTGATCTTTTTTTCTAAGTTGGGCAAACCCACAAAATATTTCAAATGTTGAAAAGTTAACCGAATTGTTGTTCTTTGTTTTTCCCCCGCCAACTTAGAGATACAATTTCGCTGCTTTTAAACAGTGAATTGCATTCTGTATCCTGATTGGCTAAGGCACTGACTGACGTGAACAGTCCAACCTTGTACTGACTATTAAAAATATTATTTTACAGTACAATATTTTCAAAAATTATTATAGTTATTGTCACATTGCGAGGTGGTGGTGGACCCCAAAAAGCAGGCAGGGTGAACTTGACGAATTGTATTAAACATTAGAGAAAACTAAATCCGAAACCAACAAAGTCCAAAGTATCAAACAAAAATCATGACTGAAGATAAAACATAACAGCAACCAAAACATGACTGAAACAAACCTGATTGCAGCAAACAAACACAGTAGCCAAGAGCAAACAATGACCCGACAATGAGTGGTCGGGCTGAGAGTCCTTTTAAAGCACTAATTACATAATGACCAACAGGTGTGCAGCTGCAGGGGGAGCCCTACAGTGCCACCTGTTGGTCCCAAACCGAATCATGACAGTTATTTGTTGATAACGTTTTTCTTTTCTTTTTTTTTGTGCTTGGGCCTGAAAACAGGTTTTGGTCTTTGGTTTCATTGTATACATAGTTCAGTATTGTATAATAACTGTAAAAAAAATACAGCTATCGCTGGTTCTTTTTGGAACGTAACCCCCGCGATAAATGAGGGATTACTGTATAAGGGAAAACAACTCAGTAAATTGTTTTGGGGCAAACAACTAGCTTGTTTTGTTGTGCAAATTAACATTTTTACCATAAAATTTGTATGCAACAAAATCATGTGTAGTCTACCATTTCATCCGTTTCCATACTCGCATCTTTGACGTGACAATCATCGCTCGTGTCACTCTCCACTTCATCTCTACAGCGCCCCCCCTCCCCCCCAACACCCCGACTCGTCTGACACTGACAGCAGTGCTACTTCTAATGGGGAGTAAGTCTGTCAAGTGCTGGTTACGCACATTCTGTGTCCACTCGCCGTATGTGTACACGGTGGCTTGAGGATTTGACTCAGCATGCAAAAAATTCAAAATTAACTCAAATTGGGTGAGATCGATAACCCAGCGCTGGGTCCAAAAGTAACCGAGACAATGCTGGGTTATTTTTAGACCCATTGTGTTGAGGATTTGATCCAGTACGTTGGGTTAAGATTTTGATCCAACAAAGAGAGGAAAATTGTCCTTAATGATGAGTTAAAGCAGGGGCGTCAAACTCATTTTTGTCGCGGGCCACGTTTTAGTTACCGTTTTCCTTGCAGGGCCGTTATGACTGAAACCATATAAAGAAGTCAAGACTAACGGTTTATTCATTCATATTTATTGTTTAAAAGTTACTGGAATGGGAGGTTTGGTAACAAGAAAATGCTTACAGTATGCTTACAGCTCTTATTTATTACAAATGAGAGTTTGAAATTTTGGTCGAGATTTTAGCAAGCATCATGAAAGTTGACATCTTTAATTTGTTTTCACAGGCCACATCAAATGTTGTGGCGGGCCAGCTCTGGCCCCCGGGCCTTCAGTTTGACACCAGTGAGTTAAAGGAACCCAGAAATGGCTTACCGGGTTATCAATACAGCTATGGGTAAGAACAACAGATTTTATTCCCAACATTTTGGAAGAAGTAACTTGCCCCTGTGAGGGGTTGCTGCAGAAAGTCAACTGCATGATGTTTTTGGCTTCCTGATGTCATCTATTCATTTTCCATGACCAGGACTTAAACCCCAATCTCTATTTCCAAAGTCTGCGGTGTTACCCTCTGAGATACGAATGTTACCGTTAATGTACTTCAACTTCAGCGAACAAAATAGTGACCAAAATCCAATCGGCTGGGTCAAAATAATGAACCCAATCTTAGATAAAAGTCACCCAATCTGCTCAACTCGCCAGCAAGTCGGTTAGGAAACCAACCCTGGATTTTTATTTAGTTCTTTATTTTTGTGTATGCGTATCATTGACAACATTGGTCACCAGCAATCTGTAAGAGACTAATTAGGGACATTAAAGCACAAAAAGAATAAATGAATAAAAAAAAGAGAATCCGTGCTGGTCGTCTGGCACCGGGTCACACCTCAGTGGATCCCTGAGTCCAATTTATCATGTGAGGAAAATCTATAGAGTAAGTGAAAAGAAGGAGGGAGTGACTAGGAGGAGGCAGTGAAGGATGACTCGACACAGACATGCGCATCAAATGAAAGTCAAATCAAAAGTGGGCCGTCACTTGATCAATTATGCCACTCAAAACGGCCTTTAGCGGCTCGCTCGCACCCAAGCGCCGACGTGGCCATTCGCTCGGTGCATAAACTGGACGCTCATCTCATTGATTTGATACAATGATGCCACTCACCCACATCGATGGCTGAGATTAAAAACAAACGTCTCAATAGAAATTCATCCGAGTTTTTTTTTTTTGGTCTTTTGAAAAAGTTTGAGTGATGAAGGACCAATTCTTGTTGAGGAAGGAAAATAATGATGTGCCGGCAAATGCGCGGCTCGTCACTCACCTCGCTGCCAGGTGAGGAGATAGATGGCCCGTAAACCTCCGAGCACTCGTCCACGAATCGTCCCGAAAAGTCTAAAAAATAAAAAAAAAATGCCTGTAAGGTCCCACCAAAATGGCAACAAGAGCTCACTTCAGATGGCCCGTTTCGATTTTTGGTGGTTAACTTCTTTTGGCAGTTTTTACAGTATGACCAAAATATGGCATAAAAAAAATTCTAACATTCATAAAGGCTTTATGATGCGTTTGATTGCATATTTATAATTACATTAATTTGGTGTTTTTATTTTACCTTTTAGCAGTGCATATTTAAAATTCATTCCATTTGGTATTTTACTTTATTTGAACTTTTTACGATTTTGAAAATATATATATTTTTTGTATTGTTTACATTTTATTTATTTTATTATTGTCGCCATGTTTGGGTGAAAAATGAGCTCAATGGGAATGTAATGTAGAGCAACAAACACTTCCAATGTCAAGGCAAAATTTTGGTATTGGACCAAGTTTAACTGCACAGATATACCTAATGAAGTGGCCGGCAAATTCATACATGAGACCTTAAAAGCAAAAAACAAAACAAAACAAAACTGTCACTGCTAATAAGCGCCATCATCTGGAATGGTCAAGTGAAGGAGATAGATGCCCCATGAATAATGTAGGGCAGCTTTTCAAGCAGCACTAATCAATGTTGCATATGATAATGAGAAAAGTGTTTTCTTAAACCCTCAGTAGGCTTCTTTCTTTCGTTCTTTTTTTTCACTTTTTGGATCAGGTTAGCACATTGGCCTCACAGTGCAGAAGTGCAGGGTTCGATTCCAGCTTCAGCCTGCGTGGTTTTTTTCCGGGTACTCTGGTTTGCTCCCACGTTCCAAAAACGTGCATGGCAAGCGATGGGTTAAGAATAAAATCAAGGGAAGGGATTTGGATTGGTTTACAAAACAAAGGCAGTTCTTCACACCTTTGGCTGGTCGTTAGCAGCCTGGTCCCCCACAGGGGGACAGTCTTGGGGGGTGATCCCAGGAGGTCCCAAAAATGGACACCCATGGGTATGCCAGTGCATGAATAGACTGTCTATCATTGGGAAGCTGAACCAACACTCAGCTTCACCTGCTCGGACATCTGCTGGCTCAAACCAGAAAGGATTGTGCAACATATCCTGACTCAACGTTGTCTGGAAGACATGGTCCTTCAACCGGTTCAAACCGGAGAAGATTGCTCAACGTGTCCTCCCATCTAGTGAAAAAGAACATTCGAGAACAACATCTGACTTTCGGTTAGATATGAGCCCCATCACAGGGGTCAGAGCGAATAAAAAGGGATAGATGGCGAAATCGAAAAGGACTCGAGCTTGGAGGAACTTCCCCATTTTTACCACCGGCGCTCCGGCGTCTGGGAAGCATCCTTTGCAAATTCTCCTTTCTCTCCCCTTTTGAACTTCCTTAAAAATCTTCCTCCGTTTCGCTTTTATGGTGAATTTCCCCTTTTCTATTCTTTACCCAAGATGACCCCTGTATTGAACTCTTATGGAGATTTTATCCGATGCAGTGCATTTTTCTGCAAAGTGGAGATTTATTTGTATGGATTTATATAACGACTCTAATAAGAACGAGCTCGAACGAAGCCGTCACAGATTGGTAAGGATGCATGAACCACAAGATAAAAAGTGTTCTCTCCTATTGCAAAATAAAATAACTGATAACGATAATATCGTCGATTAAGACTAACAAATTAGACTTCTAATTAGGCAAGGTGAACCTCGGGAGCGTTTTAGAGACCTGATCAATCTGTGAAAGGCACACCTGTCATGATTCTGTTTATGACCAACAGGTGGCACTGGAGGGCTCTCCCTGCGGCTGCGCACCTGTTTGTCGTTATGTAATTATTGCTTTGAAAGGATCTCCCAACACAACCACTCAGTGTCGGGTCATTGTTTGTTTATTTGTTGCCGTTGTGTATGTTTGTCATGTTTAGGTCATGTTTTTGGTCATGTTTCTATTATTGATCATTTTTTTTGCTTCAGTCATGGTTTTTGTTTGCTACTTTGGATTCGTTTTGTTCTTAGGACTTTGTTTTGGATTTAGTTTTCTGTGTTTTATCAATACACTTCTTCAAGTACACCCTGTTCCTCCATCCTGCCTGTTTTTTGGGGTCCACCACCACCTCACAACGTGACAACACCGATGATAGACAAAGCAAATGATTGGAACCGCATATACTCAATGAGGTTTTTATTTTATTATTTTTCTCATTATACTCCATCCATCCATCCATCCATTTTCTGGACCGCTTAATCCTCACTAGGGTCGCGGGGGGTGCTGGAGCCTATCCCAGCTGTCTGCGGGCAGTAGGCGGGGGACACCCTGGATCAGTTGCCAGCCAATCGCAGGGCACACAGAGACGAACAACCATCCACACTCACATTCACACCTAGGGACAATTTAGAGCGTCCAATCAGCCTACCATGCATGTTTTTGGAATGTGGGAGGAAACCGGAGCACCCGGAGAAAACCCACGCAGGCCCGGGGAGAACATGCAAACTCCACACAGGGAGGCCGGAGCTGGAATCGAACCCGGTACCTCTGCACTGTGAAGCCGACGTGCTAACCACTGGTCGCCACCGGGCCGCACCTCATTATACTCATTACAATATATTTTCCTTGTACTACTCTCTTATTGTAATACATCTATCATGTATCTCTCATTTTTCTCCTCATAGTCTATCCTTTAATTCTTTCTTCAAAATACGTTTTGTTTTTATTATCTTGAGACAACCGGAAAACTTTATAATCAACATGAATTTAATCCTTTATTCCGATTTCGATGTCCGTGATTACTGCTGTGACTTCTCAGCGACTGGCTGGTTTGCTACATGTAAAAATTAATATTAAATCATCGATTATAGATGAAACCCTTGTCCTCTTTTATGATAATAAAAGCATCACCATCACACCCTCCGACAAAGTGTGAAAGAAATTACTTTTTTATTCCCGGTTCGATTCCCGTCGCTAACACAGGTTAACGGAAAACTCAAAAACTGTCCCAAGATGTGAGTGTCAGCGCGGATGGGTGTTCGTCCATGTTTATGACTCTATCTTAATATAATCACATCTCGTATGCGTGTTGAAGTACGGCAACGAATGCCGAGCTGCGTTCATAACGTTTGTTGACATTTTAGTGTTGTTTCTTCTGTCATATAAAAATGGCAGCGTTAATCACCTTGGAGAAAAGAACACATTTTCAGTGGGTGAGGGTGGCGAGCAAGAGGGAGAATATAGTACATAAAGGCGCACTGTGACATACTGCCGTGGCTGTGAGTCAGTCCGCGGGTACTTGTTTGCTTGCCTCTTTTCTTTTTCACTCTGTCTTTTTTTTCCTCCACACAGTTCCTGTGAGTTGGGCAAACCTCGTGGACCACGGCCGTTTCAAAAGCCCACCAACCACCGCTACTACAATCATCCACAAAAAAAAAAAAACATCATTTCAAACAGGGGCTGAATTGAAGGGGTGTCCATTGTTGACTTTCATGTGCGGCAAAGTGTACTCACCTCGGTCCCAAAAGTCATGAAAGATTCCTCCGGCGGGCCTGACAGCCGCTTTTGACGTTCATTTACAGCCAGTCAAGGCAGCGGTCCCTTGAGGAGAGGGAAGGCGGGGTGGTGGGTGTCTCATGATTCCTGACATCTGGACAAGCAGATGTTCAGAGGACATGAATAAAACATGGCGCACGGATTGTCTAATAGAATGTGTGAGGGTGCGAGAAGTCCACAAGACGGAGATGAGAGAGAGAGAGAGGGATGCTGCATGAAATATGGATGGCGTGTATGAAGGCTTGGGGTGGGGTGGGGTGGGGTGAGGTGGGGTGGGGTGTCTCTTTTGGGGAGGGGTCACAGTTCGGTGGATCCTCGAGTGGGTCTTTCATTAGCCAGGAGACGTAGCCATTTCATTAGGTACACTTGCAAGTTTAAAAACCAGGCCTTTACTAAAATACGTCCATCACTATAAAGTTACCCGCGTTGCATTGATGTTAGCCGTATGAGTGGGTCATAATATTAGGAACAGATCCTAAATTTATTGTTAAATGAGCAAATCTAAACATGAACATCTTTTGACATTTATGGATGCGGCTTCAAAAATATTTGTCCCTTTACAAAAACGCAAATGGCGGGATTTAAATCGTTTGCTTTTTGCTCCCATTCTAGAACTTAATTTCTGCTGGCACCAAACAAGCTTTGAAATGTTTTTTTGCGGGAGGGGAGTTGCCCATGCGGTATCAACTTCCCCACGTGTAACAAAAAGACGCAAAAAATTCTTTACAGATGATGTAAATATTTCCTTTGTGTAAAGAAAGTTTACCACTACAGCACCATTTTGTTTTATTATTTTTGAACAACTGTACCATGAATCTAATCAGAAATATACTCTAAATATTGCGAATGGAGTTAAAAAAATAGCTTTGTTTGTTATTTCAAAATGACATTTCCAAGCGACCCCCAAATTTAAGACTCATTTTGTATTCAATGGATATAAAAAGTCTCTACACCTCTGTGTTTCGGGCAAGAGGGCGGTGTACATTCTCGACAGCACAAGGCAATATGAGTCACACAGTAGCAAGAAATAAATAAAGTTCTCAATGTATTGGATTTTGCGAGTATAGCTAATGAAGCGGTCCGGACATAGTCAAGGTGGGACGCATTTATTATTGTGATACACCTGTGGACATGATGACAGAAGGTGTTGGAGGAGGTGGGAGACAACAGAAGGTGACACTGCTGCTCTCTCATAAAAGCTTTGAAAGATACTGTATGGAAATAAATAAATGAGTGTGCATATTGAGTTTTATTTTTTCAGGGGCATTGGGGACTTGTTTACTGTGTAAACTCTGTAAAAGCTGTGATGCAGTCGGCATGGATTGCGCACACCATTACAGTGGCACCTTCAGCATGAAACTTAGCAATTGCTGTCCATTCCGGGGCCAGACTGTTGTCACTATAACTTCTCTTAAGAATTTTCTACATTGGAGCCATTGCTCAGTTTAATGCAAGCACACAATTTGAAACAGCATAAATGGGCTAATGAAACTAACATTTTTGTCCTGATAGTATAAGTTAAATTGATGTTGCAAAACATTTAAACAGCCAATGTAACAATACTCACAGGCATAATTCTTTACCTTCTGTAAAAAACAAACAAACAAACAAACAAAAACTAACATTAATGAAGCTTAATTATTTGTGAAACTCTTTTTCATGCAGAGCAAGCAGGGTACCCAGGGAGGAACTGTGGTGCTGCATGAGGATATCTGGAGTGACAGAGAATTATGTTAGAATAGTCCAGGACGTGAGTGTAGCAGAACATTGGTCAGGTGTGCTGTAGAAGAAGGTGGGAGTGCATCAGGGATCAACTCTAAGCCCTTTCCTCTTTGCAATCGTGATGGACAGGCTGACAGATGAGGTTAGACTGGAATCCACGTGGACCATGATGTTGGCAAATGACATTGTGATGAGTAATGGAAGCAGGGAGCAGGTGGAGGAACATTTAGAAAGGTGGAGGTATGCTTTGGAAAGGAGAGAAATGAAGATTATCAGAAGTAAAACTGAATATATGCGTGTGAACGAGAGGGCTGGAAGAGGAAGAGGAGGACTTTAAATTCTTTGTACTTTGGGGTTCTATTTTTGTGTCTAGTGCAAGTCCGGCAAGAGGTTTGGTCTAAATCTGTGCAGGGGCAGGCTAGACTAAATTGTGGTATTTTCGCAGACCTCCGCAAGCAGGTGTATTTATAAGGGGGCTTTCTTGTGCCATTGTGGGTGTTTTGTAATTTAATAATTCTTGCCTTGTGTTGTTATCACCTGCCTCATAGTGTACATATGTACGTATGAATGCTTTACCTTGCAAAATCCCTAACTATGGATTAGACAAATCCATTGAGTTTAAAAAAATATATATATATTTTTTAAAACAACAAAACATACTGTTTAATAACCAAACACACTCATCAAAGGATAAATGTCAGGCTGTCTTCTTTTGTTACATGTCAGTGTTTCATAATTATTTGTCCTTTAGTTGCACACATTCTCCTCCTTCCTTCCATCTCTCTTGTTCTGCTGCTTGCATGAAGGCCAAAGCAAAAAGCTGTACTCGACAGCGCCGCTCCACAGGGGGGGACAGAACGAATTGCCATATCACGCCACCCACTCAAAGCTGCTCCTGTGTCCTTCGCCGAGACGCAATCATGGTTGAGGTGGAGCAGCTGTAATTATGATTGTTTATCAGGATTAGAAATTTGAAAAAAAAAAAAACAATTATTTGTTCATTCAAGAGACAAATCAAGTCAATTGTTTTTAAACTACACTATGGTTTCCATCCAGCTGGTCATTATTCGAGTTTGTGTATACATGGGGGCTACAGATCACAATGACCCTGCTAAACTGCAGATTTTAACTCGCCGCACCTGGGTTCTGTCCCTGTTCCCCACAAATAGGGGGTGCCCTGGTCAACGTGGGCCATTAACTGCCCACAACAGCATTTGAGTCGGACTGCCATGAAATTCTAATCTCCCCCACAAAAACTTTTATAATAGGTCCCCCAAAAATGTTCATAATATAAAATATATACATTGTATATATAACATTGTACGCACACCCTCCCCGACAATGGCCCTGCCAGCAAGCTACTGGACATGCTTTCTTTTTTTAGCACGGCTCCGGCAAGCACGGCTCATGCAGCGCTTCCAGTTACAAAACGAATTAAAAGATCAGGTTTTTTGCTATCTCCAAACCACACACGTCATCCGCCTAGGAGAGAAGGTGAATCATATGATGCGCTCACTTTGGCCATGTGAACCTGGCGGCGCAGCTCTTACCAATGAGTCTTTGGAGTTCCCGCTCACATGGCTTAGAAGTCACATGTTTTAAACGTGCTTCTCCAGAGCTTGCTGATGACCTGATCATTTTAATTAGGTGTGTTTAAGGAGGGAGACATCGAAAACACAGTGGATAGGGGCCCCTTGAGGAGCGGGGTTAGTGACCCTTGACCTTGATGACGGTTCTTTCTTTTTGGAATAAGTAGGAATAATAAGTGCAAGCAATATGATCGAATATAATAATATATTATATATATAATATATTATATATATATAATATATTATATATATAATATAATAATATAATTGGTATCAATGTTATTGTTATCATTTATTGTTTCAACCATGCTGTGATGGTTTCTTTACTTTTTGTTTTATTCATTCTCATTTTTAAACAATTGTTCTAATTATTTTATCATTTGTGCCATTTATTAAAATGATGTTATTTTGTATATTACCCTTTTCATGGTTAGGTCGTTTTTTTAAATAGATTTATTGATATCATTTTTATTTTTGTAATAATTTTGTGAGATTGTTTTTACCGTATTTTTGTTTGTTCATTCCCCAAAGTGTGCATATTAAATAGTTTTTTACTGTTGTTTTTTAATAGTTTTTTTTCATTTTCAAAATAGTGTACATTTTAAATTGTCTTCTTGGCGATCATTTTTGCATTGTTTTTGTCAGTTTCATCATTTCATCATATTCAAACATATTACACTCTGTTGTTGTCTGACTTCATACTCGTCCCATCTTCAAAAGTGACGTTTGTGTCCAATTCAAACGAGTCAAGAGCCTGCTAATATCAAAAGGGCCCGCATAAAAGTGCTTCAACATCAAAGCCTTTTTGTCAATGTTGACAGAGCGACGTGGTCTACAGGGAATCGCTCGGTGACCACAATCCAAAAAGTTTATGTCCAAGCCGTGCCGCACAATATGACCACAAAGGATTATGATAAAAAGATAGAATAAGTCGATCGATTTTCATGGAGATGTCAATCGATGGGTTGTTTGGTTTGACGCCGTCCGAGGGCGCGGTGTCACAATCTGGCGCCGGCGAGATTGAGCAGCGTCGAGGGGCTTAGTGGCAAACACAATCGAGAAGTGTAAACATTACTGAGAGGGCTTGCGAGGGGGGGGGGGGAGCGGGGTCTACGGGGGCGATCAATGGCCGCAGTCTGGGATTGATTAATTACCCCTAGAAAGAGAGTGAGGGGTGAGGGCACCAGAGAAACCTGATCAGAACAAGATTTATCACCCAATCTGCCAAGCATCCCTCCCTTTCTCTCCTCGATTCCTCTTCTATTTCATCCGTGCTCTTCTTGCCTTAAATTGGACAAGGACCGGACCACCCCCACCTTCGCCTTCCCGCTCTTTCTAAATAAAAGTCACACACAAGCATCTCATTGGACCGCCTCTCAATGGCTCTTGTGATTCATTCCAAAACCAATGGCGGAGGAGATTGTCACTCTTGTCACACGTTTTGTTTGTTAACCTTTCTCGCTGGTTTCATTTTTTTTTAAGGTGTTCCTAATTTTTTTCAGAACGGTAAACCCTCTCTTTCTTTCTTAGTTGACAGCACTGCTAATTTCCAGATTTTTTTTCCCGCAGTTAAATAACTTTGTTGACTATGTTTGGTGTAATTTCACTGTAGACCACTAGATGGCCACACTCCATTTACTTTAAAAGAAGAGCGAACATAGGAAGTATATCAAGCACGGCCTAGTTTTTCATGAGATTATTGAATGTCAAATCCTCTGATTCTGCTTTTATAACTACAGAAAACAATAACTAGGATGATTTTCTAATGGATGTGACTTACATCCTCGTTTTTACATTCAAGCTCTGTGTATCATGTATATGTCTGTTTTGTTATCATCACCAGCTGGAGTGAAAGGAGTTTCCCTCCAGCAGGCACTCCTGTTGTGCGTTTACCAATCAAGCCTGCTATGTATTTAAGGACTGCCAAGCCGCCTAGTCTCGTCGGATTATTGACCCTGCTTGCTGTTTATGATCAAGAGTTGTTTTCTGGACCTCTCGATTTCATTCTTTGCTCTGTTTTGTTATGTAAGTATTGGTATTCTGTTGATTTTGTTGATGCCCGATTTTTCCTGGCTCCTTGTTACCACCAATTTCGGTTTGTAGTTTGTCAGTGCGCATTTCTGTAAATAAATATTTTTTTGTTATCATAGTTTGTCTGAGCCTGTAGTTCTGGAATCCTTAAAACATTCTTTGGTTCAGTTCTGAACTGAATATAAAGTCCAAATTCCAGCAACACACTGACAATCGGGCCGAAAAATGAGTGCAGAGAGAATAAAAGAGTGGTCCTTGTCATAGCGTAGACAGCCACATGACAGCGCTGTCCCTCCCTGTGTGTCCTGTTAAATCGGGAGATCCGCTAATGATGACCTTTGGTGTCGGTGGGCACGCCACCCCACTTAATTCGGGGTGGGGTTGGAGAGGATAGCCGCTGGACCGAACTCTCTGAGGGCCTGCGGGTCGAGAAAAAAGATAACGACTGGCCGCAATTAGGATTCCGAGAGCCCTTTGTCAACTTTAATTGAAGCTGACAACCACTGTGGACGAAGAAGAACAAGACAGTCCCAAAGCCCTTCAAACTATATGATTCACTCTCTCACTCTCTCCCCGTACAGTCTAGCGATAGGCTCTCGCGCACATAATGCAGTGCCATCCGTCTTGGCAAAGTGCATCCTGCGCAATAAAAGGTAATTAACATCACGGTAGTTGCGTAATCTTAATACATACTGACGCTAACATAACTTGAACATGTATGAAAGAAAAGATGTAAGGCTGGAAGTAAAAAAGGATGTATGAAAGGAGAGAAGGGTAAAGGACGAGGGGAAGGATGGGAGGGAAGAAACAAGGATTGTCAGAAAGGAATGGGAGGTAATATTTAAAATAATTCTTTTGAAAAAAAGTACTGCAGTTGGTTTTATTTTGTTTTCTGCTTCCCAATATTTAAAAAAAGTCTAATTTTATTTACCAGCATAAATGTCAAGAAATTGGTAAAATTACATTCTACCACTTGCTCAAATATAAAGCTTATTTTAAAAAATACAGATTTAAAATAATTTTGCATTTAGCAATGAAAACTCCTCAACCTAGCTTCCTTAGGATCTGACCATGTTGTTTTATTTCCACTTGCTTGTGCTGAGCTCAAATTTGGATAATCGACAAACAAAAGTGTGCGGTTCTTGTATCACATTCCTTTTTTCCCACCAAGTAAGGGCAAGTTTTGCTCCTTCCACTTTTCAGCAGAGCAAATTCCTATAGAGCTGAAGAAAGTCTGCATTAGTGACAACTTGTTTCAATGACTTCCATTTCCATTAGCCACATTCACTCAGCCTTCAATGGGCTGGACGCCGCAATCAATGTGAACAATGGATGAAATGACGCCAGATGGGCGTCTCGCGGTGATTAGCTGTCACCTAACCAGTGTTCATATCGCCTGCAGCGTGCGAGGCGCAACACGTTTCACACTTATGCTTTGTTTAAATGAAGACTCGACATGACCGGACAAAAGAGTGGACAGCAAATAACCAACAACACAAAGGACAACTTCAAGTCATTTGTGGATTGGGTAAAACGGAGTGGGATGAGGGCTTTATTCGATGTAGGCTGAATATGTAAACATTTATTTCAATTATGGTGTAATCACATTTAATTGTATTTATAATTCACGCAATTATGAATATAAAAATGTATTCAATGGGATGAATGAAAAACTGATAAAAACTTGTTTTTGCAAATTTATTTCATTAGAGTGTCAGACCGTTGCTAATTTTGCAGCAAGGGTTCCCTCTATGTACGCAAAAGAATTACTGAATGAAATGTTCAACTTGCAAAACGGTCCAGCGGACAGAAGTTTTTGGGCCGCAAAGAAATCACTGATTCAAGACTGAGACTGATTCAAATTTGCTGTTGACCAGGGTTATTTAAGTCGCTTAAAAAAAGCAGTGTCAGGGACGCATATTGTGGCCAATGGATCCATTCCGTGGTATCAATGTATCGATATCCTCACGAGTATCGATCTGATATCAACTACTCTCATAAAACGTCGATACTAAGGTGATGTAGTTTGTTTTCAGTATGTTGTGAACAAAACATTGTTCGAAATAAAAATAACAGCTAAATAATTAATAGAACTTATCAAATGGTCAGCTATTGCCCTGTGTTTTCAATTTGTAAAAATGCCATAAATTTTGATCTTTTTACAGCATTTGGTCATTATTGTTTTCGGCAGAGCCTGAATTCTCAGTTTTCTTTTAAGGGATCTTTCTTCCTACTTTCTTCTTTGAAAATAATACCACAACAAAAAGAATGGTCTCTTTTGAGTCTACCGGTCATTTTTGCTATTTGTCATAACATTATTAAAAAAAAACAAAACTTTTACCCCTCAGTGAGACTTAAAGAAACAGACCAGCTTTGCATACAATATGGGGTTGATTAATGTCTGAATACTTCATTCCATTTTGGCAGCCTTCTGCATGTTTTCTTTATTGTTCACAGCACGAGGAAAATGACCATTTTGTCATATTATAATTTCTTGTGAAATACATAAAAACGGCAAGCAAAGGCTGGAGAATTTTTTTTGGCCATGCAAACTACATTTTCTGCGTATTTCCCTCATCACACACAGCCTGTAGCAATGAATACTTCATGGTTTGTCTCTGTAAGCAGCATTGTTTTTTTTGTTTTAATTTAAAAAAAAAACCTTGGCACATCTTCGGTCATACTCACCATCCATGCAGTACTACAATTTTGAAAAAACTTGGTTTAAGTGTCCTTGTTTGGACGTCCGAAAATGTCCATGTGAAGTAAGTGCGATACTAAGAAGAGTCAATGTGAAGGCACTTAAAAAAAAAAAAAAAAAGTAGGATCGTGATTTTGGCAAAAGTTCTTTAAACACTCCTCTGTGTGTGTGTGTGAGACCGAGAAAGGCAAGGGGGCTTAGGAGTACTGCTTGGTGAACCTCTGGTGGAACTCCTTCACTTTGCTCAGGAGGATCTTCAGCTTGTCAGCGGGTGGCAGGATGGTCATCCTGTACAAGAAGAAAAATATGTTTCAAAGACATGTATATCACACATTTTACATACTTTTCACATTCCTGGGGGGTGATTCAGTTACAGATGTCTGCCAGCAATTATTATTATTATCATTTTTATTCTAAGAATATAAATTGCCTTCAATTGACCTGATATCAATTTACTTCAGTTTTACTATACAGTGGCTAACCTATTTTTACACTTTTATAACAGGAACTTTAAAATGGTCAGACAGTATTTTTTTTTCATGCCAAATTCTGAACTACAGTGTTTCTCAATGTGGGGGTAGTGTGACTAGTTGAGCATGTGCTCCACCTAGTGGTACCGTAGAGAATGACTGAATTAAACAGAAATATTCACATTTAAAAATATGACATTCAAGCAAACACAAATAAATCTGTATTTAACTTTCTGTACGATTTATTTGTATGTCATCTTTAACTGTTTGTTTTTAAAATCTATGAAGTACAGTTTTTTTATCTAACTTTTGATGTGCAATAAATTTTTAACTTGGTCATTTGTCTTTTTTTTTGTTTTGTTTTCCTGTATTTATATTTAAACTATGCTGAACAATACAGTGGCTTATAATGATAAATATAGTTTTCAGGAATAAAAACATATTTAGGCCAACTAAGCTAACATTTGACTGTAATAACTTTTTCTATACACTACATCACGAACCAGCTTCAGCTTGTTATGCTTCAATTTACAGATGCTTTTTGTCATGTTCCCCATGAGATAATTCAAATATCAAGCCCTTGAAAAATAGTCCACACAGAATTGATGTCCTTCAAAAAGAAACCTTTGTAATACAAGAACATCCACCCCCATCCAGGCCTTTTAACATCCGTAGGAAGCTTGTCAGAGAGCAAGAGGACCAAGTTGTTAAGCCGAGCCATGCGTCTTTGGCAGCGGAGCGTTTAAAGATTTCCCCCCGCCGACTTTGAAGGATCACCGTGAAGAGAAGTGGTTCGATCGTGACCATAAAGCAAAAAGCTTCTCCTCCTAATTTTGCCGAGGCAGATGCAAAAACAATCGATCCATCTACGTGCAGAGTCAATTAGAAACTCTGTGCTCAAATACATAAAGGAATTAATTAAAACGCCTTTTGGAACAAGTTCATTCAGGACAACAGAGCGATGATTATCAACTTAACCCTTTTTTTTTAAAACGGCATCGTTGTGCATACTGCTCTTATAGTGTGTGGCGTACTCAATCTAAATAAATACATAAATGTCAAAGGTAAAATACATGCTTAAAAAAGTTAATGAAACAAACTGCCAGAAAATGCAATAGAGAAGAACTACTAGTAGCTGAAGATTAAAAAAAAAAAAGCAGAAGCTAGGCTAATTGTTAGCACTCATTTTACAAACACTTGACCCAATTAGGCAACTGTTTGTGTGTGTGTGTATAGAGCCCGTTTTAGCAGCCGGGTGTGGTTTTCTTACCTGAAGTGGTAGGTGCCGTCCTTCTGCCCAAAGCCGCTGCCAGGAACAAGGCAGATCCCGGTCTCCTCCAGCAGTCTCATGCAGTAGAACATGTCAGGCTGTTGGCCTTGTCCCTTCAAAATAAAACAACATGTGTCACAACAACACTTGCTACTTTTAGAAGTGGGATCGTTTGGCCTCTGGCAAAGACTTGGGTTCTACTGAGTGTCACTCTTGTTTTTGTGTTGTGTTACAGACTGCATTTTTAGAGTCCTGCATGTCCTGAATGCACCTTTATCTTCCTGTACAGACTTATAAAGGTTTTGGTTCAGCATTCTGAAATGAAGTGGGCCCAATGGAAAGTGAATGGTGTTGTTTTGTTCATCAGATTGTGAAGGAATTAATTAAGACTGAAAAGCTCTTGAGCCTTATTTGCGATTGTCGTTCAAACTCCAGTTTGGGGAACAGAACACGTCTCTGCATCCAGGGTCGCTCGAACACAGGAGCAGCCTTCAGAGACTTCAAAAGGCGACATCTCGTGCTCGATTTCGGCTAAACCAATAGATTCCGCTCCGAGGCGACGCGCAACGTACGGCGGGTGCATAATGGATTAAACAGGCCGCTCGCTTTAACTACGTCCCATGGCGTGGCCGTGAAGCCATTGCTTGCTCGGACTGCCAACGCAAAGCGATTGCGGTGCTGAGATACCTGATGACGCCGAGGGAAGTTAACGAGGATCAATTGGCTGGTCAGCTGACCTTTTCAAATATGAAGCGAATCACTTTCTCTGTATATGCGGACAACCGTGCTGCCTTAAAAGAGCTTATTTAAGACAACGTTGTGTTGTGAAAGAGTGCAAATGTATTTAAAGAAGACTTTGTGAAAGTTAACGTTATAATGGACATATGTTAGCTTGTAATTGTTTGTACAGTATACAAATTGTAGTCTCAGAAGTCAGCCAGTTTTTGAAAATGGGTGCCTGCCGCTGACTTTAACCAATAAAAATGTTTTTTTATTCGACGGGAAATGGGTTATGTAAAGCATACTGTAATTGTTGACCCTTTGAGAATGTTAAAGAAAGCATGCTACAAACACGAAAGCCGAGTCCTTGAACAAGATGCCTCTTGAGTTACAATAGCTGCGTCTTTGCAATATAAGAAAGACGCTTTTGAATTACGTACACAAACATTAATGGCCAACGTTTCAATTATTCAATGTAAACTCTGTAAACAATGTAATCCTCATCCCCAAACCCCCCAATAATATGTTTGAAGCAGCCCCAACCAAACTCAGAAACCAGGTGTTAGCTAACATTTGAGGCCTTCGTTTTTGCAAAACCCATTTAATGACTTGGAATGTTTTTTTTTTAAATAAACTGTCGGAGTGAAGCAGTCTGAACAAAAATGGTAGCTTGTTGACGCTAGGGTGACATCAACACAAGAGGGTTTGCTTTGGGCCCCAACCCATCAATGCTGCAAATTCATAATACGCATTTCTAGGGTGGCAGCATGCTAGCTTAGTGGTTAGTTCTGAAGTCAGGCATACATCTGGATGGATGTGACATGGAAAATGGCATGTAGAATTTAGATTTCCATTTTTCCAATGTGGAAAAATACTACAAGCCCAAACACTTTGTCTTGACAGTGGATTACGTACCGTGGCCTCTTTGACAGCCTTCTCCGGAATACTAATACGCGGAAAGGAGTACATGGCGCCCTGCACAGGATTGCAGCTGATGCCAGGCACGGTGTTGAGTACCTCCTCTGTCAGCCTGGCCTTGTCTGCTAAGGCGCTCAGGGTAGCTGTGCGCTCCTGAATGACAAGGGGGAAGAAAAAAAAAACCCAACAACAACAACAATGATGTTTTTTTTTTTTAAACACTCACAGAAATGTTCATTAAACACAAGCTTGTTTCATCTCAATGACACTTCATTGTACCTTTATGAAATTTTCATGCGACGGCTCTCCGGGCTGCGGCGGGTTGACCACCAGGCCCATCAGTGCCTGTCCGGGAACGGGCGGGCACAGGCGTACTGACACCAGCTTGGTTAGTTGGGCCTTCACCTCGTCGTCCATGTTGATGATCTCCATGTAGCCGCCACGGAAGCCACACCTGGGAGGAAAACATATGAGATGCAAAGCGGGTTGAGAGTGGACTCATCACAAATCAAGACTACAATAATGATACACCTTGGTGAAATGTTGAGATTTGACATTAAAACATTGATCAGGATGTTTAAAGGGGGACATATGAGGTGACATTTACTTTTTAACTCATTCACTCCCAAAGACGTTTTTAAACGTCTTTTCAGACTTGGTCCAGAAATGGCTGGTACTGAATGAGTTTAATGGGTTTTATACAAACAGGTGTCTGTCTGGAGTGTCAAAGGACATAACCTCACCTTTTGTTATCTGCCCACTGCTAAAAATGTGCCCATGGGTCAGTCACTTTGCACCGCTGCCCCATTGTTAACGTCACACTGGGAGTAATTTTCATAACATAAACCCACAAACAGCTTCTGTGCCCATAACTTGCTCAGTAAGGCTGGATGAAGACCCAGAACCGCTTTCGAGGACAGCCAGAATCAGGCCGCCAGAGTACATTGTCTTAAAACCTCAGGGCCGTAGACAGAAATTTTTCAGTGGGGTGGCCTGGGTGACACGTTGTCTCAGTGAGGGCTGGCCATGCTTACCCGCCTGTGCGCTCATACACATGCTTGCACCCTCCTTTGGAACCATTTTTTTAAAAATCGCACCACGAAATAAAAACACACACGTATCCAGACTTTTTATCAATAGACTCATCATACAAGCATGAACAAGTCGAAGCAATTGCTGCTCTTAATTCACTAGATCGGGGTGTCAAATTCATTTTTGTCGCGGGCCACATTGTAGTTCGGTTTTCCCTTGGGGGGCTGTTATGAATTTTAGGAAACAGAAGTCAAGAGTAATGACTGTTATTGTGGATAACATATGACAATTTGATATTTTCGTTCTGACTTTAGCAAGCATCATGGAACTTGACATGCTTGATTTGCTTTCGTGGACCACATAAAATGATGTTGTGGGCCAGATCTGGCCCCCGGGCCTTGACTTTGACACAATGACTAGATAGATAATTTTAGGGACCCTTTCCCATTGGAGACAGAAAAAAAGATACCTGCAAAAATGAACTGAAGAGTGTTACATGGAATAAGGGCTCAAGAGTCCTCACTTACTCTCCCATGTAACATTTGGAGGTGGAGTGGAAGGAGGCCAGCTCCACCGTGTTGGAATACTCGGGCCCCATCTCAAAGAGCACCTTCTTGAAAGAGTGGAACTCGCACCCATCAGCGTACACGTTATCCTGGTACACCTGGCAAGAAGACGAATGTTATGACAAGGAGCGTTTACCCGGGTTTGTTTGAGAAAGAGCGGAAGCTTGCCGAACGGTCACCTCGTCAGCCATGAGGAACAGACGCTCCTTGGCGGCAAATCTGATGACATCTTCGATGCACTTTCTGTTCTGAACCTGGCCTGTGGGCAGAGAGGGTCGATGAGCCGAATGGTTGTGTTGCTTTCAGTGGCGCTTCTCAAAGTTAGGGCGAAACAATACAAGGGGTACTCAGAGTCAAAAAGCGATCACAATATGGAAGTCACTTTTAGTCTTGTTGACTCTTGTTGACGTTCTTACACTGAGGCCATTTTAATAATGCTTGGTATGTTTTGGTATCAAAATACCAAAATAAACATAACTCCACTAATGCACACACTTAGGCTACACTTGCTATTCTTGCGCTTCAGCACGAAAATAGGGCCTCCAGTGTTTTAGTCTGCTTGAGTGTATTTAGAGCCTATTTGGTGCACTCTGAAGTGACCACCAGAGACTGTGCAGCAGCATCTTATAAGCCCAATGAAGGCACTCTTTCTCTTGAGTGGGTATACTGAGTTGCCATGGAGACCGCCTTAGCTGTCATCACCGCAACCTACACTTACTCTGGTGAGCTCCCGGTCAAAAAAAAAAAAAAAAAAAAAATCAGATTCACCCTAATGTCTACCCCAAGAAATAGCATATTGACGCAAAAAAAGGAGCACATAAGGGGACTTTACCAGTGGGGTTCCCGGGATTGATGATACACAGGGCACGGGGGTTGCAGTGGCTCCGCGCCTCGTCCAGAGCCCGTTGCAGCTCGCCAATGTCCATGCTCCAGCACGCCTCCTCGTTGAGATAGTAGTTGATCTGCACGGCGCCCAGCTCGGCCAGCGCCGCCGAGTACAGAGGGTACTGCGGGATGGAGATCATGACGCCGGTGCGGGACGCGCCCTCACCGCACACCAGCAGCTTCAGCATCGTCTAAACAAAACCAATCAACAAACAAAAATAACGTATATGATGTATAATAGCATTTAATGCCATTAACAATAAGCACAGCTTATAAGCACTTTCCTCAAACATAATTCTAATTACCGGATGAAGACTATTGATGTTGCATTTCCCCGAAAATAAAACACAAACTACTTATGTTTTCACCGTAAATTCAAAATATTAAATCTGTCCCTGATTCAGAGTAAAACGCCATGCTTTGCAAGCATAATTCATTAGCGACATCTAGCGGTGCAAGTACGGTAGTACGACTCACTAGCCACTTCGGGTGGGTGTAGTTCAGGGGTGTCCAAACTTTTTGCCAAGGGGGCCAGATTTTATGTGGTAAAATGTCGGGGGGCCGACCTTGGCTGACATTCTTTACATTGAACAACAATATTGTTCAACAAATTTTAGTAAGCCAGTCTGTTTCACATTTCCATTTTTATTTTAATTTCAACAATCTTAAGAATTTCTTTTGGTTCATTTGAAACAGGTATATCACATGCAACTGCTTATTCACTTGACTTTTTCTTAAACAGAAGTCTCCTGAGTGCAAATTGATTGATTTGAAACATAAAATGTATCACCATGACTTTTCAATAGTCACAAAACCTTTGACTCGAACAACAGGGAAATGAACAAGCAATACACATATCCACAACTGCAAGGATCATTTGAAATATGACATATCAGTCAATATAAACACGGAGTGATGTCTTGTTAACTCGTGAGTGATGCCCTCTAGTGTCTGAATGCTATTACTCATTTAGTGAATGCTATTACTCATTTAGCCACTAGAGGGAAGCAGTACTCTATGAAACATCACTCACCAGTCTACGAGACCTCAGTCAATGCAACACGTGTTCCATTGCGCCCAACCTGCGGGCCAGACGGCACTGATTTTATGACAGGGGCCGAGGGCCGGATGAAATTCGACCGCGGGCCGGACTTTGGACATGCCTGGTGTAGTTGAACCAATGAAGTGGTCACAGAATGTAGCTTAAGTGTGTTTTTTTTCTGTAATTGGTTGAATTGAATAAAAAAATTATTTACCACAATCCCATCGCTGGCCCCGGTGGTGAGGTAAATGTTGTCCGGGTCGCAATACACGCCACCGTCCCTTTGCTGGACGTAGCGGGCCACGTCCTGACGTACAGAGTCGATGCCTTGACTGGCACTATACGAACCTGAAGAATTGAAAAATAGACAACAAAAAGCAAGTGCCAGGTTGTTAAGAATGTTCAGAATTAGCCCTGAAGGTGACTGAAATATCTTAAAGGGATACTTTTGTAATTTTGACATTTTCAGCATTTAAAAAGCTTTAAAAATTCACTTCCACCTCTCCTGTTTTCCAATTTAGGTATTATTGTGATCTAAGATAACTTATAGTTGTTGTTTTTTATAATTATACATCATGAGCACTTGTGGGTTAAATGTTGGAGGCTTTTAACAAAAGCTCCTCCCACTTTTTACCCAAGAAATGCATAGTGGGCAGGGTCAAAAGTTCATGTGGACCATAAAAAATAACCCCAACGCTATAGGTTGCCCACATCTGTTCCGAAAGTCTCACGACAAGTCACCATGACAACATCGAGCTACAAAGCCAGTCTGCTCTCAGGAGGAGGAGCCCAAGAGGCGTAAACGTCCCTCATGTCATATCAAAGCTGGTTGTTCATGTTCGAAGAAATACCACAACTTCAACACACCCATACTGTTGCCACTGCAGGATTGCAGGATGCGGCGCGCTCGACTCTTTGCGTCCTCGGGGAACGTGCTGTCATTGAGCAGCTCAGGGTAGGAGCACAGCGCCAACACCTTCAAAATCACACAGAGACAAGAAGGTGTGACGTAAGCTCTGTGTGTAGATATGAGCCATTAAGAGTTGGGACCTCTATGCGTGTGACATTGGCGAGTCTGCGTGTGAGTGTTTGGACGTGAGCTGTGGCCGACAGCAGCTCCTGCGCTAGTGTTTTAACGATAAAACCCCCATCTAAGACGATTGCTTCAAAACATCTGATAAATGCAGAACCATGATATAGTGATTGTGAAGTTAGCAACAATGGAAATATATTTGTGACATGCATATTTCTCAGTGTGGAAGTAGAGCTAATTTACATAATAACTGCCGTAAGGCTAGGTACCTGCGCCCGTGCTGTCGTGTTTAAACCAAAAGGTAAGCAGAGCTGTATAGTTTTGTTGGACGCACAGATTAGCCTGAGCTAACTGCGTTATTTTAAACTAAAGGCACGTACTTGACTGCTCTGTGAGGTTGTTGACGCAATGGTGGTGATTTGGTGTTTGGCGGTGTACCCATTTGCTCCATACACACAGTGCAGTGTACACTATGAAGTGTTGTCTCCACTAGTACAAATGATTTTATTGTTTTCGGGTCATTAGAAAGTAACGAAAGCTGTAGTCGCCATTGGCCAAGCCGTGTATCCCGCACTTGCATGAGAAGAAACGGACTGATTTCAACAACACAAGTAATGAGGTGTGTAAAGTATACTATACAGTCATTGTTGCTCTAAGCATGTCAAAAATATGTTATGAAGACACCTGTGGGCTGTTTAAGAAAAAAGATATTGCGGTCAAGAAGCTAACCTGTCGAAAGAATGTGATTGGCTGCTGGCCCATGGCGTGCGCATCACCAATGTTCGCTTTGATGACCTCCTGGAAGGGCTTCTTCCTCCCCTGCGTGACACAAACACAAAGACTTTTTCGGTTTATTCAAGTCAAGCTTTTCGTTTGTGTCTGACAGTTTTGGGGTTTGGCTGACAATTTGTTGTTAAATTCCAGCGCTTGGACAGAACTCCAACTTAAATGCTAACAGATTGTGGAAACGATGGAGGCCGAGAGCAACGCGGCGGCAGGCATACCACTGAAAAAGAAAAAAAAACAACATGCTGGGATTCATTAAAGGGACTGCTTTAGTTTGACTGCTTCGGCTCACGTTGCTCAATATGTCGTATGGCTCCTGAAAATGTCCATTGTCCACCTTATTCTCACTGATGCCTCATGACACGTAAACACACATTACAAAGACATGCTTTAACCTCCTAAGTGATGAGAAACAGGCGAGGGGAGTGGGGGGGAGGGGGGGTGTTAATGGCATCCAACGTAAAGTGCGTCTCTTTTCTGGGGCTGCCATGTAAAGTTTCTGTCGTAGGCTTAAGCAGCTGCGAGCCAGGAGGGAGTTAAAAGCAACATTAACTGACACGTGTGCAAACAAACAAGACTTGACGCACGCTGTGGACACGGAGCTGAAGAGGAGAACTTTCACATTCAACATTCCCCTGGAATCAAAACAGCACTGTTTGTTCGATTTAACTGACAAAATTTGAGTGTGTTGCCGCCTCGTTACTCATAGAAAGAAAAAAAAAAAAAAAGATTCCGGGCCAATCCAGTTTGCCGGAGTGCATCACACCCCAAAGTGGACCAACATGTTGATAGTGGCATTTATTAAACAATTTTAAAGACATTGAATGAGTGGTTATTTGTTTTAAATGCCATAAAAGAGAGCGCGGGACTTGAGTGTGTACTTTCGTGACCGCAGCTGTTGAAATCCAGCCCGGACCTTTGACATTTTTGAAACGAAATCTATTCCAATGTTGCCTTTGACAATTAAACTGCATCACTTCCAAATGATCCCAAGGCAAGAGTCTAAACGAATGCAATATATACACACAATCCATCCAGCACAACATAGAGTATTTTCAGCCCTTTGGTTGTGGTTGTTAAAAAAGGATAAGTCAATAAAGCATCAAAGAAACAATTGTAATCACCTAAAAATAATACATTACTAAAGTTGTACAGCTAATCGCATGGAAATTATGTTTGCTTCCTATTTTTCGGGAAACCTGTTCAGGCAGCTAAGTAGTCGTGCTGACGCAATATGTGCCACTGACTGTTTGCTGTCACTTAACATGCTTTTTTTTTGGTTTTGTTTGTTTTTTACATCCCATTTGTAAGGCAACATGTTAAGTCAGCGAGCTAGTTGGTCTGACAATATATCTGTCCTTGGTCTGTTGCAGTCATTAAAATCAGTCTAAAAGAAGGAAAGAAAAGTAAGTTGTAGAAATATGAATGCACTAATATCGCTTACAGTACTTTGTATTTGTCAGGAAACCCGTTAAGGCAGCAATGGGGCCAGACTGACTTGATGTGAGCCATTGGTTGTTTGCTTGCTGCCACTCAAGAAAAATCAGCCTCGAGCCAAACGATATTATTCATTCATTCATATTAACGTGCTAGTTTTTGTCAAAATGTGTAAAGCAGCAAGCTGACAAGGGATTACAGTTCGTTGCAGGTTTCTTCTGCTCTCAATAAGTGGATGCTACATTGGTCGAACACTTTGGAATCATGTTAGTGAATGTGTAGAAAGGAGTCTTTTTAAAAAAGGGCTAGCATGGCTTCATTGTTTCAGAGGCTGGAGGAAGACAGACAAGAAAAGCCTTGTGTGCGTGTGTGTGTGTGTGTGCGTCCCAGTTGATTATCAGCTTGCATGGCCATGAGGACAAAACAAAGACAGCAATGTACAAAGTGCATGTGCATCGGAGCCTTTAAGTGGGATGCTTGCCAACTGGTGGCAGCAAGCTGTATTCAGAGTTTGAGTAACAAGACTGATGAAAGTATACAAGGATGTGGACAAAACCCCGGCTATTTTTTTGTTTTTTTTTACATAATCATAGATTCAAATTCAGATCTGCGAGGCAGATGTAATAACCGTTGAGCTATTTCACTCAAGAGAGCAAAGGCTGGTGAGTTAAAGACAGGCAACAGGTGTTATTTCTCCAAAAGGGAAAACTGGTACATAATGTTCAAATCAATTGTTGAACAGATTATGAACTGTCAGGAGAGGCTCCTGTTGGGATAAAAACTCAATGATTAACCGACAGATGGACTTTGCCAAAAGGATGTGGGTGCAAGCGTCCAAGTGATAACTCACCGAGTCGTCGTTGGGGGTGGGGGGCAGGGGGGCAGTGGCAATGACATACGCGAGAAGCTTTTAGCAGGAACAAGCAAATACACTTTGTCCATTTTCACCCCAGCGATGACACACGACCCACATTGAGATTACAGTTCAGGAGGCACGTGAGCAAATGAGTGCCATTCGTCACAAGGGTGTCACATTATTATGTAAGCAACTTTATGCTCCTATGGCACTTCATTAGGTCGGCTAGCACAATTGAATGAGATCAATGCAACAATAATGTATGTTAGATAATATTTAGTATTTTTTTACCAGTATGTAGCCTTTTAGGAGGGCTCAAAATACATTTTGCACATTGCTCATTATTTTCATTTGCACATTATTCTTGTCTGACAGTGTAGGCCGATCGTTCGGCCACCGAACATGATCAGACAATTTTCACGGAAAGTACGTGACCCGTGATCGCCGAACACAGCCTTTTATAGCCGATCGATCACCCTAAGTGAAATATTGTTCTTTACCAACACACACTGTCACTATTTACAACAGCTGCGAACAATGAACAATGGTCTCATCTTTTATGACAGAGAAATCGACACCATATGTTTGTTACTTTTAAATTAAATGACGCAGTCGCTAATGCTACATGTAATTTTTTTTCTTCATGCAACTTCATATTCACGAGCAATGCTCAACGCATTGCGGATTGAAATGAGGAATTGACATGGATGCTGTTGTGGGTTAGAAATGACAGTTAATCATGTGTTGTTTTGTATTATTTTTTCATTTTTTTGTTAACTTTTCTTTTGATGGCGGCGCAGACACCCGCAGCGGCTCCTCTTGTTTTGTGTTGAGAGGGAAGAAATGTCATCTGTGCTGTATGTCTTACATAGAGTACATTTGACAATAAAGTTTATCCAATCCAAAATTAAAATCCATGCATCCATCCATCTGTAGTAATCTCAAAAATCACTCTTGTATTTTTTTATTTATCGTCATATTTACTGTGCAGCATAACACTATGCCACGACATCAGGTTGTTATACTTAATTAAAAATTTCCTTTTTATAGTCTAGCTGGATTGGCATTAGGGATATTGCATGCCACCCCTCTGGACCAAAAGTAAATTGCATACTGATTTGCCCTTTGGTGTATGAGAGAATTTCCATTCCATTTTTACATTTATTTTCATTCTAGGTGCAAGATAAGGCTCCATGTAAATGTTATTAGTGATGATCTTTGTGTTGAATCCGAATAGGACATTTGCAAATGGCAGTTTTTTCCTGGGGAAAATAATGATACACATTCCCCTATTTTCTGACATGTTTCTGGCCAAAGCAGTAATGGTAACATCATTTCTTTGAGCTTTTTCTGCAATTCAATTTGAAGCAATTTCCACATTTTGAATAATGAAGGGACAGAAGTATCCAATTTTTTAATCGGACTAATACATTAATTTAAAAAAAATGAACAGATCAATTGATGATTAAAGAAAAGTCACTAGTCACAGCTCTAAAATATAAGTTTTACATCTATCCATGTGATCTGTATCAGTACATCACAATCATGGATAATCAATAGCATAAAACCTTGATCGGAATGCCTCTCCTCAGGGGCGGAGCTATGTGGTGTACAGTGGTGGCCACAACCAAGCCTTTTCACTCTATGGCCACACCCACCTCCAATTTCCTAAATATTTTCTCTAATGTACATTTTAAATATTTTTTGTATTAATATTTAACTGGCTAATCTTCCTTTTAGTATTCAAGTAATCAAAATACTAGTACTTTTTATCTTGTGTCACATTTCGCCGTGATGCAAATACTGAAGCAATCAAAATGGTTTTGCGATATTAAATGTTGCAGTAGGATGTGGAGGGCCCCATGAGTGTGTTTGCATTGGGTGCAATGCCATACAAATGCAAATCAAAATATATATATTTTTAAAAGCCAAATTTGCCCCTGCTGCCTGGTATGATGCAAACCACAATAGTATGCCTCATTGTTCAAAATCAACGAATAGTTCTGTGACAGTGTCAAACAAAAGTAAGCATGATCGTGTTTTTGCCTTTTGAGTACATGTACGTAATAATTTGACCAATGAACATACATCCGCAAAACAATTAAAAGCTGGAACGAATGTCAAGTTTTTTAAGGCCCCCAAAAACGGGGTAAAAATCAATTTAAGATTTACAAAGTGACCCACCTCGGAGAGCTCTTTCTCCAGCTCCACCGCCCGCTGCACGATGGGCCCCCGCACGGCGTACTCCACCATCTTCACGGTGGGGTTCATGGTGTCGATGGTTAGTACTTTGCCCCGCGGCGGGGCTCCGTTCTCGGCCACGCTCTCCTTGGGCAGCCCGCAACGCGTGGCGCTCAGGCCGGACATGGCTCTGGCGGACACAAGGGGAGATGATGTCAGTGAACGCACCGCGGGTACACCACCACGGCCACCGCTAACGGCTAACGCTCCACACCGGCTTTGAGTCAAACTCAGACGGGCAACTTTGCCGGGCGACAGCCTCGCTATCCTCGCCGCTGCCATGTCCTCCTAAGTTTTAGTGGAGTTAACTCGAGAGAAGTTCAACGCTAAGCTGAACAAGTGCAGCCGCCACCTTGAACAAGAGTCCCTTTGAACTTTGATCAGGGTGCAAGTCCAAATTTCCTCCAAAATAAAATGGTGGTATAAAAAAATTGCTTCGAGATGTTCCCAAGCATCCAGTGTGTGGGTTTTTTTTTTCTTTTTGGAAAACGAGTGTGGGGGTGTGTGTTTGGAACGAAGTCTGCACACATGGTAACGCTTTCAAGAAAAGGGTATCCTCCCCCTTTTTTGTGTTATCCCTCCCCTTCGAGGACCCGATCCGACGCACCAGGCTCGGTTCTGCTCAAGCTTTACACCCTGACGTGGTCACGCTGCCGCATGCAATGCACAGACACGGTGACAGTGACAACACCAAGGAGGAGCTTTTTTTCCTCAAATGCAAAATAAGAAGCGAGGGATGCTCCTCCTATTTTGGACTCACCCCTTTTTATTCCGATAGAGCTGCTTTGTTGCAGTTCATTTACAGTATATTTTAAAAAAAGTTGTTTTTACTCAATTTGGGTAAAAAAAAAAATCGAAATGGATTTGAACGGAATAAAATCGGGAAGGGTAACTGACAGTGTTTATGGACAGTGAATGCAATACTATTTAAAAAACATTTTTTAAAAAATGAGTCCATGTATGATTTCACACCTTGTTACCCCTCAAAATAATATTACGTCCAACGTAAATGAAATCGTTTTAATGCATTTATAAAGCCCCTTTCAAGGGGACCAGGCATTCTTGATAATAATATATATTTTTATATTACTTATAACATGTATGTATGTTAAAATAAAATCTTACAAACAATATAACAGAACAAATACCGCTGGGATAACACTTGTGTCTAAAATAAATAACATGTTAGCATTAACTAATTTATGAATCATTCAGCGTTTCTGTGACCATTGCAAATATGTCATATGATGTCAACATGGACAAACTACAAGAAATAGAACACATCACATCATTAAATTTCTTTCTTATATTCGAAATGCAGAAAAAAGAAAATTAAAAAATAAAAGACATACTGTAGTTGCATCTTTAACCTAATACTTGTCATATGGCTTCACATAGCAAATACAGCTCCTGAAGATAGATCTCTCCATCTAATAAACACAGTTAATTGAAAATATCTCTGAGCAAAAATGTCTTTGCATCGGAGCCCATTTTTGCAGGCAGCAAGTCAAATGTGTTAGCCATTTTGGTAAGTGGGCCATGAAGTGTAAAAGGGGGTAATAATGGTAGTAAATCAAGTTAGGACTTTTAACCCTTGGGGGAGGTCAGAAATAAGGTCATTAGAAACCAGTAGCAGCAATAATACTTGAGAGAGTTTGTGCGGCAATGGTGTTCAGGGCAAATGTTGGCGCCGTCAGTGGCGTTAGCACGAAGAGTTGATGCTGCGGCGTCTGCAGCGCGAAACTTTTACACTCATCTGTGACCACATAGCACTTCAATGGCTGGTGGGAGAATCCATTTACAAAGTCCTCTGTGTTTCCTTGGTGGGTGCCCCCCTCCTCCTCCGTGGTGCCCTCCGCTTCCTCCTGCTTGAAATAGCGCGTCATGCAGAAAATGTAGAAGAGTTTAAGCAGCTCCCAGCAGCGAGCCTCAGAGGGTGAGGGTGAGTCCCTTTGGGGGTAGGCGCACGAGGGGGTGGGCACGCAGGAAACGGACCGGTGGTTTTCGCGGTTGATGAGTAGGAGGGCCAGGACGTCAGGCCGTAAGGTGACGGATGAGGGAAGGCAGCGTTCTCCTACGGCGAGGCAGTCTCTCAGAATGTCCACTAGGGGTGACCACAAGCGGCCCACCAGGGTGGTTTCAGCACCATGCAAGGAGGGTGTAGGGCCGCACAGCACGCACACGTCAGCCCCGGGGAGCAGCTGGAAGCGAAGGAGACGGTGAGCCACTGTAGGGCTGCCCTGCGGGAGGAACACTGGGTAGTCACAAGAGGCGGCGCCGGAATCAGAAAGGGCTCGCATTACAGCTGAGAGCAGGACTATTTCCTGAGGGGCCAGGCGCCACCACATCTCTGTGGCGGCGGCGACCCGCCCATGGATCAGGAGGCAGCCGAACTCGCTGTCGGCGGCTTTGGCGAAGCTCTGCACGGCCTCCTGGACGGGGACTGGCTGCGGGGGCAGCAGACAGTCAGCGCAGTGTGTCAGGTGGCCCAGGATGCCTGGGCGCCGCTCTTCCAGCAGCTCGTCGACGAGGCTGAAGCAAGAGCGCAGGTCCCTCTTCAGCCGCTCCAAGTTATTGGCGTTTACCAGCTCATCCTGGCCCAGCACCATCACCATGCAGTTCCACACGTTCTCCAGGAGGCGCTGGAGATGCAGGCGCTCCCCTTTGCTGATGTCCACACCCTGGCCTGCCTGCTGGCTCGCATTCACAGCGATGAGCATCACACTGTCCTGGAAAACTCGCCACACCACTCTCCCGCCGCCCTCGGTCTCGCAGCTGGATAACAACACCCCTTGTCCACTTCCAAACATGTGAACGCCATTCAGGGACCCAATGATTGAAAAGGGGAGTTGCCTGGAGGCCCCCCTTGTGAATAGGGGAACCCCACTGCTGGCCGTGAGGCACACAAGCTGTATGGACCCCTCCTGGAACATCATGCTAGGGCAGGACTCTAACTTTGCCACAAAGAAACAGACACAACGGTGTGATGGAAAATTCCAATAGAAAAGGAATAAATACGCCTAATGCTCATACCAACGTTTAACGTTTCAATCTAAATTAAAAAAAAAAACATCGAATTCAAGCAAATAAAGTATTTATGCTTTGTCGCTATTTGACGAGCTCTACTTCCACTGACAACATATCTACAAACAGAGTTTACAAAAGCACCGTCCGTGTAGCCAGTTTTACGATTTGGTGATTGTTGTTTCTTTTGTGCGACTTTTACAGCCCTCGAATGGCCAGTAATAAAGAAAAAGGAAAAAAGTCTCATTGGCTTCTTTTTTAAAATAACATAAATCGCTTGCAAAATCCGAATTGTGCGATTAGTAATATTTTATTTCAAGCCCATATCGCCGGGCCCTCCATCATGCTTTGTTTGATTTCATTTTGGTACGTCATGACAGTCCTGCAGCTTAAGCATGCTAGCTCGCTACTCGTTGGCAGATGAGCCGTAGCATTGGCTGCTACTAGCATTAAACTATTTACAGATGTCAAATTATGTCTACCATGCAGCAAAGGCGAACTTGTTTTTTTTCCCTCTCCACTAACAGCTTTTAGTTATGGTTAACGAACATCCTGGGTGAAGGGAAACCGGTTACCGTCGTTTCCACAGCAACGCGGTCCCATGATTCATTTCTTCGACCGGTGTCGGGGGAGAACGTTTCATTGTGGCCGGGTCAAAAGCAGCCTTTTGCGGTTCCCTTGTTGTCACGCTGCCGCCTGGAGACGCACGACAGTCGACAGACCGCACTTCGGTTCCTCGCGTAAACGCTCCAGTGTGCGCGCGTGTTTTAGCGTGTTCCTCTTTTTTATTATCCCCCCCGCCAAACGGATGGCATCAGCGCTCTTCGTCTCCTAATTCTTCTTCTACTAGTGATACTCGTTCGTCTCAAGGCGGTTGGCTGATGTGTCAGCGCCATCATCTGGCAAGAATGTGAATCGGGTTCAACTGATTTACGAAGACAAACACAATAGAAAGGAAATTAAAAACACATCAAATCGCTTTTAGAAATGTTAGTTGTCAAATATGTTACCCGTTTATGTAAATCGATACAGGAACGGACAGTTGTCTTAAAAAAAGGCTTGATCCCCTCTGAGCCTTAATACATTCACAGAAATCATGAGTTTGGAGTAACAAAGAATGTTTTTATTCATTAAATACAAAAAAGTCCAGAAGAGTAATGACTAAAATAGAATAGAAAAGGCACAATTAATTAAAAATCCACACTGTGCCATGAAAAATAAAACTGCTTCCTTTCATCGTCTTCTTTTGCTGTGGCTGAAAATAGATGGTTGTCTTCTCCGACATGGTTCTGATGTATAATACACTCAAGAGAACACCCCCACCCCCCACCCCGGTGGCAGTTTTAATGGCTTGGCATGAGGAGCAGTGTTGAGGTCGACGTTTCCCTGTAGCATCAAAATAAATGCCTGTGAGGGAATCCGGAGCAGAGATTAGATCTGGGATCCAAAAGAAGACAGTGATGTGGGTCGAGGTGCACACTCACCAAATGACCGCAGCGAGTTCACAAGAAAGAGCAGACCTTTTGTGGCCTGAATGGGTTGGTGCTGGATGATACGCCAGTGAGCAAGGGGTCTTGCATGGCGTTCTGCATGCAGAACTGCTGGAGGTCCGCAGCTGCTTGGGACACCTCGGGAGCAAAAAGACAAATTTAATAATGTCCTATAGGAAGATAAAAGTAGCTCTTTTTAAACAATGAGGTGAAAAAACTCTGTTTACTGTTAGACTACACAAAAACAAAACTGAATTAATTACACACATTGTGCATTTGAAACACCCATGTCACTTGAGCTTTGGAAATTCAGCTCACTTAGTGCCAACGCATTATGTTAAATACCATAGAGGGTATAACAATTAGCATCTGTGCTGTGACCGCCCCTCACGAAAATAGTCTTTTCCTGCCCCCAAGTGGACACTGCGCAACGCAGACTAGAAGGAGACAGTGATTTTACCATGATGCACAACATTTTAAATTCATTACAGTCTAATTATGTTACTACTGTGTATTTGATCAAGTACACAAAAGTACTGCTTTTTTATTAAACGATATGTCACATAAATGTTTGTTGTATCTTCTGAGAGGCTGGAACACAATGGTATTTGCGGGGTGGGGGGGTCGTAAGAGGAAAGAGTGATTTGAGCGGTTTTATTTACAAGCGCGATAATAGGATGAATTGAATTTATCTCGCAAGTCAATCTTTATCTTTACGTTTATTGCTAAAAAGAAAGTGAGTGAATGTACCACTCTTTGGTAACATATGCAGCTTTGACTTCACGCTTCACCCAGAAGGGTGAAGCGTGTAATGTTGCTGTCACTGTAGCCAGAAAGCTCAGAATCTGTTTCTGCGAAATTTGAAGGAAAGCCACATTGCTTCACAAAGCGTCACTCGCCCATTTCCAAGTACATGACACCCAGAAGGCTTTCGCTTAAATTAAATATTGGTTTTCCAATTAAACGGAACTCATAATAATACCTAATACTGTAGTCTGTCAACTGTGTTCAACAAATTCAAATTGTATTCATTTTATTTTTACAACGAATTGGCTTGGGAGTCACTTCTTTTTTAGCTTTTACTCTCAAGTTTCGTTCAGATAACAAAATAATGAATAAAAATCATTTTAACCTCGTGTAGAGGTTGTATATTTGACTTCAACGAGAACATGACAAGAGTTAAAACTTAAACTTCCCCTTCTTTGACAAACAACGCCCAAGTCTGCGTGCCGGCTGAGTAATGGCTAACTGTTGAGAGGCTAACGCTAATGCTAGCACAGTGTAGGTAACGGTCAAGACAATCGGCCCGGAAAACAGTCCAATTAGCTCGTTACCTTCACTCTGTTTATGCTCGCCTCGAAGCGCAGCTGCTGTACGACCTTTTTCATGGCTACAAGGTTGTTGGAACTCGACATTGTCGCTGTTATTTTTCGGCTGGTCGCGCGGTGCTGCGAGGTTTCGTTTCTGGCTGGGCTTGGGATGGAGACGACGAACGGAACCTTTCGATGACAACTTCCCGTTTGGGTTGGGGGCTGCAGTGCTCGTTACGGACGCTCAGGGGCGGCTAGAAACAAGAATGTTGAAAACCGTGAAGGGAATTCAAAGATTTGTTTCTAAATACATTCTATATATTTGAAGATGATTGTTGAAAAAAAAGGTGCAAAGACTCAGAACAATGTAGTGCTGAATTCTTGAGATAATTCACCATGAAAGTTGTCCGTATTTTTGGGGCGCGGCGAAGACCAATCAGTGACACTTGGGATTCCTGGCATCATTGTGAAAATGAATGAGACAATTGGTAGTTTTGATGAAAAATCTTCTTTTTTTCATCCATTCCACTGACAACTCCTCTTCAATTTCCACAAGATTTAACAACTTTTCTTTCCTGAATCAAGTTAACATGTGCTGTGAGAACATGCAATAGTCCATTATTGACCAAATATAACATGGGAGCTCTACAAATTAAAAGGTACTTTATTGCTCGGGGAAGTTGTTGATGAGGGGGTTGCAGCATAGGGGGTGGGCATAGGGAAAAAAAAGTACCATGTCTCCATTAACTAAAATGTATATTATTTATTAATAAACAGCAGATATTACAAAAGTAAAATAATTAAATCTCACAGACATTTAAGTGAAACAGGGCTTCAATTTAATGAGTGACAAAAAAAATTGTCATAGCAGTACTTTGTAAAATTGTCTGACTTTCTTCTTTCAGCGCTTCATTTTTTTTTAAAGTGCTTGCTTATTCATTTGGCGACTGATCGTATACTTGTTCAAAAAATATATATATAAATAAGAGTTTATCAACCACATTGAAAGGAAGGAGGCACATTGATTGATTGGGTCTTTTAGTTGAGGCTGTTCTCATGATCTCTGAGAGAGAAGATACTTATGTCTTCACTGGAGACTCCGTTTTTGGCCAGGACACGTGAGTCTCTGTCATCCGTGGTGCTGCGGGTCTCCCGCAAGCGTCCTCGATATGAGCACCCAGAGGAACTGAAACGGTGTCAAGAATGATTAGTGTGCATGGAAATTAATTTTAATTCCTGCGGGAATCTTCTGGATATTTCCCTTGGCATGAATCATAATTAGAGTGTAGCTCTGTTGTTGATAAATGACAGTGTACCTGGTGTCTGGAATAGGGCGGAATGTCCGGTCAAGTTTGTTTGAGGATGGTACTACGGTGCTTTGAGAAGGAGCAGGTTTAGGAGTAGAGAACGATGAATAGTTTTGGAATTTGGAGGAAAGGCTTTTTGCAGAAGACTTCCTTAACTCTGGCTCACTACCTAAAATGTAATAAAATACAGAACATTAATCACATTTTAAACTAGCAAATGAGGCTATTGATAGGCATTTACCTGAATTATGTCATCCGGATTCATACAAAAAAAAAAAATCACTTGCTTTGGTGTATTATGCATGATTACACTTACTGATCGATAAGGCACTATAACCATCAGCCGAGGAGCATCTACTACGGTTGGCAAAGGGCGTCATGTTTAAAAACTGACTCTTCAGCCATGATGCACGATCCTCCTCAAAAGCCTTTTTCTGCAGGAGGTATGCAACGACAATTAAAATCTGGACCATACATTTGAAATACGCCTTCGGTAAAAACAATGAAAGTGAAGCATTTGGCTTACTTCTCGACCGAGGCGGATGGCGGCCTCTGTGAAGTACTTTCTCTCCCTCTCAAAGTTCCTTTTCTGCTCCTCAAAGAGCCTCCACTCTTCCTTGAGCCGCTCCTTCTCTTCCAGTGTGTAGCAGTCACTAAGGAACTCGGCTGTCTCATCGTCGAATGATGCATGTGGTTGTTGCTGCCAAACACCCAGAGACACACGCAAACACGATTGACAGCATCTGTGTTTCTACTGCTTACAATCTTTTAGAACAAGACTGACCTGGAGGAGTTGCTGCTGCGTGTGAATGAACTCCTTACACTGCTGCACTTCGCGCCTCATCCTCTCCATCTCGTCCTCGTGGGTTTCCCTTGGGATCAACTCCTTACTCGACCCCACGTGATTTTGAACTTGGAGGGGGTTAAAAAAAAACATCAAAATATGATGATTTAAATTAGAGCATACTCATCAAGGGGGAACAAAAGTTAGGCCTAAAAAAAAAATCACAAATCTGGGGCTTTTTTTTGGTTTATTTTGTAATCTATGATGGAAAAAACATGGTATCAGTGATAGCAAAAAGGCATGTCTAGCAGTATCAATAAAACACGACTTTGCTCTAAAAACAAAGGGGGAGTCATTTCACTGTCGACTGATGAACTTCTTTTTATACTTTTCTGACAGGAAGGAACGTTAACTAAGAGCTTGCCTGTGTAGTTAAATACTTTATGATGGTTTGGGCCTCAAATAAATAAATTCACTTCACATTAGTTTCAGTGGGGAAAAAAATATGTTGACATTTAGAACAACTTGTAAGTTAACAATCTTTACAATACACATTGTGTGTGACTGTTGTGTTTTGGTTATCGTATGCGTCTCATACCTTGGTGGTCCAACTTCTCCATGTGGCTCTTCACTTTTCTCCACTGCTGGCGAATGCTGTTGGTGAGCTGCTCCCTCGCTGGGTCACATGAAGGGTCGAGTAGTTCTCTGCTGGTGTTGCCCGTCGTTTCATCCCCATCAGAATCCAACTGGACAAAAAAAAAAAAGACAACAACAAAAAAAAGCTAATAATTAGCATAGCTTCTTTCATTTCTTTATTCAGTAGTTTGTCCATCTGGCTGGCCGGTGGCTCTGGGCCTCTCACAGGTCGATTTTAGTACGACAACAAACATTTAGATTTGGTTAGGAGACTCATGATTGTCATTTCTGGGTATTGGCTATCTGGAGAACATCGTTTGTGGGGTCTCTAACACTATAAAATTTAGTGCAGATTCAGTAACAATTCTTGTGCCACATCTACCCTCTCCTGGCTGTCATCAGTGCTTGCTCCTCTGCACGGCGCGTTGTGTGGACTCAGCAAGTGTATCATTTCCTTTTTCATCTGCTGAAGGATCTTCTTCAGCTCTGCATTCTCCAGCATAAGCGACTGCTGGCTGGCCTCGTATTCACGCAACATAGACTTGTACATTTGCTCTGCATGGCTGCACAAAGTGAAGACATATACAGATATTAAAGATTCCTCGGATCCAGTCAAAATGTCACAAGATAGGTCCTCCCCATACCTGGCTGTGACTTTGGTTGTTTTCCAGTGGCTCCTTTTGCCGTCTGCTCGTCCAAGGCAGTTTAGCACGTCAATAGCTATTGGGACACATACATCTTGCAGTTAAGAGCAGGAAGTATCTAAGGACATTAGTCTTCGTAAAGCAAGAGAGTGATTGGCCAACATTAGCCCCTTTCATACTGCAATCCTGTAAACTAGTGCCAGCATTCAAGCTGAACTATCTGAAGCAGGAAATTGTGCCTTTTGAAAGCTGTTGTGGCTTCCTGCATTAAGATAACCATACGAGTGGCAACGTCACGATTAGAACACAAAAGCGGCGCGAGTCGCGAGTCTCCGGTGTTATATTTCACACGCTCCTTACACAATGGGAGTATTGCACCTGAGATACTACCGCCAAAGTTTGAAAATTCCCATGTCGATTTTGACCCAATTTGCAATTTAGCATCACGGTTCATTTGGACGAATTGGCTAGTAGCAAAAATGGCTGACTTCACGTTAACGTTCAAGCATGGGTCCTTGAGATTTGATTTGATTTTTGTGTGTCCTGTTACAATATACGAAAACACAACATACAAAGTAATGTAGTCACCCAGTTTTTTATCTCTTCTATCCACAAGGAGTTGACTGAGGCGCTCCTTGAGCTTGGCCAACTCTCTCTCTTTCCTCTTGCCGTCATGGCTGTACTGCGATGCACGGCTAGCAACTATACTCTGGAGCTTCTGAACCTGCAGTTACAGCATTCGTCAGTTTCGGAAAAGGTGACAAATAAGCGTGTGGCTAGCGGGTCATCTACCTCATCTTTCTCCGTCTTTAGGCAGCTTTGCAGAGTCTTGATTTTGAGTTGGAGCTGCCTTTCTGTCTCATGTAAACCCGATTTCTCTCGAATGGATAGCTCAAGTTGATCCTGGCGAAAAGCATGGCGATTATGGCTTGTCTAATTCCAAGAATTGAGGTGTAATATGCTTTAAATAGACACAGAGGACCGGGGGGACCCCTGCTGACACACTTACCCTCAGCCGTGAATTGCTCATCTGCATGTGATCCAAGGTGCTGGACTTCTTGAGCTGCTCTCTCTCGAGCTCCTCTAAAGTGGCCATGGTGTGCCTGTGAACCTGCAGCAGCTCAAAGGCTGCGTTCAAAGCGGGCACCGCACTCAGGCCGGCGGGCCCTGCTGAGCTTTGCTCCATGTATGAGGAGAGACCCAGAGAGGAAAGCTCCTGCATGGGGAGGGATAGTAGTCAAATCAAAGCAACAGTACAAAGCTGGTCTTTAGAGTCACAATGTGTATTATTGTCTTTGTTTCGCAGTGGTGTACAACTGAACTGCAACATATTCAACCGAGATGGTTACTAGTGTCTTTTTTTTATTCTGATGATGATGGATTTCAAATGTCTTCTCGTCTTAATGGTGACATATCATGGAAAATTTACCTTTTAATTGTTTGCATTAGACATACAAATCGTTGGGTGTCTGGCCACACATCAAAAGTAAATCTTTCATTGCATGCATATTTCTGATACGCGTCTGAGCAAGCCACTCTGAATTCTGCAGAATGTTACTGCGTAATCCTTACCTTGAGGGCGAAATCAAGGCAAACGTTTTCTTGACACCACTGCAAACTTTTTCCACAATTCATTCAGCTTTTGTCATTGTACCTGATTGATGTAGGAGACACACTGTGAGATGTTGTCATCTGTGCAAAAGACATGGAGTGGATTGCGACAGTTCCTGGACATAGGCTGCAGTGACACAAGGTTGTTCTGTCTTGACGGGGACATCGTCACATGTGATATGCTGGAGATCTCATAGGTTCCTGATCATGAAAGAAATCCCCAAATGGCATTAAATCTGGAGTGTGAAGTAGGCTGCTGTTCTAAATCGAGAGCACAAATCTGGGTCACCTACCCAGTTAAGATAACAATGAAAAAAACAAGGGTTCAGAAGAGGAAAATTACCCGTAGAAGTGTCTCCTGGCATGGTTGTCCACCACTCTCCCATATCACAAACGCATGAGGGCACAAGGATGCCAGGGCACAAGTTATTGGCCAGAGGGAATTAGCAGTCAGTTGGTGGATCACAAGATCCCGCCAGACACTCGATGATGTAGCATTAAGCTGTAAGATAGAGACAATGGATAAGCTGGACGAAAGTATTGCCCACACCAGCGTAAATGGCAGATGTGCACTAGACAGGGAGTGATTGGAATTTAAAAGTCAGAAAAAAAAATTGCAGAGGCAAAACACAAGGCAGCCGATTAACAGAAAAACATAAATTTAGGAAAAGATAAGGTAAGAAAATTTTATTAGTCTCGCAATGGAGAAATTGCAGATTCACAGCAGCAAAGTTATGAAAGGAAGAAGTAGAACAACAAAATATAGGAGCTGCTGGAAAGGCAGGCACTCACGCTGCGCCATTTTGAAGTCAAAATAACAAAAATAACACAACACAGCACATAGGACACAGAAAGTCGTGCAATCTTCACCACTTTTCTGCATACACTTTGTTCTCTGAAGCAGTTATAGATGAAAGAGGAGAGGATCAAAGTGTCCTTTCACCAGTAGATCAGAGGCGTCATGCTGAAAATATGCACACGCCTGCTACAAGCCAAGTTTTGAAAGCAAACGAAAAAGAGATTTGCTCACATCTCCTGCCCCATGTAAATCCACTTCAATTCCAAGCCACGACTCACAGTTCCAACCATCCATTTTCAGTAACGCTTACCCTCCTTTGGGAAACTGGAGCCTATCCCAGTTTGTGTGAGAGGTAGTAAGCCTATACACCCAAGACTGATCCCCAGCAAAATCACGGGGCACATTTCGACAAACAAGTATTCACACTTACGAATCTAATATGCATTTTTTTCAAATATGGAAGAATCCCACCATAAGTGGGGAAAACCAGGAAGAACATGAAATTGCCACACAGGAAGGCGGAAGGCAAGATTTGAACCAAGACCATCAAAACTGTGATGCAGACATGCTCACCACGAGTCACTGCGCTACCACAGTAAGTATATTTTTCATACCCTCCTTTTGAGGGTATAATTAGGAGGCCTTAAAACACGTTAATACCAGTTATCTACTCCCTCTGTTGTATTGCTAAACCTGTCCTCACATGCTGTCCAGAGCGACGTGCTGCGGAATAATAGGGTGGGTGGACGATCAATAATACTTATCACCTTTTTAAAAGCAAACAATGGCAAGCAAACCAATTATACCGCACGTTGTTTTCCTGTGGAATTGACATTTTTATACAAATACGGGCAAATGTTTGTGCGAATGTAGCAGGATGAGCTGTCATCTCTGCTAACTACAAGGTTAGTGCCCAGCCAATCAGCATCCTTGATCACATACTTGATTATCTTCTTGCTTTTTGCCTCTGATGCCCCGCCTATCTTCTCACCTGAGTGATGGGCAAACCAAAGCAATATGTATCTGCACCAGTCACTTCTAATGCTTATGTAACAGATAGATTTGTCTACCTGCTTAGAAACAGAAAGTGTCCTATGTTCAAGGGAAGAACCGGTTTCGGAGTTGACTGAATGGATTGGATAGAAGTACGTCTCATGCTTTTGTTTTTTGTTATACGAACCTGAGTACCTTGTTAATGAAATTGCCTGGGTGGCGTTGCCTTCTCTGGATAGTATTCAAGTTGAAAATCAAACCTCAATTCCACACGAAGAAGAATATATATCTATAAATAAATAAATATATATATCGCGCGCACGCACACACACTAACACACACACACACGCACACACGCACACGCACATACACAAAACTCAGTTATCTCTCATAGACAGACAGCCGGGAAACACCCAAACGCACCATAAACGAGCCTCACCTGGCAAAAGCGCTCACGTCGGTCAAGCCTCGATTTACAGTAAATTTAGAAAAGTAACACGACACCAAACACTGAATGGCACAAAACTGCAAATAATCGAAAGTATTTGAGTTATGTAACGCAAGACGAATGACTTAAAATCCTGACATATTTTCATATGATGTGCACGCTTTGACCCGCCCAAGGTTATAAGGCAGAGCTCTTCAATAGTGTTCCTCGGGGGCAAGTTTACTGTACGTTTTCCCATGACTCCCTGCTGCAACACTCCTGATTCAATTGATCAGCATCGTTATCCAGTTTCGGCAGACTTTGCTGAGTATCTGATCATTTGAATCAGTTGTGTTGCAACAGGGAAGAACAGGATAAAGTCCTCTGTCATAAAGCGAACGACTGTCTCCAGAATAGTGAGAAAACACGAGTCATTGTGAAAATAGCGCAAAATATGTACACACAAATTTAACAAAATCATAGTTTTATCCATATAGTTTGAGCAAAATACAGCAAAATGTCACAAATCGCACTTACCACTTGTTGGCGTAAAATGGGTCAACAATTGTGACAAGGAACCGAAGTCGTTTGAAACGAAATAACGGACTAAGTCGACTTTATTCCTTAAACTGTCAAAAGACAACCAAAATGTTAATCTTAAAGGTGGTGATCGGGGAGAACTGAGCAAAAGAAAACCAAACACATTGAATGTTTTTGAAGTCTCGAGACAGATAGCCCCGAGCCAAACACTAATATTATTGGAGGAGCTGTTGCCACGCGACCAGTGCGCGAGCTGCTCATTGGTTAGAAGGATGACGTAAGAATGGACATCAGGTGCAATGCGATGCAATGATGTCAGGTTGAAAAGAGTGATACCACTCATTTTAAAAATTTAAAGTTAGAGCTAAGATTTTACAGCACATAAATTTGCACATTGGATTTCAGAGCACAGCAGGGCAGGTGGGTAGTCGCCCAAGACTAGCGAACATATAGAGCACTCAGCAGCAGCCTCATTATAGAGCTGCCTCACAGAATCTAAATATTATATTTGGAACAAAATACAGATAATAAGACTGTCAATACATTACTTAATTTAAGGGGACCATTGTAACCCACCAAATTACACGAAAATGATTAGCAATCAAATATTTAGCTGGATTATATTTTTATTATTCCAGATAACAATTTGTAACAGCTTCTCCTGACGTTTGGGGTATCTAATTGGTTATATATTTGGGAGAAATGTAATATTCAATCATTCACAATTAACATAGCATTTAAACTTGTTTCAGGACCGCAGTCAAGATTGATATAACAGCGTTCTCTGCTGGACAATTATAGGTTTGGTATTTTTCATGATACCTTTTATCGGAAGGGACTAACAACTCATAAATCCGTGATTTTTCATGGCTGAAGAAGGTTCCAGGTCACACCATCTATAGGGATAGCTCCATTTTTTTCACCCCTCTAAGGGTTAAGAAGGGCTTGACTACAGGAGGGCTGAGAAAATAAGCTTCAAATATATTTTAGAAAATCAAATGGAGTGACACCGACTTCTGATGGAATTCGAGCATGCCCCTTTCCCCTAAAAGCCTTGTTTTAGACTCATCTAAATGAATCCCTCCCCAAAACTAAGGAACACGAATCTCAACAAGTACTGGTACAGGGACAATGACAATGTCTAAATTAGTGATGACTTTGTTTATTACATTTTTGCACAGAACACATTATTTATTTTGTATGTGTGAATCTCCATTAAAATAAAGCGTTGGGTGAAATAAACTGAAATGTATTGAAATCCAGAAAATGTATATTCACATTTTAATCAGTGCAGTACAAGAGCAGTGCCATGCTCTTTATTCAAACATATTTTCTAGGTCAACTGAAACAGAAATAAATAAATGTTAGAACCATATGGAATGTATAATTTCTCCTGCGGACGGAGACTTATGGGACACACTGTACATACAATTTTTTGTAACAATCTGTCTTTAGCAAATAATGTCTGACGCTAACAGCCAATTTCACTGAATTTCATTATTCTCACACCATACCAAGCAAACAATATGGCTGAGAAGACATTGCTTATCATACTGTTCATGAAATAAAATGCATGCATAGCCACAGCCTTGCTCAACACATCCCTAAAGCAAGCAGGCGCAAATTTAAGTAAAAAGTAACATTTAGACTTGTGAAGAATATATATTTTTTTGTGTCATTGTGTCTTTGCTTTTGTAGGTCTTGCAATAAGCTGATATTTATTAGCGGTACAGTGTGTAGAAAAGGTTGCTGAGTTACACGCAGAGGTCATCCCCGCTAGACAGTGATGTGATCACCAGTCGGCCACGTTGCCCATATGCGCCGCCGCCGTCACTGTCACGCCAGCACCCCATCATCTTCTTCAAGTGGTGTTTGAATTTGGAGCCCACTAAGACATAGAAGACGGGGTTGAGGCAGCAGTGCGAGAAAGCCAAAAGCCTGCTGATGTGAAAGGTAAAGTCCAGACGGTTGTGGCTGGCACACTGCTTGGCCAGGGTCACCGAGTCCATAGGCGTTTGGGACCAGAAGCGTAAAGATTTAAGAAAGAGTGCAATATTATATGGAGCCCAGCCCACGAAAAAGAGCAGCATGAGAGTGAAAATTAATTTCAAAGTTCTGTTCTTGCGTCTCCTCGCTGAAGGACGAAACAGCCTGCATAGGATCTGAGAGTAGCAAAAGAGAAACACGCCTGAGATGAGGACAAAAAGGACATTCTGCTGATAGATTCCCCACAAGCCGCTGGCGGAATCGTCATATTCGCAGTGATGCTTGCCACTCTGCTCCACGACCACAGTGAGGACTAAGGCCGGGACGGCCACCATGACACTTGTGGTCCAGATGAGGATGGATGCCAACACGCTGTAGACACCTGCTGCCGACACGAGACCAGACAAGGGGTTGAGCACAGCGGCGTGGCGTTGGGCCGTCATGGCGATGAGGAGCAGACCGCTGCTGTAGAATCCCACGTTGAATACGAAGCTCACCAACTTGCACGCACGCTCCCCAAAAGCCCAGCCCCAAACATCATAGTAGGCCCAGAATGGCAGCGCCGTTGCAAATAGGAGGTCTGACACAGCTAGATTGAGGATGAGGGCATTGGTGAGGTTTTGGACTTTCTCATACTTGAGTACAATTACCACGACCAGGATGTTGCCCAGCAGACTGAGCACAGCGACCACGGAGTAAAAGAGAGGACTGGAGATCTGGATGAAGTGCAACAGGGTACTTGCATTACACATTTCATCTTGGTAGTCTTCATCATAATTATAATTATCATCATAATATGTCCAGTTAGTCGTCTTGATTGGTGTTCCTGTCATGGTGACTTCTTCAGCTGCAGCCATTTCTACCATGGTGAGGAGATGATATAAAGTTAGGACCAAAAGTATTTGTACAGTGTCTACATCCCATCGTGATTAAGAAATGTCATCACATTGGCAAGGAAAGCCACAGTCGATGATGCACTTTCAAATTTTAATTAAATGGGAAAAACCATCAAAACAGACAAATACAAAATGAGAACATTCGCAAGGAACTATAGTAAAGCGGGGTGACGATTGTATGAGTCTGTGGCAACAAAGTCAAAATATTAGAAGAAATTAATTCACAAAAAAATAATTGTTAGCAAGTCAAAAATAGGATCATTCTGAATGACCCAATGTACAGAGAAAAGTCTTAAATAGTGTTCATATGTAAATAATTAAATCAATAAATCACTGACATTCGGTTATCGACACTGATGCCACATTTAAAGGGTGTAAAAACCTTTACAAAATTTCATGAAACATTCCTAAGTGAATGATAAATAAAGTTGAAAATACTGCACCTGCACAAACGTTCCTGCACACACACCGCAATCTCGGTTATGGTTCCCTAATTATGACCCACAATGCTGTGAACATCAATTTCACATCATGCACGCCCACCGAGCATTTTCACCTATCGTTTTTTCAAAGAAAGATTCTGTTAAACTTTTGTCATCAAGTAATTTTGTGACAACTCAATAAACAGCACCAACAAAATGTCTTTTTTGGGGGCAATTACAACTAAAACGGTAATACAATCCTCAAAAAGCATATAAACCGTCTTTTTGGGAGGGGGGCAATACTCAAAAATTATATACACTGTAACTAGATAAATGTAACCAGGTGAAACTTACTTAGACGTTTGTAGTGAAGGCTTCCTTGTTTAACAAATGTAGCATTGTCACTTTAAGAGCCACACTAGATCAAAACAAGCGGGAACATATGCAGCGTGTGAGAATCAGACCAGTAAGGGTGACATGCACGTGAAGTGTGCCCACTGCTTGTCCCAACGTGATACACCCATGATCGTCGTCGTAACCCTGGCGATATCCAGGTAATTGGTAACTAGTTTACCATGACGCATCTTAGGTGTTAATTTTGGACAGATGATTAATTAGTTGAATGGTATTTGTAGAGCACAATATCGTGGTTTGCAGTGTGAAGAGCTGTATAGCGTAAGTGTTCGCAATGTACAAGATGTAAATATGTTTTTTTTGACTGTGAAATTATATGAACTGTGTTATCTGTTCTTTAGAGGGGAGATCATTTGTGTTTGTCCACGTGCTTTGTACACACTCTACACACCGGAACATATCGAGTAAGTGTGGCTGCATCTCAAAACATTGGGTTGTAATGATTATTTGTTCTGCACTAAGAAGTATTGTGGGTTGGAAATAATGTATTTTTATTTCTGTTTGCACATTAAGCAAGCCACTGCTGTTGTCTATTGTGGCGTAATTGTCTTTAATCTGTTAGATGATTTTCTTTGATCTCTTAGATCCCTTTTCGAACTCTTTTAAAATTCAGTTTCCATCTCAGACTTTCATCTTAAAGCTGTACAATTTCTCATTGTTCAGTCGGGAATAAAGCCCACATAAAAAATATTTTGTGTCCAGTCTAGTCCTTCCAGAGACTCGGCTCCATAAATATAGTAGGGTTGGTTTGTGATGCGCGTATTCAAATATTACAATACTGTAGTGTCCGTTAATACTGTAGTTTCAATCCTAATTTATACGATTGAAAAATGAAAAAAAACCGCACTAACTATGACGTACAACGTTTCTATCTATCTATCTATCTATCTATCTATCTATCTATCTATCTATCTATCTATCTATCTATCTATCTATCTATCTATCTATCTATCTATCTATCTATCTATCTATCTATTTATTTATTTATTTATTTATTTATAGTTATTTCTTTTTTAAATTTCCTCAACATTCATTTTAGTTGTTTGTTTATGTCTCTCAACCAAACCTGAAGCATGGTGAGACCCGTGGTCACCCCGTTTGGTCAAAATTACCTGTCAATCATGCAATGGTACCCGCCTTGATCAGACCGAGATTCTGTTAGGTAACGGTATAGTGGCCATTCTGGACTATTTCACGTCAAGTAAGTATGATTTTGCCAACGTTTGTGAGATAAGCTATTTTTCTCCTTTTACTATCACCATGAACGCCAATGTGACTGTATGGACATTTTCGGGACCCGGAAGTGGAGAGGCAATAGCAGGTGATTCTGCTATAAATAGCTTTTGGACGTTTACTCTCACGTGTCGATGTCAAAGAGGGTCATAAATGACATAAAAACACTGACAAAAAGAGTTTAGGTGTTGTAAAAAAAAAAGCCGTTTCCGTGGCCTGCGTGGTCCCCTGCGTGTCAGCTTGGGAACTGTTGAAATGAAAAGAACACTACTTATCCCACAGAAGCGGCACAGTTCGAGGCATGATGGTGTCTTTCAGGTTCCATAAAGACATTATTATTATTTTGATGTTGTTGTTGATTTGTCTAGTTTGGAGTAACAAGGTTTGTTTTTTAAATTTCTCTTAGTTCCACAATGACCTCCTCATGCTCCTCAGTTGGCCAAAATCAGCTGCAAAGGATCATCAGAGATCTCTATGGTAATAAAGATACAAACACACCAGCAGCACAGCATCATCTTTACCGCTTCACCAATATTAGAGTTGTAGTCTGCAGTTTGCAATACCTTCCCGTGTGGTTAGCACGCTCCCCCACAGTTCTAAGGTCCGGTTTTTGAATCTCTGCTCCATCCTCCCTGAACGGAGGACTAAAAGTGCCGAAATGAAATCACACATGAAGCACTTTTGAATGGTGGTCCTTTGGGGGACCCAAAATCTTTGTCAGATCTTGATTTTATTTGTATAATATATAAAATACAGCTTTTGTATAATACCAATACAAGACAAGCATGTGAGATATATGTTTTGACATCTGAAGTCTGTTGTAGCACATATGAAGTTAGTCGGTGTAGAAAAATGAATCACAGTAAAATCCAGTGACATAGCAAAAACTCTGAAAATTACAAATTAGATTTATACAACTGGGATACAATGAGGTCAGAAAAAGTGAATGTTGATATCGCAAGGGACATGTGTGAGCGATTTTTCTTTTTTACATTTATTTTTCTTTTTTTAGATGCTGTGTTTCAGCTGAGTCAAGAGCATAAAGAGTACGCTGAGCCCGTAACCGATGACAGCACCAACCTGCGCAAATTTTTCTACAAACTGGAGTACTTGCTGCAGGTATTATACCTGATGAGCTTGATGCAAATGGTTGAGTCTCTGGTGAAGTGCGTCCTCCACCAATGAAAATGCAATCCAAGCTTTAAGTGTCCTCATGCATATTGCAGTCTGCACCTGCCTTTTTTAGACTTGCTCCACTCCATGTCGTCATGATAATTAAACCATACTTGCTGTTGACCCCACGGTTGAGGGTGTGGGTTGAGCAATGACTCATTTTTATGAGACGGGACCACCCCCTCTATACAGGCAAATTTTAGTGAGGCTGTAATTCTCTCTCCTCTGTGTATTCTTTGCCAAAAGCATGTCTCAGACAATTGCGAACATTTTTAACTTGTGGAAATAATGCAAACGTCTCCTTGACACTGTTGAGTGGCCATCAAATAGTTCAATACAACACTGTGTGTTTTTACAGTTTGACCTGAAGGAGAAGACAACCTTTCTCGGCCAAAGAAAAGACTACTGGGATTACTTCTGCGACTGCCTGATTAAGATCAAGGGTGCTAATGATGGCATTCGTTTTGTAAAGTCCATCCCTGAGGTAATCCTGCTCTGCAACACACACACACACACACACACACTTGAGATGCGGTATGCCGCGTGAGACAAGCACAGACACAAATACACAGGGTGCATTATCGTCTAACTAATCCTTCGGTCAGTCACTCTGGACCGATTCACTCGCCTTCTTTCAACTACAGCTACTCTTCCTTCGTTTATTCCTCGGAATTCACAGTGGTAAGCTTCACAGTTTATGTAGATCATATAGCTGTTGTCAAAAGTGATTGGGTTTTCTGACTGTGCAATTTATTTGAAGATTTTTTGGGGGGTTCTCTGAAGAGCATTTTGTAAAGGGGATTTCCATGTGGATACTTTTAGAACGTCCATGTTTTTACTGTTGGCCATCAAATACATAAAAACAACATACTCTTTCTTATGAAGTAGCCGTGAAATAAAACGGTTATAAAAGTAATAGTTTAGACTTTTTGTGTTTCAGTGGACTGTGTTTCATTTTCATTTTTAGAGTACGCCATACGTCAATAAAACCCCAACTCTCATAGGCCTTTGATTACGTTCTGTTGCACACAAATATCGGTGAGTCTCCAGCTGGTGTCCTCGCAGCAGACCTGAAAGTTGTCTATTTTACGTATATCCCTCCATCTGCTAAGGCCTGCCAGAAATCATCTTGAAGACTGACACGATAGATTACAGCTGGGTATGCTGATGACAACTGTATTATGTTTTTTTTTGACACCCTGAATTTGGGTTCTTTTGTCCAGGCATTTACACTGGTTCTTTTCAGATTACTGTTCATTGGATTAGTCAATTTGGATGATGCACAGGTCGTTGTTTTGTCATCTCTCGTCAAAATTATTTTTTGTAATTTGCGCATGCGTTCTCAGATAAGAACCTCACTGGGTAAAGGAAGGGCCTTCATCCGCTACTTACTGGTTCACCAGCGACTTGCCGACACACTGCAGCAGTGTCTCATCAATCAGAAAGTCACAAGGTGAGTAGCCGTCTCATACGGCTCATGTTTACATGTTCCTATTTTTCGGGGATGTGCGACTCTCTCTTCCCAAATTATGTCTCGGTTCTCTTTTCACTGAGCGAACACCCACTCCCATTGAACCATTCAGATGCGACTTGCTTCCCACACTATAATAAGTGTCTTTAATTCCACATTTCAGTTAACCCTGATGAAATCAAACAATTGCCTGTGCAATGTAACTAGCAATGTAATTTTCGTGGGTAAAATCGGCTTGTCTATGTACGTGCACGTTAATGATGGGCATGGCTTTGGTCAGAGATGGGAGGAGCTCTTGGTGAGCTAAACTGTGAATCTAACCTGCGTCTGACAAATGAAGGTCACTGATGTAAATGTAGTGTCTATGGCGATGAGTTTCATGTTGCATGTTACACAAAAAAAAAGTAACTTTTCTTTGAATAACAAAAACACACTGATTTGGCCTTTCATATTTTCTAATGCAACCACTATGATTTGTCCACATATGTGATTCAAGTCAAGTCAAGACTTTGACAAGTTTTAGACAAGCAAATCGCAAGTCCTAAAAGTGGCAACTGGAGTCTGACTACAGTCAAGTTATGTGACGCCGATCCCCCACCTCCTTGTTTACCTGCGAAATTTTATCTTCCCTAGTGACTGGTACTACGCCCGGAGCCCCTTCCTTGACCCAAGCCTTACCTCAAAGATCGTAAACCACCTGTACGATCTCAACCAGATCCATTTTGATGTTGCTGCCCGAGGTTACGATCTTGACATTGATTGGCCAGCCTTTGCCAGGTAACCGGTGCGGACTTGTCGATATGTATTTTTTTTTCAGAGGCATCGCTGGATCACACACATTAATTTAACATCTTAAAAAATACAGTCTACATACAGTATTTGATGATAATTGCTGAAAAACTGTGCAAAGACAGAACTGCGTGGTTCTGAATTGTTTTTCACCATTTCAAATGAGGACGTTTGTGTGGTCTTAAAAAAATAAAATAAAATCAATCACGTAGATTTAAACTGATTCACAAAATCAGACACCACGTATGAAGAAAAAAAAACGACATGTTGGTACTGCCGATATAGCACATGGTGTAAAGATGAAGACCTCTCCAGTTTTTTCAGCTGCGTTACTCATATAAAACGTTATTTTCCCCCTTTTGGTTTCATGAAAGACGGACGTCAGGGGCTGGCTCATTAGGACTGTTGTGGAGACCCCCCAGTCGTTGTTCCAGCGTCAACAGTCTGGTCCAGGTATAAAGCACTGCATATGAAATGTATTTATTTTTTGTTTGAATATGATTTGAAGGACATCTTCCATCAACCATCCAGTCACAGGAGGTCTCAATTCCAGACTTTAGTCTCCCTGGGGACTTTGCTTCAGCAGAAACATCCCTTCGCAGTGTTGCGGAGAATCTCCGCATCGAGCTCGACCAGTCTGAGCTCAGGAAGCAAGAGCTTCTTGGACAGGTGGACGACTTGGGCAAAGAGGCTGCCCGGCTGAATGATGTGGTGAAGAACCTTCAGGGCCAGTTGCTAGCAACTCAGAAGACCAGTTTGCCAGATCCTTCAGAAGTCACCACTACTATGGATGTCCGCAACCACTATCAAACGTGTTGGGAAGAAAACAACTGTGAACTTCAAGACAGACTCGCAGCTACTGAAAACAAAAATATGGAGCTCCTGTCTAAGCTGGACAAGACTATTAAAGAAAAGACCAAAGAAATGACCAACTTCTGCGAATCAGCCTGGAAGATCCAAGAACTCCTCGATAAATTAAACTTGACAGAGGAGAAGAGGCTGGAGGCCAAGAAGGAGGCTGAGGACCGGGCCAGGCATTGTGAGCGTGTGTCTCATGAGCTCAAACTGAAGGAGGAGGAGTTGAGGACCTGCACGGAGAAATTGGCTGACCTCAAATCCCGTGGCCAGGATGAGCGCGCAGAAACCCTCAAGCGCTTGGAGGAACTCCAGGGCGCGGTTGGTCGCATTCAAGGTGCATTGACGCTGAAAGAGAAGGAGAGTGGGAATTTACGAGCGCAGCTGCAGGGCTTGCAGACCTCGCTAGAGTTTCGAGAGCGCCAGGCAGAGGAACTGAGACGCAGGCTGCAGGAGGAACGTGACGAGATCGAGCGCCGATGTACTGCCAGAGACAGCCAGAATGAAACCCTGGAGGTTCAACTGCTGGACTTGCGGAAAACCTTAAAAAGCAGAGAGAAAGAGCTTTCTGTCAGCGCCGAGAGAATCAAACATTTGGAAGAGCATCTGGAGAAGTTGAACGTCGAGAAAGAGAGTCTGATTTCTAGACTCAATGAAAACAATGGGAAGGCCTGTGAAGAAACCGGCAACTTTAATAATTGCAAATTTGAGTGCTGCGAACTTAAGGGTATAAACACTGCGCTACTGCAAGCGGTCAAAAAGAGTGAGGAGACCATCGCAGAGATGACTCAGGGAAGGGAAGTCTTGCTAGACCAGCTAGCCACTCTGAGGGCTTCTGAGAAGCACCTGAAGGGAAGGGTGGAAGCTGCCGATCTTTGCATGGAAGAACGTGAGGAGAAGCTTCTGGAGGAAAACCACCGTTTTGCGGGGCTTGTCGAGAAGGTTCTTCTTGAGAAAGAGCGATTGGAAGCTCAGCAGAAAAGTGTGCTTCAGGATAATCGGGAACTCCTTGAGGTCCAGTCCTCCCTGAAAAAACAACTCTCTGAGGCCCAGGAGGAGCTCGACTTGCTTCACGCCAAAGTGTCAAATCTGTCCGAGAACCTCACAGTATCCCAAAAAAGTCACGCGGAGCTGCTGCTGAAATTCCAGCAAACGGAAGTCATGCTCAAAGACCAGACGGCTAAATGTGGGCTTGTGCTGGCTCGTGCTGAGGAGCTGGAGAGCAGGACCTCGGAGCAACATGATGAGAAAGGAGCGGCGGAGAGCAATGAGAAAATGCCCAAGCTTCGTGAGGAACATTTAACCTCTGAGACCAAAGAGGCTCCATTCAGGCTAGTGATTGCCGAGGCTCAACTGGAGCTCAACCTTCTGGAGGTGCACCGCCTCAGGGAAGAGGTGGTGGAGCTCAGGGCTCAGCTCCTGGCTGGAACGGAAGAAAGAATGAAAGCTCAGGCCTTTCAGGAGGTGACAGAGGCATCCAGAGAGGACCTGCGAGTCTTGGCGGAACAGCTCAAGGGTCAAGTGGAGGAGCTGAACAGGCGGCACGTCGACGAGATCCTGCGTTCTCGTGAGCGCGAGGAGGCATTGATCCGCGAGCGAGACTGCGAGGCCCTGGCTCGGGCGAGCCTGGCTGCCGAGGTGACGGCCAGCAGGGAGGAGCTACACACTCTCAAGCAACGCTATGACGCCTTGTGCCTTGAGAACAGCGACTCCGGGGAGGCCCTGTACCGAGCTAACACGGAAACCGCCGAGCTCGGAGTTCGCGTGTGCATGCTGACGGCCGAGAATGAAGAGGCCCGCCTGCGGTGGGAGACCCTCTCCAAGAGGCAGCAAGCGCTGGAGGAGGAGGCCGCACAGGAGGCCACCAGGCTGGATGCCTGCACAGAGCAGCTCCGCCGGGAGAATCGTCAGCTCCTCAGCAAGCTCCGTCACCAGGATGATCTTTGGGCCATGACGCAGAAGCTGCAGGAGGAGCTGACCAAGGTCCAGGAGGAGGCGGATGTGCTGCAGAGGAGGAGCCACCAGGAGATCGAGGCTCTCCGCCTGGAGCTCAGCAACCAGGCTATCAGCCACAGCAGCCAATTGCAGGTCGGACTAGCAAATCAGAGCTTCGAGGCTTTTAGCAACCCTGTTAGCATAAAAATAGAACCGTAATCATACTTTTGTGTTGACTTTCAGAGTGTCAATGAAGAGTTAATGGATGAAAGGTTACAGATGTTGAGTGAGCAGGAGAACGCAGTCGAGGTGGAGAAGAAACTAAAGCGTTTGGAGGTGAGAGAATATATTGCACCCCTCAGTGTGGATTTCGTGATCAATAGCAATGATTCTACAGTACGCCACAAAATTAAAGTAATAGATATTCAAGAAATAAATTGGATGTCTTCAAAGTGAAGATAATATATATTTTTCTTGATAAACACTCATATAACAAGTGCATTTCAAAATCAGACCACTCACGTAAAACTGGGCTAAGCAGCCTGTGGCTTTGTCTCGATTCCTGGCATGCAATTACACAGTAACTACAGGAAGCCTACTACGAACTTGAAAAGAACCTCGACATTGCCTCTTCTACATGCAGTCAAAAAAATAACTGTTCCCTCTGCTATGCTTACTACACGTTCCCATATAACAGTGCAATTTACAACTCGACAACTATTTTCGTAAGATTACAAATTTCATCTTGAAACTACCCGATTTATCTAGAACTACACAGCATTACCTTGAAAATATGACTTTTTATCCCCAAAATATAAACCTTCTTTCACAAAAGTAACCTTCATTCTTCTAATATTTCACCTTTTAAAAAATCTGCATTTTAAAACAATACTGAAGTAGTAAAAAAAAAGAAAAATTACTGTGTGAGACTGTCACAATATGAGCAGCGATTAACTGTTGTTGCAATACACTGAAACTACAATGAAAAAAATACATTTAAAATCATTAGCTTTCTGTTGTTGTCAATCAAAATGGAGCATTATTGCCCCTGACACAGACAGAATGAATTATGGATGCAGCTCTCTGCAGGTGTTCCAATGACTTTGCATAGACTTTGAATGTCTTTGCCTAGAAGCCTCATGTACATTTTTTGTGACTGTTGCTAGGCTGAGGTGCAAAGATACCGGCACCACCTCGCCGAGAAAACCATTCAGATGGCCCAGTCGGAAAATCTCCTTGAGCAGAAAGACAACGAGGTAATCCATCTGAGAAAGAACTTATCAAGGTGAGAATTTTTTTTTCTTTTTTCTAGTTGCCCAATAATATTTGTTTCCATTCATCCTTGAGGTTGTGTTACTGCTTAAGGATTATCTTCTTTTTAAACTTCAAAAATACAAATAACTGCACAGAGGCCATTTGGGAATTACTCCTAATAGATTTTTGTCCCTTGTTTGGTATTTTGTGCAAAGATGCCAGGAGGAGCTTGATGCGACTCAACGGGCCTGCCGGGAGCTGAGGGACGCTCTGAGGAGCGTCACGCTGGACAAACAGAACTTGGATTTGAGGACGGCCGCCGAACTCGACGACCTCTACCAAACCAAGGTCAACCTGGAGGAAAGACTGGTGGAGCTCATCAGGTACACGTACGCTATGTTGGTGTCATGGTCAGAATCAGTTTATTTGACTGCAAACTGTATTTTCTCTCGCAATTCTCATTTATGGGTTATTTCTGCGCAGGGACAAAGACGTGCTGTGGCAGAAGACGGATGCGCTGGAGTTTGAACAGAAGCTGCGCAATGAGGAGACGGAGCGTGACGTCAACTACTGCCTTGGCTGCGACACCCCATTCGGCTGGTGGCTGCGCAAGCACAATTGCAGGTCAGGCAGACGCCACGTTAACTACAGATTTCGACACTGCACTATGTGCGTTCGTTGTTTGATTTCGCAATTTCCAGGTTTTAAAAGTGACAAAGATTTTAAAAAATGGTTCATGTTAGAGACCTCGGTGAGATATGCAGTATTCGAAAAGATCCTTATGTTCATTATCCGAGTCGCAACCTCACAAGGGCCACGGGCGTGCTCGAGCCTATCTTAGCCATATTCGGGCAGTAGGCGGGGTAAACCCCGAACTGGTTGCCAGTCAAGGCACACATAGACTAACACTCACTCACTCACTCAAACCGAGGTACAATTTTGATTGTTCACTCAACTTCATATGCATTATAAACGAATAATGGCTGAATAACTTTGGTGACTTTTTACCCCCTAGATTTTGTGGCCGTCCTTTCTGCCACTATTGCCTGGCCATTGTAGCCAGCAACCAGCAGGGCGGCACCAGAGAGCGCTGCTGCCGGGAGTGTTGCAATCAGCGCGGTTTCGAGGCAGAGAGACCCCCGCAGGAGGACAACTCCCCCAGCATGCCGGCTTCTGCGTTGAGCCGTCTGCTGCAGCCTCTGAGAGCTGTTACGAGCGTCTTGGGTAAAGGAGTCTGTTTGTGGTCCTACGTGACACAACGTTCAAGTATGTTGAATGCTGAATATGGTTTATTCCCCAGGAGGGGATGAAGGCGACAAGGTGGAGGATGGGATGTTTGATATCATCACAGAGGAGGAAGTCAGCCGTGTCTCCGACAGTGACTCATTTGCCACTGCCTGCTCTTCTGGACATGGACAGCAGGAGGCAGCACAGCTGTACGTATCTCACTTGCCTGCCAAATACCAATCTCAAAAGCTCACTTCATAACAAATAAAGATTCCTGAAACAACATTAATTCCGTTCAGGTTGCAGTTGGAAGGTATTCCTATTGAAATATACTTGTATGGACAAAAGTGTCAAAATACTGCAGTATTCATCCAGAGGTTACGTGTGAGTTATGATGTTGCAGATTTTTTTACCTTAATCTTCATTGACTATTCACTCTTCACACCCCACACCAAAGTATAATTCTCAGGATAATCTTTTAAAAACATTTTACAGTCTGGCATTTGCTCAAAAGGGTGCAAAGGGGCTGAAATTAGACCCCAGTTATGAGTATGTTTGTACCCTGCTTAAGTGGCTTTTTGTCTTGTGCAGAAGCAGCAGCAGTGCCAGCACAGGAGACGTCTCATCAGAAAACCCAGAGGACCAATTTGGAACCGTGCAAGATGCAGAGATCGGCCTGCTCAAGTCGGGAGAACTGACGTAAATCCCCCCCCCCTTTTTTTTCATACCACAAGTCCTGTTTACATGCTGTCACATGGTTTCATATGTTTTTGGTCATGTTCAGTGTCAAAACGGGAAGTGAGAAGTGAAGTGAAACACTCATGTGAAACTCTGACATGAGAAAACTGTACGAAAATAAGATTTACTTTCCTGGAACCAAAGAAATAAACAGGCACCGGTTAAGTTCACACACTGTAAATGTTAATAATCGTTTGAGGGAAGCATAAAAAAAAAGTGTTACCTGAATTGGGAATGAGGCAGTATCCCAGTGGTGACCATGTCTGCCTCACAGTTCTGAGATTCAGGCTCCCCTTCCCACCCCCTATTCAACAATCCTGCCTGTTAGGTTCAGAGACAATTCTAAATCAGTGCTTCAGAACTTTTGGGGAGGGCTTGAGTATCCCCGAACCGAATGAGAACAAATGATCAGCAACATGGCTTTCGTTTTGCTCATCCACATGACTACTGGCACAGTTTTGATGATGGTCAAAACGAGATCAAGCGAGCTGTATCGACGGCTCACTTGGTGATATTACGGCACTTTGACCGCGACGTTTGTTGGTCTCTTGATTTAGGTTGGCGTCTGGCTTTGCGGTGGACGACATCTCCAACTTTGGCGACATCCCGCGAGAGCTCTTCATCAAGTCGAGCTGTTACAGCACTGTGCCCATCAGCGCTGGCTGGCCCGGTGCCACCGTCTCTTGGACATTTACCTCCGAACCCAAAGGCATTTCCTTCAGCGTTGTTTTCCGGGAGAGTGCTCAGACGACACTGGAGCAGGCCAAGGTGAAGAAGCCCTGGCACACCTACACTTACCCACACTCCCACATAAGCGATGGACATACCACTTTCAGTCAATGCCTACCCATAAGGGTTTGTAATTGCTTATAGATGCCAAAAGATGGCGACATAACCATGTTTTTGCTATTGGACAAAGCTATGGCCCAAATGAAGCATCGCCTCTCAGTTCAACATAATTGCTTGGCCACAAGATGGCGCCAAGCATTATTTTCATATTATACATGGCTTTGGCCTGAGCACCAACACAAAAAGACTCCGGCTTCAGTTAAAGCAAAGTTGCGATCACTTACCCCCACCTTGGCACACCCCGCGGTAGTGGGCAGTGAGGATGACAAGTGCATATTGGAAAGCATTCCCAACGTCAGCTGCTCTCCACGTGGCTGTTTAGGAAGGCACTGACATTTTATGAAGACACCTGGGAACTGTTTTAATTTGTGGAAAAGTGGTGTCATATGTCTCGTTTAAACTAGTCTTCCCCTTTGGCAGGTCTTGATCCCGCTGACTCGCTGCAACTCCCATAAGGAGACAATAAGGGGAGAAATGAAAGTACGAAAACCAGGAGAATACATCCTCATCTTTGATAACTCCTTTTCGAGGTGAGTCCTCATGTGCTGGAATCTACACAGTCTCAACCCCCATCTTTTCATTCTGAAGCTTATAACGGAAAGCATCAATGCCCTGTGTAACATTCCCCCGTCATCCAGGTTCATCTCCAAGAGGGTGATGTATCATCTGGCTGTGGATGCCAGTGGCCTCTCATGAGACGAAAGGCATGTCAATCCGATGTCGACGCATCCGTCAGTGCCGTCGGGGAGTGCAAGGTAACTTGTAGCAGAGTCGACTTGAAGCGTCGCAACCTAGGGCAATGCTGAGGGCAAATATCTTGGAACTACTAAGGCACATCAGGTGATGTAACCATAGGAAACCGGTGAAAAGTACATCAAATCTGTCATTAGTCCACTGAATTAGAGTATGCAATCTTTTATTTCTCTCTCTCTGTTTCTTCATGTAGTAGAATTAAAGTGTCACCGATTCAGGATTGCCAGCACAGGCACACACACACACACACACACACACAATAACATGGAATGGGATGTTTTTATTCCATCACTGCACACCAACTTATGTTTTTCTGTTAATTTTATTGCGTTAATGCTGAGAACATTCAAGTATTTATGCCTTTGCTCTACACAGAGGAGCAAAGGAGCTATTGATTCAGTTCAGTTACTTATTAGTTGTGAGAGATTGGCCTTTTCTGCAAAAAGAAGGAAGGCGAACCCATGGGCAAAATTACAATTGATTAAAAATGTTAGAATATGCTGAAGCATCGAATCACAACAGCTGTATGTTAAGAGGAGTTGATATGATTGGTTGTGATGTTAAACAGGGTTTTAATCCTGAGGATTTATTTTTTAATTTTTTATTTCTTATTTGCTGTTTGTAGTTCAATAAAGAAGATTTATGTAGAAATGACTTATTGTCCCCTTCCTAAAATAATGGTCTCAGTCATTTCATTTTTGTTTCTGAATATACATACTGTAAAAGCAAACAAAATATTTATTATACTTAGTCATAAGTTCATTTCAGGGTTGAATAAAATGATCTGTTTAACTAAAGATGCAGCCAATTTTAGCAGAGCTGACCAGAATCCTGAGATATTTGAGGCAACAAAATGCTTGCAATGTTTTTGTCAAAATATGACTCGGACGATTATTTTATGAGGGTGACAATATTTTTTGGGTGGTCACTTTGAATAAGACCACTGCTCTTACAATGGGAACATTTGCACAGCAACTAGAGCAAATTTCTCACTGTAAATCGAGATCCATCGCATTTCACTTAATGCAATTTGGTATTGTCCAAGAGATGTTATCATCTTTATTGTTATGTGGAAAATAAAAAGATGATACTTGCAGCAAATGTATTTGTTGTCAAAAAACTCATTGTTCATCACATTGATGCAAAAAAAAAAAAAAGGTTTCATTCAAATTACCAACTAAAGCTTTGGAATCATTTTTGATGTAAGAAAAAATGTACTTGAAGGCCTTTATTGGAGCAGGAGCTCCCACTAACGGTGTCCAAAACATGTTCTTAATATATATTTTATTGTTGCCTTTTACTATGATCAAAAAAAATTGGAAATGAGACGGTGTAATGCATTCATGAGGACATGTGCAAAGTTGATGCAATACCATATATGCGCTTAATTGTCTTATTTGAAACGATGAGCTGAATGTCATTTATCATTTCTGTTCTTTTGCTGCGTTTTCACACTAAGCTCGTGTACCCACAGTAGGAGAACGGTAAAAATACTCATCTGGTTTGCAAGTGGAGCCACAGTAGCCCACTGAGCTGTGTTGTGACAATTGATGCATTTCTGCTGCTCGCGATCTTCAAAGCAGTCGAATGCTGCATTGAAATTGTAATCCGGGGAAATAATCCACATTTTTACTTGTATATGTAATCTGATTCCATTTTTTTTAAAATCAACTATGTTACATGTATTCCTTTTACTCCCCAAAGCCAAATGTTGGCATGGCGACAAATGCTGGTATTACATGCGTTGACCCAACCAAGATCATACAACGCCTGAGCCCGTCTGATCTTGAAAAGGGAAGCGACAGTTTGTGGGCCGCAAAAAAGCCACTGTTGGCCCGGATGCCCCTCAGGAGCCACCTATTGAGTACCACTGGCCTATTACATTTGTCAGTGCAGCTATTAATAGATGATTTCCCTCGCCAGGCGGCTCGAAACCCCCGCAATGAGCACTGAGAATGTTGACCATAGATGATATTAAAACCCACTGTAGTCATGAACTCTCTGAACTCAGGTGGATCAGCATTTAGTTGGCAGGGCACCTCCACATGCGTCAGCTTCCAGGAAAAGGCTTTGACACGAGTCTGATCCGATCAAGGATGAATCCCACAGATAGAGGTTGTTCTTAAGAAGATGCCTCCTTCTTGTTGATGGCGTATTGGAATGGCTCGATACTGACGTCTTTGGGTTAGGGTTATGCTCAAAGTGTAGACTCCTTTCGTGTTTGAGATTCAAGTCAGATCCACCATGCGCACCTACAAGCACTGGAGGAAGAAAGACTGAATTCCAAGCTTTTTTGAGGTACTGATGGACCATGGAGTCCAAACCGATGGACCTCAGTTTTAAATATAAGGTCAATTGATCAATACTCCACTACTCAATCGGTCGTATTTCCGCTTGGTTACCTAGGGAGAGTCTCATTCAACAGTCGCATCCCGCTCAAAGTGTTTTTGCTCTCGGGTGGATAAAGCGATCAGGCAGGCCATCCAAAACACTTTGGAGTGAGTCAATGAATTCCAGGCAAGACGCAGGACTTGGCAGACACGATGCCTTCGGGATAGAAGGGTAAGCTAGTAGATGTTAGGTGGTAAGTCGATAGAGGGGATTATCAACACTAGCAAATGCTAAAGATCAGATCCCTCAAAACCTAACTAACCCTTTCTAACCTGAATATAATATTTTTGCACACCACTCTATTCCTATTTATATATTGCCAAATACATCGGGGGGAAATGTAATGTATCGAAATGAATTGTAAGATGGGAAATCATCTATTGAAAGAAATCATCCGCTTTCCGAGAAGTTTATTTCCGTCGCAGGAACGCATGGCGCCTCTGTGACCAATGCCGTCGGCACATTTTCTTTCTCTTCCTTGTTACTGCTTCTTGTTGTGGTAGTTTACAGAGATCATGGTGAGATTTTAATCATTGTTGTCTTCACTGTATCAAAATGTTTTCATATTAAATATTCCAACTAGGATGGCATTAATAAAAACAAAGTTTAAGCTTACTATTCTGTTGCCGTTTAATTTTTGTATGCTGTGCGTTTCCCACCTTTGAGTTCATGAATAATTCACTTGACACCAACCGGCTTACGCCGGACACTCCGGATTGCGCGTCGTCTTCCTTTGCTTGCTTTTCCATCCCCACGTATGTTTTTGCTCGCCGTCTCGCCGGTATTTGTGCGCGCGTGGTGTTTTTTCGAGCTCGGTGTCCGTCTGACGGTAGTCGATGCTGTTCGTCAAGGTTAATGATCTCATTATAAGTCATGTCACAATCACTCATCCATCTCCTACTGCGTTCTCCTTTCTTTTGCTTTCCTTCCCCTTTCCTTTCGTCGCCCGCTTCTGCGCACATGTGTGCGCGCAGCATGTTAATTCCTGGCGCTTCATCAGCAGATAAGCACATTGACACGCACACGCATGCTGATAAATGTCTTCGCACACCCACATGTATATAATAGTACATTTATTTTTATATATTTGAACTGTAAGCCTCGCATACACACACACACACACGCCTGCTCACCCAGTGTGATGATAAAATGGGAGCCACTTAACGGAAGCAGATGAATGAATAAAGGGATGAGTGGAAGATAGAGGGAGAGGTCAGTCCATGGTGGATTGATCTTTGAATGGGTAATTATATTCCGAGCAGAAAAATGCAACGCCTTAACCATAGACAACTTTATTATGACATTTTTACGATCAGAATTGGATTGGTCTGTCAATTAAAATGTTTGTTCATCACTCTGATAAAAAATGATTCCAAATTTTACAGCTTTGCCACTTGCTGTCGAAAATGACGTCACGGGTGTCCAGGGCTCAGGTAGCAACCAATCATGGCTCAGCTTGCAAACGTCACATGATCAAAATCAGAAAACAAGTGGCAAAATGGCCGCCCCCCATGAGAGAGATAAAAAAGCAGATGGATGGTTTTTTTTAAAAAATTCATATTCACGATCGCAATATCAGAATGCCGTATTTAGAGCCGTGGGGGTGCGGGGAACCTTTTGTTGTGAAGAACATTTTGGGCCTGTCTTCCCCTTTAAGCAGAATGCGTCACAGGCCACGGAGCTGGAGTGTTTCACATCTTGTCCGGAGATGAACTGGGTCCACACTCACTCAGCCTGCAACAAAATGATGCACAAGTCAAAGAGAGTGAATACAACTACCGTTACACTCCAAGGAAACACAACTAGCATTAACGATAAAACGTAATTAGCTCCAACTATTTACAAAGGCTGCTTAGCATGCTAGGATGCTTAGCGTCAAGGTGAGCGACTCACCGGCACTACCGTAGAACTTGTTCTTCTTATACATATTTTCATACATAATTCATACATAGTAGTAGCATAAATACTGTCTTTGTTTTAGTACAACAATCGAACACAGCTAGATGAGAATCGGGAGATTCAACCCGCTCAATTATGAAATCTTCTTATATATATATTGCGCGTCGTCCTGCACGCGGTCTGTCCTTCCGTCTGTCCCTTTTCAAAACGTACCTACTTCACTGCGCCGCTCAGGCAGTGGCTCACTACGATCGCGCGGGCATCTTAGCGAAAAAATGTTGTCTACCCACAAGCATTGCAATGAAATTGTTAGTTATTTAGTAGAGCTAAACATCTCTTTATTTTCGCGATAAGCAATGAAGATGAACAAAAAGTTGAACCAAGCAACAACACTTTTGTGGGCCGAAGGCCCACCTTACCAGCCTTCCGCAGGAACTAGCTGATGAGCCGCCCGGCGAACCAGCTAGTGTAGTATATAAGAAATGTAAAACACTTTTGGATTATACAGTCCATATTAAACGCCTCGATTTATAAATGGTTCAGGGTGTCCCCGGCCTACTACGCAAAGACGGCCGGCATAGGCTCCAACACCCCTCGCGACCCTTGTGAGGATAAAGCAGATCGGAAAATGGATGGATGTATATATAACAAATTTTGAAACGTATAAGATATAAATATGACATCTCTTATTCCTTCGTACTCACATGAAGAGATATGGACAGAAGGGAAATGTACATGTTTCTTTTTTTCCGCTTCCGAAAAAAAAAAAGACGGAGAAATTATATAGAGTACATGCAGAATACAAATGATTATTCCTTCTCATGTCCTGACAGTAGCGCCTGACGGAAGTGTCGTTTCCACAGAAACGAGCTACCACTTTCATCCCAATTTGAAACGTACGCTTAGCCACAAATGCTGCAGGATGATTCCCAAGCTATTTATGATCCATTGTAATATAATATATATATATAATATAGCCATATATTGTCATCTAACTCGTGTGTGTGTAAATATAATGTACATTCGGCTTTTGGTATACGATGCGCAAAAACCCTTCAGTTTGAAGCTAAGACGTGAAAAGAAAGGGGGCAGGCTGGTGGCGGGGTCACAGTTCACGACAGCCCGTCTTCGATCTTCAGCTAAATAGCCAAATGGGGGCTTAATGGCTGCTGTTTCCATGGCGACTCGACCAGAGCATCGTCGGCCCGCAGCGTCTCCAAAGATCAGGAGTGTTATTTTTAAAGTGACATAAGCCAGAAGATGGAGATTCTCCACTGGATGTCTGTACTTAAGGGGGGTCTGAGGGCGAGGCTAATGTGCAGACACCGAAACATGACTACAAAATGAAGTTTCGTGTGTGTGTGTGTGTGTTGAGCCAGATGTCCGAATTCTACATGTAGATATCTTAACAGATGTCTTACGTTGAAAGATAGGTTTTAATGTTTTTCGAGGTTCATTCTTTTTATTGGGCTCAATAATCAAAATCAATAAAAACCTTAGAAGGACAACTATTGAATGCCCTTTAGTTTGATCTTTTTTTCCCGATAATGTTAAATTTACAGATTTACAGATCATGTTCAAGAAAATACGACAAATTATTTCATTTAGTCTAAATCAAATTTCTGAATTTTATATCGTTTTTAATAAATAAACCCTAAATAATTCTAATGTAGGTCAAATGTAATTTAGTTTTCACATTTTCAACAGTAATGTTGACATTTTAGGAAAAAAAATTAAATGGCTAAACCCAATAAAATACTATATCACTAATATCGTTTGAATTTTTTAAAATATTCCCCACTCTGGTTAAAAAATATTTCTTTTTATGGTGAAACACACCCAATGGAAATTTGTCCATGTCCGCCAATCAGATGCAAGGATATATTTTGAATTCAGTGAAATAAATGAAATGACACTCGAGAAAATACAATACCAATTGATTTATTTTATGTTTTCAGCAAGTTTAGATGTAATCGAAAGGTACCATTGGTCAATTGACGTCAGGTCACTTGTGATGTCATCATGCATTGCTTCAAAAACATAACCCTCCTGACCCGTCTCCCTCATGTGAAAGCCTCCCATCTCCACTTTTCCCGCGTGTGTTTCCATGGCAACTCGCTTGCCCACCCCCACGCACGCCTCCTTGACTTCATTTGGTACAGAAGACTTTTTTTGCCCACAACGCATTCTTCCATATGCCCGAAGAGTTGCCTTGCGGTGAAAACCTGAAGGCGAGGGATGGCAATTTCTGTTACGTGTAAAAGGCGAATGTTACTCATTTCATGAACTTTCTTTTATGCCTCTGATATGGACACTTTACAGCTTTTTGACTCACCGATGCCATGTTCCTGTGTACTAGCACGCACAATTTTGTCAATGTCCTTCTTTTAGCCAGGTGCTGTGTAAAAGGCAAACGTGGATTCTTTGAGAATTTTCTCTTAAGACTCTTATATGGCGACTTTTTGGGATCATGGTCGACAATAAGCTTGACTGACATCATCCATGATGCTGTTTCACTGTGTGAAACTGCCCACACTTGCACCGATATCCAGCTTTACTGGATTCTGTGTAAAGGGTACGTGAGTTTTTTTTTAGAAAATTTCTCTAACGACTGTGTAAAAGAAGCGTACTTTAAATGGTTGTGCAAAAGATTAATTAAAATTAATTAATCTTTTGATTAAGATTAATTGTCTCAATCAACGATGTCATGTTGATTTGTAAAAGCACGCAGTTTTTTTTTCAATATCCTGCCTTTGCTGGGTTAAGTGTAAAAGGCAATGACAATTTTATTTCGCCAGGTGCTTTTACAGCCCTGCTGCTGCTGTTTGCGGGATCGCAGTATGAAACATAAGTTGTCTGAATCACCGTTACTGTGTTGCTTTGTGAAAGGAAAGCCCCTTCAGTTATCTCAATACGTTCTTTGCTGGTTTTTGTGTAAAAGCTACTGCTCTCCCAACAGACCTTTTAAACTTTTCAAGGTGAACGTTTTGTTTTGATGCCTCCAAACTGGAGCAACAGTATCACAGATTCGTGGCATGAAAAAATTAGCCAGTGACCCCAGTCCTGGCTCAGGGTCGCCAATCAGAAGCATGAGCGGCAAAGTGGCGGGATGTGCCTTTAAATTTAACCTTGACTACAGCAGCTCATTACAAGCGCCGCACGGCTAATTACAGCGAACAGGTGCATCACTCAGCCAGCGTACTCATGCAGTCACAGATTTCATTCAGAGATGCTGCCCGGGATATTAACCTCGCTAATTGCGACGGGAAGAGCGCCCGGCCCGAACCGGCGAAATGAAGCAGCGCCGACCTCGAGGGGGAACCATGAATGCATACAATTACCTTTCCTTGTATTCTAAGGGGAGGAGCAGCAAAGTGGAGTGTGTTGTTTCAAATGCAGCAGCTATCGGAAATAGCGTCCACATTTTTGAGTGTGAAGGATTTTCTGCAGGGAACAGTAGCTGTGTGTTTGACAAGACTGCCTCACAAGTTACACTACTCACTAAAAGTTTGGAATATTTGGCCTCCCGTTTAAATTTCATGGGGGGGACTCTACATACACCTCGCTTGTCAAAACTTGACACAATTACAGGTTTGTAACTTTCTGTTCGTACTTTTTTTCACATCATATTCACGTTGGCGGCTATACAACAAAACGAGCTCGCGATGGCCCCCCTGTTGATCTTTTATTCATTATCTATTTGTCCTCACCGCCTCCGTACCAAGGAGCTCTGCATTTGACAGGCCTACACGTAAACCACCAGCTGGACTGACAAGCAAGGCATAGAGACCGAGATGTGTGTGCGAGAGCAAGTGAGCGAGAAAGAGAGAGTCACTTTGTGCTGATGGCTACTTCCTCGGCAGATGGTTAAGACAAGATGGGACGGAACACGTTTGAGGACATTGGGGACATTCAGTCTGAACTCTGCTTTAGGGAAATTGCAGAACGTGATAATAAGTAAAATGGCATTCCGAATAGTGCAGACTTCCACCATGTGATTTACATTTATTTAACCGTGCAAATAAAATAATTGTAGGACACTCGGTGATAATCCCCAATCTGGGCACCAAGATTCCATGATTTGTCCCTTAATCCCATGACTTGTCCCTAAAAGTCCCTTCTTTCACATGCCTTTTCATATCTAAAAGCGCAAACACGGCTCTGACTCCTTGTTGCCATGGCGACCTGATGATGTGGCGTTATGATTGAGTGTGGCTTGAGTGAACCACATAGCTACAACGTTTGATTGTCACGCCGCAGGCGCACTTGCTGGCTCTTTTGTTGGCTCGGGGATGATGGAATTGAGGTTGCGGCACATTTCAGGCCACAATATTAGGTAGAACTTAATGATCATCGTCTGGAATGCTTTATGTATAATTATTCATTTTAGAATTAAAATACTCGGGCGCCATCTTTGAAGTCAAGATGGCGCCCGAGTAGGCAGCCGTCGGCAATTGCTCTCATGAGCCTTGCTTTTTTTTTTTTTTAAATTTGTTTTGTCACTTTGGCTTGGAGTTTGAAGCGGATTACATGGGACAGGAGAAGTGAACTCATCTCTTTTCCTCAATGGACGCTACAGCTTCGTGTTTGCTCTCAAAACTTAGCTTGTAGCAGACGTGTGCACATTTTCAGCATGACGTCTCTGATCCACTGGTGAAAGGACACTTTGAGCCTCTCCTCTTTCATCTAGAACTGCTTCAGACAACAAAGTGTATGCAGAAACGTGGTGAAGATTGCACGACTGTCTATGTCCTATGTGTTGTGTTGTGTTATTTTGACTTCAAAATGGCGCCGCGAGAGTGGCTGCCTTTCCAGCAGCTCCTATATTTTGTTGTTCTACTTCGTCCTTTCATAACTTTGCTGCTGTGAATTAGGAATTTCTCCATTGCGAGACTAATAAAGGTTTTCTTATCTTATTTTTCTTATCTTAAAGAGCAGCAACCAAATCGCCACCCGTGGTGTGGTCATTGGCGTGCTATTAAAATATTTTTAAAGATGATTATAACAATAATTCATTCGATGAATTGATTAGGACGATTATTCCAAGGGTTTGTCCCATTCTGTTGCCATATTTATAAATGAAATATGATGACATCCATCAAACAATTTCGTGGAGCTCAGGTTCGCTCAAATCCACCAAAATCCCATTAAACCACCTGCGCCAAAACTTAGACCTGCTTATTACATTTTATTACATTAAAGATGAGTACACTTTTGGTCTATGTATATAAATGGTATATATATATATATATATATATATATATATATATATATATATATATATATATATATAAATGGTGTTTGTGTGTGTGATATATATAAAAACATTAAATTAAATAATTTTCCATAATTACTACGGTCACCAGTGGTATTTTGAGGCATGCTATGATGATAAAATACCTTGAAACAAAAAAAAGCCAAAATCGTTTTTTCCCCTGATGACTCGTCTCGCATCTTTTAAGTGCTTCTCAAGCATTCATTGGAGTTGTTGAATATTTCATCCCCCACTGGTATTCATCCCACCCCCACCCCGTTTTATGTTGACCGAGCCTGTCGGAAAAACAGTGCGCATTTCAGACAGGAATGGACGACTGGCTAGATGCTGTATAAATTTCCACCGTGTAGGACAAATAAAGGATATCTTAAAATCACATTTCCTTGCTTTTCATCTTTGGATGATGTCATCTGGGTGGGGACAGCGTCCGAATCATTTCAATGGTTTAAATTCGGCATCTTGAGAAGATTCCCATAGATTCCATTTCCCATCCCCCACAATGCCCGAAGATGGTCGTCGACCATTTGTTGACACCCCTTTCCTCCCACCCGGTCCAAGGGCTCCATTACAGAGAATTTCAGTTTCTCGGGCAACCTGCAATTACATGACAAAGTGGTGGCGGTGGCAGCGGCCTCGCGCTCCGAAGCCAATCAGCAGCTTTTGAAAGGCTGACTGACTCACTCACTGCTGCACTGAGGGAGGAGCGTCATAAAAAGATACTCGTCATGACTCATGACGCATGTGGTACTTGCGCAAATTCGGGATGACACGTTAGCATCATTAAATAGACTCATTGTGTGGTGGTGACATGATCTTGTACCATGTTTCGGTGTACATAAAGATATTATCGGTGTAATGCCTATCATTTGTGTGATTGGCGTAGTCCATTTTGACTTGGCAATATACAGGAGTGCCTCGAATTACGAGTTCACTTCGTTTCATGCTTGTTACTCAAAATACCCGTGTCCTCAATTCTGCTCAAATTAACGGACACGCTATTGCTCTTCCATATTGTACTTGATAAAAACATAGTGATAGCTTAATCAAATGCTCATTGACATTGTGCTTCTTCTGGTGTCCACGAGAGGGCAGTATATTAACACAACTACATAATAAATACACTGGCAGGGGTATTATGATCAATCTTATGCAGTGGATAAAGAATATATGCCTGGGTCTTGTCTTACGATTTGTCTGCACATGTTGTTCAAACACCACCTCAAGGAAAACTGAATAATTTGTTCTCACCGCAGATTTTCAGCTTTGATTTAAATCCAAAGCAGGTGAACAGTTGTCGGAATTTGCAACAGTTCCCACTATTTAGCGGACCAAAAGTAATGGGACAAATGAACAATCATAAATAAAACTTTCACTTTTTCTTATTTGGTTGAAAATCCTATGCAATGAATTGCAGTTTAAATTCGGGAACACAAAGACATCACCAGGCACTGGATTTCATTTATAAAATACTCATTATTGCATGTAGTGTACAAAATGGATGCATGGTCTATTTGGTGTTTTGAGTGTGTATGATTTTGCTTATATGTCATTTTAAAAGTTCCTGTTTTGAACAGTCACTATTTATTGAGTGGTTGCTCAATAATGCTTCATCCTGCCACATTTTAAGAGCAAGACGGGGTTGGCGCTGCATCCTCAAAAGGTCTGCATTTCATCAGCCTTTCTTGTATTTCGCCATCTGTGTTTGTTCGACAACATGCCCTCCTGCCTTCTGTGTCGCAGGAAGTGCAGCCGGTGACTTCCTATGATACGATAACTGCACAGTAAACGGCGTGATGTTGTTTTTTAAAAAATGTTTTTTTTAAATTAACCGCCCAAATATTCTGTAAAAGAGCGGCACATGGTCGACTGGTTCGCTCGTCCGTCTCATGGTGCAGAGGTCCAGGCTTCGATTCCAGCTCCGACCTTCCTGTGTGGAGTTTGCATGTTCAACCCGTGCCTGGGTGGCTTTTCTCCTGGTACACTGGTTTCCTCCCGCATTCCAAAAACATGCATGTGGGCGTAATGGAACACTCTAAATTATCCCTAGGTTCTGCGGGAGATTGGCATGAACTGCAACAAGCTCTTGCAGATGATGTTGGCAGCTGCGAAGTGAGCACCTGGAGACCACCCTCCACCCCCAAATGCGCATCTGGTTATGACAACCCTCCCTGCTCCCACACACACACACACACACACACACACCAGTTGTACCTCAGTTCATATTTAAACATATATTCGAGAAAAGTAATGCATTCAATGATTCAGGGGGCTTAATGCACAATGATGTCATAATTATGAATGAAATACGATGACATCGCCATAAATATCTGCAGAGCATGGAATCTGGCCACCAAAATTGAGCTGTGCCACAACTTAGACCTGCTTTTAGCCAGTTAAAGTCGAGTCTACGTTCTGTCACTATATTATCAAGTGCGCCGAGCTTTTGAGAATGCCTTCAATCTGCTGGAACACCCAGCAAAGCATAACACGGTCTGGCAAATTACCAAATCCAGTAAACTACAGTTGCCACGGCACAAAATAAAGATGCACCAATGTTTACGCTGACCTTACATGGATCTGACTATGAAAATAGGCCCCAGAAAGTTGTCTTTTTTTTAGATTAAAAAAGTAATAATTGTTTCATCAAGTCCATGATATTCCCACTTGAAAAAAAATACCCCTCAATATACAAACACACACACACGCACACACAAATAGTGTCGTTCTTCCTCTCGACATTTCTCATTGGAAGACAAGTGGACGTTGAAGAGGGAACCGGTCCCTCGTAGGGGTCCCCACACCCCCCGCCGCCAATTCTGCTTCAAGTCGTTGCAGGTCGGCGACTTGTTAGCGCGGGACCACAGGGTGCCTCCCTCTCACGTTGTTTCCATGAAGAGATACAGTGGCTGGGATGGAGACGGCCTGGAGGTGGGGGCCGAATGGACCCGTGGAGAGCCTCATTGAGTGGAGATGCACTGAAGCACACTTCACATTCTATCAATACTGCACCTATGTGCAGAAAATAATCGGACTGCTTACAAAATCAACCCAGCAGAGGCAAAAGCTGCCAGGATCTATCAGATTAGGAAGAGGGCCAGGTTCTCCATTTTCGTAAAATAATAGCCTACATAGCAGAAATTCGAGAAATAAGAAAAAATTAGAAATAATAAGAATAAGAAAGAAATTATAATGTATTGTATTTTTCTCTTGAGTTGCAAGCAAAAATTTGAGTGCACTGACGAGCTAATGAATAGCATCGGTGTCGCAATGTCCCCTTTAAGGAACACATATTTGAACACAAACACTATTTTAACAATAGTTTTGAGAGGAAAAGAATGATAATGTCAAGTGTCCGGACAAAGTACGGACAGAATGAGGATTCCAAAATCGTAGACGCAGATAAGATATTTTGATTGCAAAAATATTTATTAACAAAAACGCAAGACCGACGAAAGTACAATGGAAAGCTGGTAACAAGGAAGCAGGAAAAACCTAGAACAAATCAAAAGGTGCGCACAAATGGCAAGGAATGAGATGTACGAAAATTGCTTGTCAACTTAAAGGACATGAGGCAAAAACGTCAAGAACGTCTCGAAAACTAAGCACTTGGAGGCTGTCATGAGTAAGACTAATAATCGGACGGCCAGTTGTCTGCGTGGCTTGGTTTTTAAAGCAGACAGGTAACGAGAGCAGGTGTTACTCCTAAGGGAGCGCCCACTCGCCAGCTGGACACTGAGACAGCAAAGCAAACAAGACAGGATCATGACAGACAAAAATTGAAATAACACAAAAAGTGGACATTTTAACTGAAAAAAAACCTAACCCTGACATCAACATAAGTGGTCACGTTTTCTTAAAAATAATCATTTTTGACAACAAATGCATCATTGCTGTTAAATAAAAACATGATTTCCGATAGTTAAGTCCAAATATTACACGGGAAAAAAATGGAGTCAGTAAAAATAAGAAAGCAGCTTTTGCGAGGGTGTTGAACGTCAACAGTAACACTCGGTGCGAAACTTAAAACGACCCAAAAAATAACGAGTGACTCACACTCGTGGACTCGGTGCAATTTGCACCCAGCAGGGAAGCGCAGTGCTTATTTCCCTTCACATGGACGCTTTCTGTCTGCCTTCCTGCCTCTCTGCCTGTCTCTTGGTCCGACTGCCTGTCGCTCCTTTTGCCTCTGTCGGTTGCCTGCCTCTTTCCATCTGTCCGTCTCCCCGTCTCTGTCTACTTATCACTCTTTGCCTGTCTGTCCCATTGCTATTCTGTCCAGATGTCCATCTGCCTGTCTTTCTCACGGCCTGCCAGCTTGTCATACCATCAGACTCTGTTTTTTTGCCTGTCTGTCTTTCTTTTCTCTGCCTGTTTGTATTTGCTAGTCAACTTATCTGTCCATCACACCCTCCGCCTGTCCGCCTATCTATCTACTTCCTTCCGTCTTTCTGTCTTTCTACCTGCCTTTCTGTCCACTCATCTCTGTCTCTCTGACCGCCTGTCTCTTGTATGCCAGTCTGCTTGTCCTTCTGTCCATCTGTCTACCTTTCCGCTTGCTTGTCTCACACTGTCTCTGCTTCTCTGACTGTCTGTCTGCCTGCCGAACTGACCGCCCGCTTGTTTGTCTGCTTGTCTGTCACTCGTTCTTATTGTCGTTCAGCCTGCTTCTACAGTACGCCTGTACATTTGTACCCGTCTGTCTGACTGTCTTTCTGTCTGCTTGTCTCGCCATCCATCTCGATGTCTGCCGCTTCCCCGTCCTAATGCCCAACTCTCTTTGTGCCTGTCTGTCTGATACGCAGCATTAATGCCATCAAGCAGTGATACGCAGTGCAAGACGATGTCGTCAAAGTAGTATTAGAGGACTCCACAGGCGGACGCTGCTGGCTATTTCTCCATGGCAACAAGGCCGATGCTGCTATTACCAGCCGAAACAGACCTACCATTACCGACTGACTGAGTGACTGGCTGGCCACCCCTTCCATTTGCATCCATGTCCTTGAGGCAAGTCTTGTAAAGCCTTCCTGTAAATGAAAGGGCACTTGCGTCACACGTGACGTCCAATCACAACAACGCTTCACTTTCTCGGCTCCCTTTTCAAGCAACTCTTTTTTTTTTTAATGGGCGATGCAGTTTGAAAGGTGTATGAGAGTTGTGCCTTTCTGTTTCCTGTTTAGGACTTTTCATGCCGTCATTGTTTGAGGAAAACTGTATGGACCTCACTTTGTGCAATTGGAACAGAAAGGGGGATTTCCTCAAACTGTTAGTCGCATGGAATTGCATCTAAAGGATCTTGATGAGATGAATGATTGGAAATGTGCGGTCGTATTATGAGTTGTGTGCGCGTGTATGCCTGTTTGTGCAGGTTATTGAGTAGATGTGTGTTTTCCTCTGTTTGAATGTGTCCATATATGTTCAAAATGGCAACCCATTTCCAACTATTAGCGTACACTAAATTAGCTTGTGCATCTAGAACATTAAAAACATGACCCAAGTAACTTCACAAACTCGTTTTTAACAGCGCATTTGGGAAAATTTAAAAAAACAAAACAGCACATGACATGACTTAACAGTCTTTATTAATACATAGAAACCTTGCCGCTGAAGGAGATCAAGCCTTTTTTTTTGTTGTTCCTCTGAGGTATGTGCATGTGCTTGTGGAGTGTTAAAATAAAAGCATGAATTTCAAAATAAGACTCTGTTTTTAAAACTAGAAATTGCCTGACAGGCAAAACCATGTCTATGTATGTTTGCATGTGTAAATGCATTCCTAAATGCAAGATACGTCAAATCCAATCAAACAAATGGCGTTCTTCCACACTAAAGTCATCCTAACATGTCTCCTTAGTTTTGTGCGCTGCCAATAGTCAACCCCCCCCCCCCCCCCAGCCCCCCGATTGACTGATTAGGATCTGTCCCAATATTTTTTTTTTTTGTCCTTCTGACGTTTGCCCCGTGAAGGCTCCCGCTGTGATGGCGCCAGGCCCAGGTCGCTGTCCGTGGTGCTGAAGGTCGGTGAGCAACGGGGCTGAAGATCACTTTACCTCAAAGCGGTCAGGTTTGTATTCCGGTTGGGTGGTAATTGGGGTGGGGTGGGGGCAAGTGTAGGCGCGCACGTGCACCTGAAGACGAACAGGCGGTGGAGAGCGAGCACGAGGTGAATCACGCACCCCACTCGGCAGTCTCGTGAATTGCGCCCAGCAGGGAAGCGAACCTACCGCCTGGCGGGGGGCATCTGCAAAAGGTCAGCATGGCGCACAACACGCTTTTATGAATGGTTTCCCGTTTTTGTCTGCGTGCGCGCGTGCGTGTGCACGTGTGTCATACTTCAATTCATTCATGCATATATATTTTTGGGAAAAAACTCAAATTAAAAACGACCTTAATTGATATATTTGTATATAGCGGTAGTTGTCATTGTCGAGAAATAATTGTTGATGAACTACTTCATTAAAAAAAATAACGAGCCATCTGTTTAAAACGTTTACTACTTAATAGTAATAAAGATGATTATTAATAATGACATTTATATAACCGTGTTTATTAACTTCTCCAGAATAAGAATAATTTATATTTGTGGACTGTAACAATCGTTTAAAAATATTTATAAGGTGTAACGCAGTTCGTAGTGAGGGGACTAATTACATCATTATTGTTGAATGTATTTTTTTTTTTGTGGACTGATTTATTGACATTTATTTGCTCCTCGAGTAACCGTTATCTCACTTTGTCGCCGTCTTCTCATTTCTATGTGACGAGATGCAAAATCCCAAAGGAACAGACACCCCCCTCCCCACCGCCGCCGCCTCTCTTCACCACCCCCTTCCTCCTCCTCTTCATCCTCCTCCTCTTCCTCACAGCGGCAGCAGCAGACAGGTCGTGCGGCAGCGGCATAAGAAGAAAGGACGGGCTGACGCACCGGACAGCACCCTCGGCGTGCATATTTGGGGGAGGAAGGAGGACGCCCCCCCCCCCCCCCCCACACACACACACACCCCTCGGGGAGAAGGGTGACCCCTTCGGTAAGTTCGCCTTGACATTTCTTTCAACCCTCCCGTTAACGCACCTTTACTTGCCTTGTCTGCGGGGCGGGGGGGGGGGGGGGCACAACGTTGAAGGACTTTCGATGAGCTTTTTGAATGGGAGTCAATAATGTGCGGCTCTAAGGATGGATGCAGTGTGTGCGTGTGTAGAAGTGAGGAGTAACAATGGGTTCGGGGTGGACGATACGGTTAGGACGCAATGTTGAGTGGATGCACTGCACGATTAACGCATTCATTTGGATTACCAGCTTCATCTGAGACAGCACCCAACGGACTGTTTTTTTTTTGGTGCAATGACTGTGGATGTATTGCCTATTAAATGCGCTCCCCAGATAGTCCATGTCATACTCTGTCTTTGAGTCAATATATATATACATACATATATATATATAATATGTATATACACACACACACGAGCTCTTGTCTACCCCCACAATTTGGATTGAAAATATATGAGTCACATGCCCCCCCTCTCCCCTTAAATTGCGATGTCACGTGACCCTTTCCCTCCTTCCTACACGCTTCAATCTGCCATGTTGGCTTCCTCATTTCTTTGCAGCCTGTCACCTTCTTCCTCCTCTTCGTCATGCTAATCTTTTTTTTTTCTTCTTATTCTTATTATGCGGTGTCGTTGTGTTTGCGCCGCCCGCTCCGCGCAGGGCAGGAGGGTCCTTGTGAGTTACGACTCGCTCAAACATGCGAGAGATGCTCGCCGGCTAATTGGATTGGCCACGAGAGGCGAAGGGACATGAGGTGGAATTTGTCTGCGCGAGAATGAGCGCAGAGAGAGGAGGTGTGTGTCGCAGAGACGGCATCGGGATTTTTATTTATTTAATTATTTGTTTTGCTTCGCGGGGGCTGAAATAAAGGTCTGAGGAAAACAATTTCCTCATGTATGTTAGAATATCAAATAAAATGTTGGAGGGGCTTAACGGGGGCGACACAGATTTCTGACGGAGTGCGAGCGGGTGTGTCCTTGTCTTCATTTTTATGTGTGAGACAGCCTTTATAGTTGGGACAGTTGTCTGTTGCAACATTTTGGCAACACATGATTAACTAATTGACCATATTTGTGTGTGTGTGTGTGTGTTCATGTCTTTGTGTCCTTACGTGGCACCAGCCTTGGCATGCAGTCATTATTTTGGGGACAGCCTTTCTAGTGGGGACAGTTGTCTGTTGCAACATTTTGGCAACAAAAAAAACACACACATCTAATTGACCATGTGTGTGTGTGTGTGTGTGTGTGCTCATGTGTGCTTGCGGTGATTCATTGCTGTTTCAGAAAGCTGTGTGGATGAGTAATTCAAGCAGGGTGGTGGGGGTGCTTTATTTTATTTCTATTTTCAATTTTTTTCCTCATTGCGGGCCTTTCAGATTTCACATCCTCCCCATCCCACCACTAAGTTTTGCTCCTTTGTTTAAGTTTACAATGTCTTCTGGGTAAATATGATTAAATGGAGAAAGGGCGTAGGGTGTTTGCTCCATTGTTTATGTTTTTATATGATGTAATTTCAAATAAATCCCCCAAAACAAAAACAGATGAACTCATTGCGTCGGTATAAAAAAACACATGTTGTGTTCAAGGGTGGAAGCTGTGTGAGATATTGTGTTTTCCTCTTTTCTTAAATAATGCTAGACATCAATAATGCACGGTGCAGTTTCCACGGCAACAGCCCACCAATGAAAATAAAACGACAATGACAAATGGTTGCAGCTTCTTTGACCTACACCATTTTTTTCACATGAATTTACATGCTATTGAATTATTCGGGGTGGGGGGGGTTGTTAAATATGATATGATGGAACAGATTAATGTGCTCAAAAAATCCTGACAAAAAGGTGACTATTTTATTTATTATTTATGTTGTTATTTTATATATATATATATATATATATATATATATATATATATGCACATATATTATAAAATATATGTATAAATATAAAATGACTGGTATGCAGTTGATTCAATGACGAGTTACAATTAATGTTCTTCGTGTCCTGTTTTGGGATGCACACAATCAGTTCAAATTCGCCACGATTAGTTAGCATGTCCTCTTTGATGCGCTGTTGTTGCAGGGGCCTTGATGCTAAACTATGCTGTGAGAGAGAGCGGGGCATCCCTTGTAGCCAACACACAGGAACGCACACGGAAACTCAGTAGAAGCCCTTCGATGGAGACAATGAGAGACTTGGTCCTGACTGTGATCATCCTTCTGCCTCTAGTGAGTATCGTCACGCTGATTGTGTGTGTGTGTGTGTGTCATCGGTCATCCCAGAGAGCGTCAAACCATATTGGGTTACTTAAGTGCAACTTCAAGACGGAACCTGCATTCCTCACCATGACTGAGTGCAATCACTGAATGAGCAACAACTAAGCTCTTTAATTAATTACTTTTTTTCTGATTAGTGCTATTTTAATTCAGCGAAAGGCTTGGTGAAATCAGGGCCCCTGTTTGCGGAGCCAAATATGGTTCCTCAAATATACAGCCGAGTTTGTTTTCAATGCAAAACGTTTTCATTGTTTTCTTGATCGGTTTGCTCGGAATGATGTTTTGACAACCTCAAAGGGAGGCGCGCGAGCTTCCATTCGAGGAACCAAATATGATACAGTCTAGTGTTTGCTTCCTTGATATTTAAGAAATTGGTCTGAGAAACATCAGTGTACGCATTTGAAAAGCCACACGCGGCAAACTAGCATGGCTCTACTTGACTCCCTTGTGAGGTCTGTCTTCCCGTATGCATTTAATTACATATTTTATGAAACTAAACATAGTTCGGGCGCCACGGTGGTCGACTGACTGACACATCCACCTCATAGTGCAGCACTGCAAGGTTCAAATCCGTCGTTGGCCTTCCCATGTGGAGTTTGCATGTTCTCTCTGTGCCTCTGTGGGTTTTCTCCGGGTACTCCGGTGTCCTCCCACATGCCAAAAACATGCATGGCAGGCTGATTGAACACTCTAAATTGTCCCATCGATGCATGTATGGAAAAGTGATGTTATTTTCCATTCCAAGGAGCCAATTCTGGTTTATTTAACCCTTTCAGTGACCGCGGTCACTACAGTGGACAGCCAATCGTGTTATCAGGTTACAAGTTATCATTATTGGTCCGTGAAAGGGTTAATATAGAGCTATGTTTGGTTATAATAATAGGGGGAAAAATGAAGATTCATTAGACTCCTGATTTGTTTGATTAAAAAAAAAAAATCACGTGGCCCACCTGAGCTTCCACTTTAGGAACCAAATACCGGTAGTTTTTTTTTTTTAAATAGAAAGCTAAGTTGGGTGCAATTCATGGATACAATGTATTCAGAATGATTTTTCCCAGTAATTCATGTTTTATCAGCAGTATGTAATTAATTCACAGTCTCACCCTGCCACCATAACCCCCCTTGAACTCCACAAGTGTCCTTCAAGCTGACATCTTTAAACGCAGCATCCACCATGCTCTCCGGCTAACCTTGGCCTCCCGTTGTCATGTACCGAGCGTGTGTCAAACGCCGCTGCTGCCACCACCCGGGTCAGCAGCGGCTGAGGTGAGGGGCCAGCGTGGCAGCGGACCGCCACGACAAATGGCCCTTTTATTATCCGTGCTACATGTGGGGCTGCCAGAGTGCCGGCCCGGTGTTAACTGAGCCTTCAAACTAGCGTTGGAGGTCTGCTGGCGTGACCTTTCATACTGGCCGTCTATTATGGGAGGTGCTTAACTTTAGAAAATATATGCTAATGTGACCCCGCAGCACCATTTTGTTGTGGTTCCTTTTTTTGAGTTGATACATATGTAATTGTTTATCTATCTATCTATGCATATACGCATCCTCTTTCTCTCTCTCTCTCTCTCTCTCTCTCTCTCTCTCTCTCTCTCTCTCTCTCTCTCTCTCTGGGATGCTTCTGCTGTGCTGCTGCCTAGCAACAATGGATCTATACTCCCTCGAAGTGAAGCCCGTGTCGTTTTGTTTATGAAAAATAGCACATCGATAAGCGCAATCATTAATCACAAAAAGAAGGAGGCACTGGTGTTCTCACAGTCCATCACTTTCAGTCTCTTCGAGCCCGAGAGGTGCCCGAGGTTAATTCATATTAAAAAAGTGATGAGTCAGCCAAAAAGATGTGCTCCGGCCGTCACTTCATACAGATGCCTGGAGAAAGAGCGAGAGAGACAGTCTTTTGGAAATAGAGGGGACACATCATGAGTCTAAATTGAGTCTCTTTGCTTTCTGTTGCTTTTGGCAGGTTGGAGCGGAAAGCGAGCTGATTGCGCTGATTACCATGTGATGTTCGGTTGAAATGAGCCGTAAAATCTTGTTTTTTTCCTAATGACGGGGCATCACCAGTTTGGAATCTGGTGCAAAATATTGCAGACCGCTTTTCTTTGGATGTCTATTTTCATATGTCCATATTAGGTCACGTTTTCAAGTTAGCTAACGTTTTATACTTTATTGCGGTGCCTTGCGGCTTGTTTTGTCAACGGTGCTAGTGCACAGGATCCCGTTGGAATTGTATAAAGTGTCTCCCGCTCCCGCTTTATTGTCTTTAATTATTCGCCCTCCTGCTATATTTTTCAGCAATCATTTTGAGCCAGGAAACCCCATGAAACGAAAAAAAAAACTCGCTAACTGAAAATACTTAAGTCAATGAAAGGCTCTCAACCCCAGTATATTTACAATGATGAAATAAAAATTAACATTTGAATGAAGCGCTTGAATCTTTTCTTCTTTTTTTTTAACCGCTTCAATGTTTTCTTTTGAGGAAGTGTAACATCAATAAATTAGTTTTACAGATTAGTTTTAAAAACTGCTTTCACTCATGGAAAATACCATATTGGGCCGAATGTAAGAGGGTATTTTTTGCATTGAAATAAGACTGAAAAAGTGGGGGTCGTCTTATATTCGGGGTCTAAACATTATACCCATTCACGACGCTAGATGGCGCCAGATACGATTGAAGCGAATGCTGAACTTGACTCCCTAGGCCAAAGCGAACCCTTGTCACGAAGAATAAAAATAAAAAAAGCGATAGCACGAAGAAGAAAAATAAAAAATAGCGGAAAGAAAGAAAAGAGAAGAGAATAGTAGAAGAGACAACAGAAAATGGAGAAATGTAGCAACAATCTGGAGAAAAGTGGGTCAAAGATCGGCCAGGTTAACCGGCAGCTGAGGAGAAGCTATGATGTCATTTACATTTCAAAAACCAGAAGCCATGCAGTTACGAATGTGATTGCAATCTTCAGATATTAAGATTTGAATGAGGCAAAATAACATGCTTTTTCTCTTAAATATATTGTTATAATCATTTTTTTCAGATGTACTGTAATTATTTTCTGTATAAAAATTCATTAGGTGTTCAAAAAGTCAGAAAATTAGGCTATTGCTCTTGCACCATCTGGTGGCTTCGTGGTCTCAAGGAAACAATTTTAAGCGAATTGAAGTGTTTAATTTAGACAGAAATAGTCTTTAGCCGCCACCTTGTGTCATCCATAGACAATTTCCAACCCTTTTAGGAGACGTGTTAGTTATTCGCAGAATTTATTTAGACCTTTAGAAAAACACACGATAAGCTATGTTAGCTTTGACATCGCCGACCAAAAAACATCACAGTATCGACATGGTGACACTCTGACTTCCTTTGCCAGCAGCAAACGTCTGAAAATCAGCGCCACTCAGTCCATTTTACCTTCGGTGCGTATCGACGACACACAACATGATTTCATCAGTGGCATCGCTACGCCATCGCCGAGCTTTTGATCCAATTTCCTATCTACATATCTCCCTTGTGCTACATAGAATATGTTGATGCCGTGTTTTCCTGATGTGATGTTTATGCGTAATTTCATTCAGGTGGCGTCAGAATCGGAGCACTGCATCATTCAGCGAGAGCATGACAAATGCATGGAGCGGATGGATATGCACGACCCCAACGACGACTTGGACATGGGTGAGTTAGTCTGTGTCATCAGCTTGAAATAAGAAATGCCACGCCTCGAATCAATTCTCTTTTTTCCCTTCTATTAAAAACAAACATTTTTCCACACTACATAATATGATATTGCCCTTACCAATACTATACAGTAGAATCATATGTGTGACTTTCAAAGAATATTTTTGTATTTGAATATTTACGTTTGTCACAGTATGCCATAACCTTTGGAAAAGGTTTGACTCGCATCCAAATAAATGTTTCCTCCCCCTCAGTTAACAAATTCCATACAATATGGTAAGGCACTAAATAACAACATACTGTATGTGATTGTTATTTTCATTTATTGTCCATGCTAATGGTAACACTCCCCAAATCTGCAATTACTGGAATATTTACGCTTACTTTCGGCACCTAACCAGTTGGGCGTCAATTGATAAGACTACCCCTTCTTTTAAAAATTGCAAATAAAAGCCTCCGGCTTTTGGTCACTTCATTCCTCTGCAGTTATTGCAAAAATACAATTCATAAGTTGTTTTTTTTTTTTTTTACTGAATCCTAGTGCAGCCCACTGAGCCAGCTAACTAATTGGCCCTAAATTAAGATTGTTTGATATTATTATTTTTTTAGGCGGCCCGGTAGTCCATTGGTTAGCACGTGGGCTTCACAGTGCAGAGGTACCGGGTTCGATTCCAGCTCCGGCCTCCCTGTGCGGAGTTTGCATGTTCTCCCCGGGCCTGCGTGGGTTTTCTCCGGGTGCTCCGGTTTCCTCCCACATTCCAAAAAAAAACATGCATGGCAGGCTGATTGAACACTCTAAATTGTCCCTAGGTGTGAGTGTGAGTGCGAATGGTTGTTCGTTTCTGTGTGCCCTGCGATTGGCTGGCAACCGATTCAGGGTGTCCCCCGCCTACTGCCCGAAGACGGCTGGGACAGGCTCCAGCACCCCCCGCGACCCTAGTGAGGATCAAGCGGCTCGGAAGATGTATGTATGTATGTATGTATTATTTTTTTAAATCTCAACTGAAGGCCTCCACCTATCTGCTTTTTTTTGTTATTACTGGGATATTTTATAAAGTTCTTGCGGTCTTCTTGTTTCCTTTATGTTAATTTTATTGCAGCCTTTTTAGGCATCGAACTATCGGGTCTAAATTAACCGAATGTATGATAAGTCCTTTTTTTCTCCATCATAATCCTTTTTGTTTTCTTTAATTTCACTTGACATCATTGTGAACACACCTGTAATGTTGTTGAACGCTTTCAGAGACAGCACTGACTACAGTGGACAACAGCTTATCACGTTATCAGGTCACAGGGCGCATGAAAGGGTTAATATGATCCGAAATGTCCGAAGTGTGTCGAGTGGATGTTGCACCTTTCCTGCAGCGTAGCCAGTGATGATGCAGCGCTTCGTCGGCAACCCCGTGTGCCTCATTTGACTCAGATTTGCCCTTTCAAAGTAATTGGCTTCCTGTCCGGCTCACCACACACAAGCCATACACATTAAGGAGAAGAGAAAGGTCCACAAACACACACTTGCGCACGTCCACGCTAAATACGCCGTATTGGAGGAAACTGTCATGAGAAAAATGCATGCAAGTCAACACTCACACACACACGCACGGTTGCATATGCGCACTTGCTTATGCGCACTTGCACACGCCTCTGCATCACCATAAAACCGCTGGAGCATGAACGATGGCGAACATCTGGAGGGAAGAAATGCTGGGAGGAGCTGAAGGTGAAAGAAGTGGAAGGAGAAGAAAAAAGAAGAAAGGCAATGAAAACAAAGTATTTATTGTCAGGATATGCCTTGGGACAAATGTATTGTTTTGTGCACCTTGTAAGCTGGTAACTTCATAAGCTGTCCTCTGTAGTAACCACTGTCCCTGAAAGGGTTAATGAATTGAAACAGATTTTCGTGAGGCAGGGCTAAATTTACTTCATCCGAAATAATGAGAATTTACCGGAAATGTAAATTATCGAAGCATTTTTTTGAGGAATTTTAGACCGGTCAGAAATGACAGAAATGGCTAAAAAAAAGCATGCTTGTGACTCCAAGAAATAGCCTGAAACTCTGAGCTAAACTTTTTCACATTTCAAAACACAAGCCACAAGAAAACATGGCTTCTTTTGTTAAATATGGGCAGTAACGCTCATTTCTCTCGCCCACTCCATTCACGACTCTTTGTCTAACTCCGCCTTGCAGTACGTACAATAAATGATGGATATACTGTAAACACATTGATGCGCTAACTTTTCCAGCCTTGGGAACCTGGCTATGTTCACTTTCCCATCACTGCATGCGTATCACATTCACTAGCCTCACACATATTCGCCCCCACAGCGTGCCCTTGGATGTGGGACAACCTGACCTGCTGGCAGGCGGCCGACGTGGGCGAGGTGGTGGTGGTCAACTGCCCCGAGTTTTTCCACGATCTGATGGGCCCGGAGGACGGTGAGCCAAAAGACTCTTTGCGAGATTTCCAATCCCCAGGAGAGATTTTCTTCTCATGTGAATGCTTTCCATGCAGAGATGGGGCGGGTGAGTCGCAACTGCACGGAGGATGGCTGGTCCGAACCGTACCCTCACTACCTGGACGTGTGCATCTTCTACGACAACGCCACTAAACCGGTGAGGTTTTCATATGCAGTTGCACATGCTCATATCAATGTCACACACTCTATGTCCTCTTCTAGGACATGTACTATGCCTCAGTCAAGGCCCTGTACACAGTTGGCTACAGCACATCCCTGGTGTCGCTCACCACTGCCATGGTCATCCTCTGCAGGTTCAGGTGAGCATGAGAATTGAGAGGATAAGGGCCCGAGCGATATGGTTATTTGTTGTTGTTGTTGTTGTTTTTGCACATCTAATGTAAGGGCCATTCTTTTCCAATCGGTCTACCTGTCATGATGCATCAGTGCTATAGATAGATGATCAAAGATACATAAGTTACACTCAAATAAATAAATAGAAATAGGGACAGTTGCATTATTTTGGGGATGTATCTCCTTCCCATTTAGGAAGCTCCACTGCACCAGAAACTTCATCCACATGAACCTGTTCGTGTCGTTCATGCTGAGAGCCATCTCGGTCTTCATCAAGGATGGCGTGCTGTACGCGCAGGAGGACAGCGACCACTGCTTTGTGCATACGGTTAGTCAGATTACGATTTGCACGCTGAAGTCTTCTTTGAGCCTGTCTCTACTCAAACGTGAGTATTTTGGATATCTATTATGTTAGTTTGCGCGCGTGTGTATGTGTGTGTGTGTATATATATATATATATATATATATATATATATATATATATATATAGGGATGGATGATGTTTTACATGTGTTATTTACATTGTCATGTACAGTATTTCTTTAAATATACGGTCATTCTATTTTTATCAGATTTTAGTTTTATTTATAATAATTTACTTTTATGATATTTTTGTTGCTGTCCAATCATGTAATTTTTTTGTATTCTTTATCTATTATGTAATTATTCATTTTTGTCATATACTCTATTGGTTATGTATTTGGTATGTTTTGTGCATAAAGCCCTCTACTGACACCTGCTGGTTACAAATAAAAACACAATCACGACAAACAAGTATAAGATTCGATGCCTTGAACGTCTCTTACTGGTCATCTTATCTAATTAAAAAACAAACAATTATTCTCATTACCAATGCAAAACAAGATCTTTTGTCCGGCAGCAATACGTCGCCCGCTCAAAGCAACCACGATGAATGGAGCTAATTGGCGATGCTAATGGCCATATTGCTGTTCGACTCAAATTAACATAGCTACAATGGTTACCTGACAGCAGCCCATTACATTGTGGTGTTTTATTTTATAATTAGCAGGTAATTAACAGTCATGAAGCGCCAGTGTAATGATACTTTTCTTATTTATGTGTAGAGTAAATCATTTTCAACACCTTTTTTGCGAAACAGCTGGCAGACGTGAAATGATTTTAACGTGGGGCACCTTGTGTTCAGTTTGACTTAAGGCTACCAAAATAAATGTTTGTTGTTGCATTAAATTTAAAATAAACATTGCTTCTTTAAAATACGACATTTTTAAAAGCGGTTTATTTTATTTTTAAATGTTATTTTAAGCAAGAACCTCATGTTACATACAAGCTGCCACTCAAGATATTCGACAGTAATTTGTCTACAAGTTTCTACTGTGCATATTTCAGATTACTAGTCGCAGAATTTTAGAACAGATTTCGGCCGTTTTATATTATTTTATTTTATTTTGTAAGCAAAGCAGGTGGATTGGCATCTTTACTGTTGTTTATGTGTGCTCATGCAGGTGGCGTGCAAAGCGGTGATGGTTTTCTTCCACTACTGCGTCATGTCCAATTACTTCTGGCTTTTCATCGAAGGTCTCTACCTCTTCACTCTGCTGGTGGAGACATTTTTCCCCGAGAGACGATATTTCTACTGGTACACCATCGTCGGATGGGGTAAATATTTTCACATCTTTCTTTGAATTAAGATGAAACTAGAATTTTGGGAGGGGGCGGGGGTGGGGGGGGGGGGTAAATGGAACGCAGATTGCAATAATATTTTGATCACATTGATATGATATGGACGCAGTCGTATGTGGAAAAAATATTGATAGACAGAATGTACTGTATTTTTTGCTGTTTTTGTGAAGATTATATCAATTTCCTTTTTCGTTCAAAACGTTCTGTAACTCTATTTAGCAAACGCATATCAGATGATTTTATATTCATCACTGGATGTGATTTACATATTAATATTTATATGTATTAAAAAGTAAAAAGATCATGCCAAGACGTTAATCCAGAGAAAGCAGGTTTTATTAGAGTGAAGTCGTGTTTATAACAGTACTTCAGATCTCATTCAATTTTCACCAAAAAAAATCGACTTTTTTTCTCTTCTCTGTTTTAATCGTAATTTATCAACGTTCGCACTAGGTGGAGCCACTACATAATCTATAATACATAATATTAAAAGGTTTAGTGTGTCCCATTAAAGGGTTGTCACTGCAAGTTATCAATATGTCATAAACAACGGCTTATTATTATTTTAATTTCATCTTATTTTTACTATAATGTCGGTTTTGTTTCAATAGGAACCCCCACCATTTGTGTGACCGTCTGGGCCGTGCTGAGACTCCATTTTCACGACACCGGGTAAGCTCTTGATCCTGCATTTTATCTACCATACAGAATAAATAGTGGTCGTTCATCACCGTGTGCAAATGGCATACTTACAGTTACCCAACGACTCTGTCGGCTTTCGGAATGTGCGTGTAAAATTGTAGACTATTTCGTCCTCTTCTTCCTCTAGATGCTGGGATACAAATGAACACACTGCTCTCTGGTGGGTTATCAAAGGACCTGTAGTGGCCTCCATTATGGTATGAAGGAAGCTCCTCATGTTCCACATGCCCTCACCATGTTAGGTGCGCCTGAAGACGTCACGTAACAAGACGTGTTTGCTGTCTTTTTTTTTTTTGTGGCTCTTTTTAGATCAATTTTGTTCTCTTTGTGGGAATCATCATCATCCTGGTGCAGAAGCTGCAGTCCCCTGACATCGGAGGCAATGAATCCAGCATTTACCTGTAAGTAAAAGGTTCGGGTGAATTTACCATCATCAAAGGGGATACAGTTTTAGGCAAATAGGATAGTTGCCTATTTCATACTTTGGACATTTTCAGGATTAAAAAAACAAACAAAAAAAAAACAACAAAATCAATAAACAAGAGTCCAGTTGAATCAAGTCCACCTTGATTCAATCACTGTGAATCTGCACAGACATAAAGAAAAACACACACACACACAAACACACACTCCCACACACGCACACGCGCACACACACACACACACACACACAATTTTTTTTACCAAGAGTGTTGATTGCAGGCCAAATGTAGACAAAGAAGCATTCATGCACACAATTTCGAGTCTTCAATGACCCCAGCATGCATGTCTTTGGAATGTGAGAGGAAGCCTCCAAAATTTGAGGCACTAAACATGAGACCATCGTGCTTTGCATGACATGAATTGACAAGCATAATTCAGCGCCTTGGCGAACAATTAAACTTTATTTGCTGTTAATCAGAGCCACTTCAAATGACATCAGTTGAAATGTGATTGGCTCATTTGGAACGTGGCCACATCCCCACTTATGAGAGGATGTGCACATTTCTGCAACCACAATATCTGTGTTGTTTATTTTTACTTCCTTTCTCAAAATGTTTTTTTTTCGGGTGATTTGTACAGATTTTAGGTAACATTAATGGTTTGAAAAGGTTTATTTTCTAAAACGAGTATTTGAACAGGGCTGTGGAGACTTTTTATAATTTACTGAATTGTGACATCGGCGTGTTACAGACACCTGAAATGTGTTTTACATTGTGGGAGAACGAACAAAACAAAACATAGTGCCGTATATCAGTTTAATTCCTTTTTTTGTTTTCATAAGTGTGTTAAAATCTGACTACAAAAGTTAAATAAATAAATCAAGGAAAAAAAAGAAAATAAAAGAAATTCATTTAAAAAAAATGAAAAAGCTGACAAACAAAGCACGCAAACAGTCTCGTGCAGAGATGAGCAACTGGCGGCCTGAATCAGCAGGTGGCGAATTGTGAATATGCAGGAGTCAACTATAGTTTTAAGTTACAATATCACCAATCACCACTAGATGGCAGACACGTCTTAATTGCACTACCACTGGGTCTGATACTGCCACTACTACTGTATGAACTGAGTTCATGCATTTAATGTTGGTTTCTTGTGTAGCAGTTTTGTGGCCACCTTGAATTATCATTTTTATGCAAGAGAGCACAAAAAAACACCAAAAAAATAGATTCCTGGTGGTTATTTTGTTGTTTGATTGAAACCTCATTGTTCTCGGATACTGGAACTTTTATTCTTTTATACATGCATTGAAAAAATATATTGTGAAAAATGAAATAGCTGTATTTTTACATGTACGCACAGATTTTGTCCATCTGTAAAACAGCATTTTTGTCATACGTCTGTTCAGGGAAATGCGCGGTCCGCACGTGCGGCAGTTTGCACAAAGTATCTTTCCGCAAATAAAATGCACAGAGCGTGTGTATGTGTCTGCGTGTTCATGAGCGTGTCCTTAAAGACGTTGTCTTTGTTGTGCTGTTGTGTTGTCTTTGTGCTGTGTAGCAGCTGTGCTCAGAAATGCTTCAGTGAGCCCTCACAGGCTGTTCAGCATTCGTGCAGGATGTCAGAGTTGTCCGCCATCACACTGTAAGTGTGTGTTTTGTCGCAGCGTGTGTGCGTGTGTCTGCATGATATACTTTACAGAACCCAAGGGGCCTCGTCAAATTTATTACATACACGCTCACGTCGTGTGGGTCGCCTTAGCCATGACATTGTGCTTCTTTTACCTGGGATCGCTTGGCATTTAAATGACACTTAGACCGCAACCTTTCTGTCTCGGCCCACGTTAAAAAGCAAATCCTGACCTGCAAGTTAAAGAGCAGCTGAAACAACGGCAAACACGCTGACGTGTGCTCACGAGAACGGAGTAGGGAGTCATTCTTTATTTTCATAAAATAAAGGCATTTACCAATTTATGTTCATATACTTTTGAATGGGATTTCAAAATTATCCTCATGAGTCCCTCGCAGCCATCTTCGGGCAGTAGGCGGGGTGTTATAATTTCTATAAAATGAAAGATATATGTATATATAGATATGTAATTTTTTTTAACATTAAATTAATTCCATAACATTTATTCATGCATCCATTAATGCATCAGATGATGTGCATTAATGGATGTATCATTTTTGACCGAATTATAATGTACTTGTTTTTACAACAATTAATTATTATTTTTTGTATTTGATGACTTATCCAGGCAATCCAAAAGCAAGTCATTTCCTGACAAATTCCTGCAATCTTTTTATTTTATTTATTTAAAAAAAATTGGTATGAATTCCTGTTTTCAATGTGTGTGATTGTGTCATCCTGTATTTTCTTTTGTGTGTCTACCATCATGTCCTGTGTCTGCATTATTTGTTGCATTTTTATGTTGTCCAACAGCTTCAGCATGACCACACACACACACACACACACACACACACACACACACACACACACACACATACACGGCCTCATATTACTGATAATGAAATCCTGTGTTCGTTATTGTGGTTGTACAAGTGCAGTAAGTGGCACCGAGATCCGTTTTTAAATATACTGATCGTGTGTGTGTGTCTGCGTGTGTGTGTGTGTGTGTGTGTGTCGCAGGCGTCTTGCGCGTTCCACCCTCCTGCTCATCCCGCTGTTTGGAATTCACTACACCGTCTTTGCCTTCTCCCCCGAGGATGTCAGCAAGCGGGAGCGGCTGGTCTTCGAGCTGGGCCTCGGCTCCTTCCAGGTAAACGCAGCATTTAAAACGTTAAGATGACACATGTCATGACATCAGTCAAACTGGGTCAGTCATATTTTGTGTTTGAAAAAAAAAACAAAAAAAAACAACCTGATCCTAAACTTCTCTGTTTGCTCCCATGCAGGGCTTTGTGGTCGCCGTCCTTTACTGCTTCCTCAACGGGGAGGTAAGATGTGCAACCTGCCTTTACGTCCTTTCAATAAAACATACGCTTGTCAAAATATGCTGGGACTCAAGAATCATACACTCTTCACACCGAACGGGATAAACGGTGTTGAAAACAAATGAATGGATGGACGGATGAACTTTTGACCTTGCTAAAAGTTGAGTCGATACCTAAAGTACATGTAAAAATGACGTTGTGAAGTTTCTCCCTGAAGGTGCAGTCCGAGATCAAGAGGAAATGGCGCAGCTGGACGGTGAACCGATACTTTGCTGTGGACCTGAAGCAACAGAGGCACCCGTCGCTGGCCAGCAGCGGTGTGAACGGCGGGACGCAGCTTTCCATCCTGAGCAAGAGCAGCTCTCAGATCCGCATGTCCAGCCCGCTGGCGGAGAGCGCCAACATCAGCCTGCCCACATGAGCGTGTGATCACGTGACCTCGCCATCACCCGCCGCCGCCGCCGCCAGCCAACCGTCTTGAATGAATCCACACCAGGCGGAAGAGACCAAAGTGGCCCCCTGGCTCATGAGTACTTTTCAATTTCAGTTCCTCTCAATGGTGCACTTGGGTTTTAATTCAAATCAATCAAAGGAGGCATTCTCATAGTTTACTCTACCCCCGACCTTCTTTTTTTTTTTTTTTACATTTTAATCTAATTTAATTGATTCCGATGGTCAAAAATGTGTACAATGACTATCAAAGTGCCATAAAAGTCCAAAGTTAAAAAAAACAACAACCTTTGCCTTGCTTATGACCCTGACCCCAACTCTTACTCCAACCCTAATACAATGCCGAAACCCAACCGAACCTATAAATCCCAATAGAAATCTTACCTTACCTAAACATGAAGCCTAACCCGACCCCTAAAATCCTCATTTAAGTGTTATACTGTATTTGACTTTTTTACAGTCAGCCGTAAGTACTAAGTATGTCAAAAGAACAAAAAAAACAACAACCCAAAAACGAATTGTGGACTTTGTAAATATTTTGAGAATAGACAAGTATATCTGTTTTATGATTGCGTTTACATAACTATTGTAATCCAATGTCCACCCCCCCCCCCCAAAAAAAAGGACTGGAGTCCTAACCTGTAGATCTCATCCCATATTTAACTCAATATGAGGGACTATTCAAGTAGACTTAGTGCCAAAATGAATGACTTTTCTATGAATTCTTCGACGTCTACCGTGCAATAGAGCAGTGCCATGACTTTTTATTGACTTCATCTGCAGCTTTACACGCGGCGTACAAGGATATCAAGCTCCCCTTCCACCCCTCGCCCACTGTCGTGTGCGTCTACAAAAAGTGCCTCGTCCCCCACTCGTTTTTATTTATTTACAATGGACATTGAAAAAAAGCCATTTCCTGCATTGAATGTACAGTGTTGTGCTTTACTCCGCATGTTGCTATGAAGTTTTTATTTATTTATTTGCTTATTTTTGTCTTGGTGAATCATTTTTTTTCTTTTTTAAGGTCCATTTTCACATAGACAGTATTTCAAATATTAGTGTAACATTTACAAAAAAAAATCATATTGACTACTACACATCACGCTTTATCATTTTCAATTCATTTTACTTATTCATACATACATGTACTGTATTTTATATATATATATATATATATATATATATATATATATATATATATATATATATATATATATATATATATATATATGTATATATATATATATATATATAATATTTATATACACACACACATATGCATCATCTTCATTCACCCTCTCTGATTAAAATGTCACCCCAGAAAAATATTGTAGTATTATATCACTATTATTACATTTATGATACATCAGTATCATATGCAGTGGAATCTCCAATTTCAGAACATATTATCCCCCCATAGGAAATCATGTCCAAAAAATTCATCCGCGCGCCTAAATCCGTATAGTCAAAAGTAACATTTTCTCAACTGTCAAAAGTGTGAAAAAAGGGGAAAAAAAAGAGAACCGTTTTACAGTTTGAAGACGTCTTACAAACATGTAATGGCGTAGCGCTTTTCTTACACACTCAACTCAACTGTATTTATAGAGCACTTTCAAACAGCCATCGCTGCATATAAAGTGCTGTCCTTTTAGCAATTAACATATACAATAAACACACGGTTCTTGCTGGAATTAATACATGGATGTTTACAGTAGATGAGCTGAAGTCTCATTGGATTTGCTGCGATCTCATGTGATGTGACACGTAATGTTTTCGGTGGTTTTCTTGAATGTCCGAACTGTGCCACAATTTTCGTCTTATTGTCATAATTTTGTGTGTGTGTGGAGGGGGGGGGGGGGGGGCGATTGCTGCTGCTTACGTGCATTATCACCAGCTGTCATTCTGAGTCTGAATGCAGCTCAGATAGTAACGACCATGTCTCAAAGCTGTTAGCTGTATGTGTGTGCTGTATCTGTGCCCATTACAAGGGGTCAGTCATGTTTCTTTTACATTTTTATTAGTTGGGGGCGGGAGAACGTCGCAAACACGGGGCACAAGTTCGTAGAAACTCAACTTAACTTTATTTATACAGCGAGCGATCCTTCATTTGCACAAACGAGGTCACATTATGCCAAGCTAGGCGCTAGCTAATGTTCTAGTTCGTGAGCTGCCAAAATGCGATTTATGTGAACTAAAATGTGAAATAAAATAAAATTGTCAGATGTAACCAGAAGTAATTGTACTACGCTTATTTATTTATTTGTCCCTACATTTTCATCGGAAATCATATACTTTATAAATGTTTTTCCATGACTTTTGATGTATTTATTTAATTTTGGCACACAAAAATTGCTCTTATCACGTTGCATGAATGATACATTGTATAAATATAAAGACAATTTTACAAATGAATAAATAAAAATAGGCTTAAAACATTCAAAATAGTTTACATGAAATTAAATGAAATTTCAACATAACGGCCTTATGTACAAGGATTTTCAACAAAACAACAACAAAAACAAGTTAATATTGTGATTTTCCCGTGCCTTCTGTGAGGTCAGAGTATTTCCTTTTCCAAAAACAAACTGTGAACTTTTTTGAGTCCTCCAATCACTTTTTACTTTCTCATTTAGCTTCACATTGTGTGACATTGAGCTTGATATCTCCAGCTTCGGGTGAGCGCACTTGGGCTCTTTTCGTGTATGTGTCTGTGTCAAAGAAAAGAGGGCAAAAGGCCATAGTTGGACAGTTCAGGGAATTTACAACTGCTTGTTAAGCGCCAGGTGACAAGCTAGTGCTTCGGCTTGTTAGCTTCGCTTAGCACAACTTTTTTTTTCCTGCAAAAATAAATATGTCGAGCTATCACTTTATTTAAAACCTTTTACAAGCACCTCAAAACCTACTGAGCTAATTTTTGGGTAAATTAGCACAAACTGAGCTAGGCTAGGCTATGCAGAGTTCAGCGGGCAACTGGTCTTAGATGGAAAGCAATTGAGAACATTTTTCAACTGAATATTAAAAGTGTCTGAAGTATTTTTGTGTGTGTTTTACGAACTGTGAGTTTTAGTTTATTGCCAATGCATTTTTGAATGTACAGTTGTCGCTCAGCTGCTCTTCTATGATGCTTGCTATGAATCTACATGGTGTTTTATCACATATATATATATATATATATATATATATATATATATATATATATACAGTATATATAGTATTATTGTGTATTTCATTTTCAGATTTTTTTTACCTACTGGTTGAGTCCTGCAGTGTTACGACTGCATTTTAAACGCTTGAGTTAGCAAGCGTGTAATAGTAAAATGAATGCTAGTGTCTGTAGTGACATGCATACAAGAAAAGTAAATGTATATATGGAGAAAAAAAACGCGATATTTGTTCATCCAGCTTCCCGTGTCGTAAAAAAAAGTGAGGTCCAACATTCACATCCATGTTGTGTACATCTGATGGCTCAATAAATATGTGCAAAATTGTCGTACCTGATTGGTAGCTGTTGGTTGCACGTTTATTTTATTGCAGTTGTATTTTTTTTTGTTACTTTAAATTTAAAAATGTATTAATAAGTCTACTTTACGGAGTGTATTTATTTTTAAAAAGTTAAAACATTTTTGAAAATTGAGAGAAATTGTAAAATTTGAGCACCCTTTTTGCTCTTTGGCTTTACAAATATTATTGAAATAACAGAAATTGAAATTGCTGGATTATCCTGCTACATGTTGTATCATCTATATAGCCATGATCAACAACAGCCATAATGGTCCCTAATATGAAGGAAACAGAAACATAAAATAGAGTTTGAGAGTTTGTAAAAACGAAATCAAAGCAGAATTGGCGAAAAATGAAGTAAATATTTAATATTTTACGGTTACAGTATTTAATATTTCTTCATCTTTTCCTTCTCTGACTCAACTTAAACCTGCAGAAACGTTTCCTATATTTTTCATCGTTTCATTTTACATCTTAGCTTGAATGGTTTCTAAAAATACAGGTTTTTGTACTTCAAATTACTTTGAATGTTGTGTTATGCTCTGCAGTCCTTGAATGCCCAGAAAGGCGCGTCTAAATAATTGTTAATCATATTGAAAGAGAAATACGAGTTACATATATTTTATTATTTTTACAGTTTTCAAAATACACATCAGTTATTTCTCACGCATTATGAATTTTTATTCATTACTGTGCTTTTTTTATCACATCATTTACATAAATCTCCTTTGTCCACAGCTACAGGGAAAATTCAGTATATGTCATAGAAAATATCATGTAAAATACTGTGTGACAATATGCAAGTGTGGACTGACTAAAAAGTGCTGAGTGATACTGTACATTAATGCTAAAACCAGAAGACAAAACACAATTTCCACACTTGGTTTAAAATATAAAAACCCCAATTCTAATGAAGTTGTGATGTTGCCCATCCATTCATCGCGGGCCTGCTGGAGACGATCCCAGTTTGGGGCAAAAGCTAAATGATCAATTTGAATGTGAAATATCATGTCTTCGTAGTCCCACCTTCAATTTTATTGGGGTTTGTGCATTACGACACTGGAATATTGTCATCATAAATGCTCAGTCTAACCATGGTGATGCCATTTTTAATTTGGTAACTCGCTTAGTGAAAATTAAATGATAATGACAAAAGGGAACATCAGAGAATGCAGACAGTACAAAAAAATATATCAAGCCAAAATGTACCAAGAAAATACATATGAGTTAATCCATTAAAAAAAAAAGACTTGACCATTAAATTGTGAACTGTAATCTGAAATAATTATATTTTTTTCACTGTCTTTTAAAACTATTCTAGAGGTTCAGAACTTTTCACAAATCACAACCATTGATCATGACCCACGGGGATCTGTTATTTTTACAAATTATTTAACAATCTAAAGCTGTGAAAATGACATATAATTAATATTTTTTTTTTATTCAATTGTGAAATAAAATGTGAATCAGCTCAGATTATTTTTTTCATTAGCCTTATCATTATTATTTTTTAAATTTCCTAAGGCCCAACATAAAACACTTTTGACACATGGTATAAACACAAAGACTCACACAGGATGTGCCCTCAAAAGGCTCAGTGCAGCACAGAACAAGTCAATCCACCTTCTTGTTCTCACAACCCAAAATGTGGATTTGAATGTCCATTCAGTTTTTGCTTACGGTCATACAGTAGAGATGTTGCCGGTGGAGGGGGGCCGCTGTAGCCCCGCGTGTGCTCCAACACTAAACTGACTGATGCTTCGCTTGGCTGGCATACGCTGACTTTGGTTGTGACATTTCCAAAGCCACCTCCGCAACTCCGCCTGCACCTGGGAAGCAACCAAATTTCTTGCTGTGTACTACTGTATTATCTTTAATTGAACCACAAAAACATGGTGCGGTTGTCAAGCAAGAACTGGACCCCCACAAAGAAAATATATTTTGAGAGGCCATTTGCAATGGGTTATATGTTATGTTTTGTTTTTTCATTAGGACACCCGGGAAATTATCTTAAATTGTGGGGAAAAATACATTAAGTGTTCTTTAAAATGGTTGAACACGACTGGCTTACCTCTCCATTCATGAAACAGTAAAGCAGAGCAACCACAAAGCCCTGAAAAAAAGCAACAGACTCCATCTTTGAAACCAGAATAAAAAGGTAGTCCGAATAATGTTTTATGATCCCCCCCACAAAAAAAGTCTGCTGGTGTGTTTGAGGAGCTGATGGTACCTGGAAGGATCCGAGGCCCAACTCGATGTAGAGCCGGGCTGCCACACCTGTGTTCTCGGGCAGGAAGGCAAACACAGTGTAGTGCATCCCAAACAGAGGGATGAGGAAGAGCGTGGATTTCGCCAGCTTTCTGAGGAACAAAACAAAAGTTCACACGGGAGATGATAAGACAACACCACAACATTCCGGTCATTAAAGGCATCCTTTTATTTGAAATGGCAAGGGAGAACCAAATGCAAATTTCCAATCAGTGGATTAAATGTCATGAGACAAAACAGTAACTCGGTGCTCTGAGAGTTGAGTTGAAATCAGAATTGGATGAATTATGTGTTTAGTTTTCGCCGACAGCGCGCCAAACTTCACTGTCATAATCGGGTTAAACAACAAAAACATTTTTATTGCAAACACTGACACATCGAACAACTAAACGGTGGTTTAATTTGAATGCAAATAACCAGCTTTTATTTTTTTATTTTCATGACGTTTTCCAAAATCGTGAATGAAAAAAACCCCACCATATGCATTCAGTTCATAAATCAGACTTTAATACTGGTTAATAAAAACACATTTGTAGACAATTTTGGATGAGTTCATTCACTACTTCGCTCGTTGTACCTTAGCATGTTAGCATTTGATCAATTGTTATTATCTTTGGACTCTTATCCAATGGTGATGTTTACATCCATGCAGCCATCCATTTTCTGAACCGCTTTATCCTCACAAGGGTCATGGGGCATGGTGGAGCCTATCCCAGCTGTCTTCGGGCAGTAGGCGGGGGACACCCTGAACCAGTTGCCAGCCAATCGCAGGCCACACAGAGACAAACACCCATCCACGCTCACCCTCAAACCCAAGGGACAATTTCAAGTGTTCAATCAGCCTGACATGCATAGTTTTGGAATGTAGGAGGAAACTGGAGTACCCGGAGAAAACCCATGTAGCCACGGGGAGAACATGCAAACATAACCCGGATCGAACCCACAACCTCTGCACTGTGAAGTCGACGTGCTAACAACTGGACCGCCAGGTGACAGCTTGACCATGGAAAATATGCGGTGTGTGTTAGGGTCCCCCGCGACCCTAGTGAGGATCAAGCGGTTTGGAAAATGGATGGATGGATGGATGGTGTTAGAGCCACAAGGAAAATTTGGTTAAATTATATATTTAGCTATTTCTTCACCTTTGAATAATTTGAATTGACCAGGTGCAACCTGTTTTGCTTGTACTTGATGTTTTATATTTTTGCTATTTTACTTACAGTAAATGTATTAAGAATACAGTTCAAAGGTATCTGGGCTCCATTAGTTGTCCTGCCTTTAGGCATTTAAAAAGCTTGATGCTGTTGGGTGGTGATGACGTAAGCATCATTCGGAAGACAGTCGGACCTGAAGCAACAACTTTTTTACGTGGATAGTGTAATGTATCATTGTGTTCATGGGCTAACGTTACACTACTTAGTCTTTTTTTGGAACACCTTAATACTTTGTGTTCAAGAGGAAATAAAGCGAAGTCCCTTTTTTTGTCGTCGTTGCTGAACGGAAAAGCCCGTCGAAGAAAGGCACGAGTCGGGAATCTTCATGCCCTGCTGACGTAGTGACAAAAAGATAGTAAGTTGCCGCTGTAGTATGTTTGTACGATTTCTTATTTTTGTGAGTTGATTTACAGTACATTTACATCAACTTCACGTTACGTAGTTAATGATATCGCTGCTTTTATGACGGGGCTGTTGTTAACCTTAGCATGATTTCAATTGTTATTATCTTTTATGCAAACGTTTAAATGTTGTTTTAAACATTTTTATGACCTGTTAGTCACAAACTCCTGCCATACTACCAAAATGCGTTTTCTATCAAGCCAGTATATATATCACACCTAATATTTGTCTTACCGGTACTAAAATGTATCGATTTATTTATTTAATTTGTGAACACTGTTTGAAAAATCCCGTTGGGTGACAAATCTATTTCTGGTATCGTGTGCTATTTTTAAGGTCTTCCCGTCTAAATGAATTCAGTTGAACACTAATCAAGTAGAAATATTATCCAGTACAGGTCCTGTATGACACTTTTTTCCTTTACACAATAATCACTCTATATGTGTTCGGGTCAAAAGGCATTAGCAGGAAGCATTAAATTAATCTAATTTCTCAGCTAAATCCTCTTAAATAGCTCTAATAAACGGCATCAAGGTTAAACATGATGATACGTTTTGAGGGTACGACCTTGGCGGAGGTTTGCCTTGCTGCCGGAGATCACAGACTTGATTTCCAAAGTCAAATTCAATCATTGCAAAGTTGAAAGAAGCCTCAGGAAGATGCTCACTCCTCCAGGTTATGACTCCTGCCAGTTTGTGAACCTCATTCCGAGTCAACCCCTTTTAATATTTCATCCTCCGCGACTCACATAAAATGTCCAGTGTCGTTGTTCCTGGATATGGCGGAAGATTTGAGCTTCTGGACGAGGATGCGGATCACGTTGATGAAGATGACGATGTTGACCTGTTAGATATGACAGCGGTGTCTTAGCGCGAGCCATCCATCGCAGTCTTTGGACATGAAACAAACAAAATCCGCTCACCAGCAACGTCGCTGTGATTGGACCTTTAATGATCCACCAAATGCCAACGTTGTCAGTGTCATCCCAGCAACTAGTCACGTATGAAAGAAATTGAATAATCATTTTGTTTGTTTGTCGTGACATGACCCGATGCAACAACGTATGGTAGTGTATACTGTAAATCTTACCCTCTGTCATCATAGAAAAATCTCATGAGCACCCAGGCGATGAGAATCGTCGATGGGAGGCCTGTGAGGAAGTAAGCAAGCAGCGATGAGAGGAGACTGTGTGGAATTTTCAACAACAACCAAAAGGGAGGCAGTAGGTCACCAGGGCATTTAATGAAATTCAATTATAATAATACACCTTGCTTCGCTTTTTTTATATTAATTTTTTCATTCATAACATTTTAATAACCCATTTAATTTATAATCCAATAGATAAGGAAAGTCACACAATGAACCATATATTTTTTAAATTAAATTAACATTTTAAGATTTGAATTTGGACTTGAAAATACCAAATATATTTGAATAATAATACAGGGATTGGGATGGGTTGGCATGTTTGAAATCCCCCCCCCCCTAAAAAAGAAATAAATCAAATCTGAGAAAATATGAATCTGGGGGAGCTGAACAACCACTATGCAGGGGCTATCTGTAGTTGTATCACCATTCACCACTAGATGGCAGACATGTCTTAGATGTGCTTACACTGGGTCTTTTACTAGTAGTAAAATATACTGTGATGATGACATTGAAGGCTCGAAATTCTTGTGCGTTCTGAATACAAAGTGATATGAGTCGATCTTTGCAAACTGCAACTTTAATTCGCCAATCTGAAAAAAATGCACACCGTCCTCCGCAAATTGCTTCTTTCCTCGTCCTTCACTCACATGGCAGACAAGATAAGGATGGCTCTCGACACCTTAATTAACACCAAACTTACCCCATCCAATCACGATGTACCACCAGAAGTACTTCCTCTGGGAGACGAAGGTGAGCGCCAGCAGGGTCTGCAGATACATGCCCTCCACCAGCAACCAAAAGTAATTGGCCAGGATGCTGAACTGGAAGAACGCCACGGCCGACTTGCACGCCGTCTGACGGGGAACAACGGGTCCGTCCGTTTTTTAGGTTTTTTTTTATTTTAAATTAACTTCTTCACATACTTGACGTCTCTCAAGTAACTCAAGCTCACCGTGGACACGGAGCAGTGGTCCACCGTCTCGTCGGCGAACAGCACCGTGTCTTTGACGAAGACTGCGATGGCCCTCAGGATGAACGAAGAGAAAAGGTTGACGTGGATGTAGTTCCTGGTGCAGCGGAACTTCCTGAGAAGACGGGGTTGGGGGGGGATCAGCCGGGGACAGCGGTTACTACTTATTGTATATATAATATACCGTGTATATATATATATATATATATATATATATATGTATATATATATATATATAGGGCGGCCCGGTAGTCCAGTGGTTAGCACGTCGGCTTCACAGTGCAGAGGTACCGGGTTCGATTCCAGCTCCGGCCTCCCTGTGTGGAGTTTGCATGTTCTCCCCGGGCCTGCGTGGGTTTTCTCCGGGTGCTCCGGTTTCCTCCCACATTCCAAAAATATGCATGGCAGGCTGATTGAACACTCTAAATTGTCCCTAGGTGTGAGTGTGAGCGTGGATGGTTGTTCGTCTATGTGTGCCCTGCGATTGACTGGCAACCGATTCAGGGTGTCCCCCGCCTACTGCCCGGAGACGGCTGGGATGGGCTCCAGCACCCCCCGCGACCCTAGTGAGGATCAAGCGGTATGGAAGATGAGATGAGATATATATATATATATATATATATATATATATATATATATATATATATATATATATATATATATATATATATATATTTTTTTTTTTACCTGAAAGCGGTGAACAGCACGACGGCAGTTATGAGCGAGATGAGCGATGTGGCGTAGCCCACGGTGTACACTTGTCTGAAAGTGGACAGATAACTGGTCTGCAATCAGGGTAACAAAGCACAGAGCAGCCTTGTTAATATATTGCGGGAGAAGAATTGTGAGTGATTTCAACTAACCTCTGATTCGGGTCCACTGTCGTCGCTAAAAGCACACACTTCCTGGTAGGGCGGATAAATGTCCGACCAGCCGTCTGCTGTACAGTTTCTGTAAACGAATCCTTACCACGCAGGCAAAGAGAAAGCAAGGATGTTTTTAATGGTCAACAACAAAGTGCAAAAGCCCATTTTGGAACCCAGCAGTAGCCCAATACAGATTCCAAGGTGTACTTTGAGCATTTTCAACTGACCTCGACCTCTGGAGAAATGCTGAAAGATGCCAGAGCACGACAGGTTGATCACCTGACCTACGTCGGCTCTCAACCAGCATCCAATCTGGTCCCACTCCGTCTGGCATCCTGGAAGCAGCCACAAAAGGCTTTTGATCAAACAAAATCAGTCATTTGATCTTTTGTCCGTTGTTGCCCACCAAAAAGTAGGTCGGTATATTTGAAATCCAATTTGTTTGAGCGACATCAAACCCTAACGCAATGCCACAACAAAAACCCAAATCCTAGCCTTAAGAAAAGTAATCTAGTTTTGGTGTTCATTTCATTTTTTTAATACACTGAGTATTTCTCGTGCGCATGATTAAAAAACAAACAATACGTTTTGTGTAAGAAAGTAAAGTACAATTCTTAAACAACCGACCTTCCTTCTTCTGCTGTACAGCAACACAGAAATAAACACAATTAAAACGAACCCCAAAAGTTCACGTATGATATTCATTGATAAAAACTAAAAGGACGTACAGTTTTACTAATATTATGGTCAGTTTTGTAAATGTACGATTTAGTTTTTGAAAATCATTTCTATTTTGTTCACAAGAAAGCTTTTTGTCAATTTTAGCTTCCGTTTTCTCTTTCGTTTTCATGATTTATCATTTTAATTGGACCATTTCGACCCCTCTCTCCTGTGTCAACAAAAAATGTCAAAACGTAGTGTTTGATGTTATTTTTCTTCATTTACATAAATAGTTCAGTCATTCATTGCTAGCCTAACGGGGGTTTCTTTACCCAACAAATCAGAATATTGTACGCTGTTTTTTTGTTTTTTACATACGTGCATATGTAATATTTGTAACTTGAATATGTTATAAATTGAGGGTTATTTAACATGAAGGATTAGTTGTATGTATTTTACATGTGATTATAATTATATTTTGCTTCCGATGCTGATGTAGCCTTCTGTGAAAAATTAGTTTGACACCCCTGGCCTGACCTTTTCTCTCCATATTCCATATAAACACTGTACCTTCTCTCTATCAGCCTTAAACCTCCTCAAATATTTTTTGGACATTTGTCTAAGGGTTCATCAAACAACCTGACGGTTTGCATCCGACAAAGCGGCTAAAAAGAATCCTTCCCTCATTCTCCTTTCTAAAAGTGTCTCGCTCGGGCCGTTGCTTCCTGTCACACGGTGCATCTTTTTTTTTCTACGGGACTGTCTTACATTTCAGAGTCTCTTACATAACATTCGTCATCCGGGACGAGTGCCGAGCAGACTAGGTGAAGGTAAACAAGTCAAGAAGAGTCGGAACTTCGCTAGAGCTCACAATGAGAAGATGACAAAACGTACAGTGACTAATATTAGAAGAATAGAAATAACGGGGGAGGGGATGTGTCAGTCATAATGCTCCTGGCTGATGTGACAGCAAAATAAATGTCAAATATATTCAACGCAGGAAAAAGTTGCGCAAAAAAAGCAAATGCTGGAAGGATTTATTTAAAAAAAAAAAAAAAAACGCCAACCTGTTCTCACTCATGTTCAGTTAGGAGGCGGAGTTTGTTGCATCGCAAATCAAGGACCCATGAGTACATGAATTCAATCAGAAAATATAATTTAGGTAACCTTAACATGAACGACTATACTGAAATGAAAAAAAATGATAATAATTAACAATTCAACAAAAGCTGACACTTCGATTGATTTTCAAGGCTAACCAACCCAAAATGTTGGAAGAAGCGTCTAATTTTTTTCCATGACATCTCCTTCAAACGTTTAGGGAGTATTTCTCGATGTCTTACCTAGAGGCTGATTAGATTTTGAAGGCATTACTAGCCACAATGCTGAGCAGTAACTTGTCTTGTTCATTTTGAAAATCTATTTGCCTCCATTCGCGTGTGTTTAGGTGAAGACGTGACGTCATCTCAATGTGGGACCTGAAGCGGACGGTAATGCGCGGGGGGGGGGGGGGGGGGGGGGGTAACGCGCACGGAATCAAGTCTCCTCCGAGGCTTCCTGTCAAAAAGGTCACGTCAAGGATGTGCAATTCAAAAATCAAAGTCAAAAATGTCAAATGTGACAAAAGTAATGTCACATTTGACGGGTATGTGTGTAAATATGTCATCTGGATGTGTCGGTGCAGCAAAATGAATTGTGCTGCACACACGAGACACTTTTTCAGATGCACGCCACACACTATCATTGCCCCTCGTCAGCAGGCAATGTTTTCAACAGCGTGGGTTGCTTTGTGTTTGCCAATTTTTGATGTATCAACCTAGATTTTTTTTAATGATGGGAACTATGACTATTCTTGGTGTTCCTATCCAATTTACATGAAAATAGATGATGCGCCGATTTATTCATAATAATGCTTGGTTTGACTTATCATGTGAGAAAGGTATTTATTTAACCCTTTCATGCACCCTGTAACCTGATAACACGACGAGCTGTCCACTGTAGTAACCGCTATCCCTAAAATCTGGTTAACCAGATGTGTACGATTGCATTGTTGCAAGTATATGTATTTTATTTTGTCAGTCATTTCTATTGATATGTATCCTTATAGAATCTAATTTGGTTCATTTTCACCCTTATTATATTGATTATATATGACCTTGTTTATTAGTTATTTACATGTACATGCATAGTGAGTGTCTGGCAACCAGTTCAAGGTGTACCCCACCTACTGCCCAGAGACAGCTGGGATAGGCTCCAGCACACCTGCAACGATCGTGAGGATAAGCGGTGCGGAAAATTGGAAGGCTGGCACCCACAACACATGTCCGCAGAGCGCAGCATTTGTCTGCCTGCACTTCGATCAAATCCAACAAAACTGCATTACTCCACCTGCGCCACAACTTAGATCTGCCCTTAGCTGGCTAAAAGATCAATCTACTTTCCGCCATCGAATTACCAGGTAAGCCAAGGGCGTGTAATAGAAAACGCCCTTGTTCTGCCTAAATGCTCATGTTGGTTTCCCAGAAACGCTAAAGGAGGCTTGCACCTGCACAAAAATCAACATGCGCCCGTTTTTACACCCAAACGTGAGTGCACTGTCTCCAAAAATAGTGCCTCACAAGTGATGGAATAATTTTCCAGATTTATGTACAAAGTATGATAGATACATCTGGAACAACAAAAGCAACAAAAAGTCTGGTTGTATGAAAGTCCTCTAAACAGGGCATGCGTCTCCAAGCGTTACTAATAACATTAATAATGGCCGCATCGCATTGAAATCATTACGATGGTTCGCTGGATTAGTGGGTCACTAAAATGATTCGTTGTTGATGTCGCAGTTGTCAATGACACTGGTATGCATGTCCAAATGCGAATAGTCAAATTGTCTGCTGGCGACTTCCTATGTAAATGTGTGTACCACAGAAAGATACCAGTGACGTTTTTTTTGTTTCATTTGTTTTTTGTGAATTAGAACTGTCTGGCAGTTCAGTAAACTGTTGATTAAATGTCAACTGCACAATAAAAGCAAACATTTCCATCAAATGGTGATCGCCTTATTTTTGTTGGAATCATTTTGTTAAGCAGCCCTTCACTTCTTTTTACACTTATACCAATTGTCAATTAGAGTTACTATAGGCTTTATTATGGCAACTAAATGAAACGTGATGAGGAAGAAAGTAACATTTGTTTATTTATTTGAATAAATAATTATTTATTTTATGTCATTGTTATGAATGTATGCTTTTTATAAAGTACAATATTATAGAGTGCTATATTTCATACTAAAAAAAACACACACATTACATGTGAATTCACTTAACATGATTTTCTCCTGTGTTTCTTTTAATGAGCACCACGGAACGGATTATCTTCGACGTTGGATGTCGCAGCGTAATGAATTGACCTTTTCAAATCAATGAGGTCCTCGCCCTGACAAATGTTCCGAGCCGGAGCTAACAAAGAAGACAAATTCAGGAGGTTCTGTTTGAGGCTTTCTAATAATAAACTGTGGTGCGGTTCATTCATGAATTGGACTGCTTTGATATAGTAGTAAGATTCCCATGTGGGGATTGACTCTGTGTTGGCTTTGGAAGCTCAAAGTCAGCCAGATTTTCATTTTTAGCCATTAATGGAAAGAAAGAAGCGACATTCTGTGATGTAACATTTGTCCTCATTTTTCAAAACGTCACATGAAAAATGGAAACGTGAATTTTTTTTTCTTCCCAGACCGACATCTTTGTTGAAAGGTCCAATCACAAGGTAGGTTGACATCATTTCAGCCCCCTCGTGAGGCTCACAAACAGTGGCTTCAGTGCAAAAAGCCCATTTAGCGAGAGGAAGAAGCCCTGAGCGTTCCTCTCTGTTGGTTTGGCCTTTTGTGGCAGAGAAAGGGCTTTAAAAGGGACGTGTTGACACTTGAATGTCACCTTATTTAGGATTAGCCTCACTCTTTTGGAATTGCTTTGGAGACCCAAGGGAGACCGTGCTGATGATAACCGTGGATGGCGCCATCGCAGCGGGAAGGCTCGGAGTGAAGCATTAATGCTAACATAAAAAGCTAAATATTCATGTCATGGAAAAGAGTGGGGAAATGCTGGCCTCATAGTAAAAATAAAAATAAATCAATATTAAAAAGCCGCTGACTAAAAGAACGTACAGTGCAAAAACAAGATTTTGGACAGCTAGGCGAGTGAAGGGACGGCAGTAAACTGAGAGGATTCAGAAGCGACATGAGAAGGCAATTTTCAGCTTTCACCTGTTTTTAATGTCTTTTTTTTAATTGATTTGTACATTCCAAAAAAACAAACCGTCAATTTGATGACACATGTCATGCTACAGAAAGTAGCAGCCATGGCTAACGTCACCATGTCCATGTTAATAAGGGGCGTGGCCTTGACTGAAATTCAAGTGGGGCGGGGCTAGTGAAGTGACGCTGAATTCAAATCTTGCTAATTGTTTTAAAACTGCAAACTCACCCATGATAGACATCATGAAGCGCAAGCGTTTCGACGATGCAAATAAGCCGTGCGTTACTTTCTTTAAGATGCGCTAATCTAATATTAGTCTTACTGGAGGAAATCGCCTGCCATTTCATAATTAGCTTTTGCTTAGCCTTAACTGGATCCCGCAAAGGTAAATTCGATTGCACCTTTTCCTCATCTGTCTTCAGATAAAAACATCTTACAGTGTGCCGTCGTTTGTCACGTGAGGCGCGTTTGTTTATGTGCTTTTTTTTTGTGTGTGTGTGTGCGCACGCGCGCAAAGCATCATCTAGAGGCACCAACCGCTGTGCGTCGTCTGGTTCTCAACTTCTCTCTTCCTCGCCTGCTTGCAAGTCTCGCCGGCCCTCAGGTGCTGAACAATGATGGCGCAGTCCGGATGAATGGCTTCCATCTGAAAACATGACACAAGACAGCCGCCGTCAGCGAGACACACGCTCACACACACACACACGACACAAATGGCTGCTATTTTATTCTGTGGGATAAGAATGTGAAAAGTCACATCATCACTCTCACTTCCTGTTGGGTCAAAATGAATTTTTGCTGTCCGATCAGTATTTTAGGCACCACGACCAGATGTTGCCATGGATGGACATTGTCTGATTGTGACCTACTGTCAGCTGCAGTAAAGTGTCCCGCTTTGCTGGGTTCTGTGTAAAAGGCAAAGGCAGATAAACTCATTGGCAGTGACAACCTTGCGTAATCTTTTATTATAAGGGGGCTCAATGGTTTCCTTTGTGAACTGCGCTGCGCCACCCACCTGTGTGTCGTTGTCTTCCACAACATTGGGACCGCTGCGACAAGTTTAACACGTGATTTTCCTGCCTTGTGAAAGCAATCGTTGCTGTCCGAAAATTAATTTATATATATATCACGCCGGATGTTTGTAAAGATGTCGTCTGATTATCGAACTGCAGGATGCAATCACAAAAGTCAAGAGCAGCGATATCGCCCCCCCACCGCCCCGCCTTTGCTTGGTTCTGTCCAAAATGCACATTCAGTTAAATTCTCTGCGTGAAGAAGTTTTACACTCAATCATGATCTGATTTCGGACCCTGGCCAACTCCACTACACCGCCGGTCTGATGTCATCTGATTATCTGATTGCAGGAATCCGTTTACCCAGTCACGGCAATATCCCGCCTTTGCTTGAGTACGTATAAAAAGCATAGTCGGTTACATTCTGGACTTTCAGTAACGGCTGTGACATATCAATTAAGCTTGATCTCTTTCTATTATCTTGTTGCTGTCTGACAATTTTGTATTTTTTTTTTTGCATGACTTGGCAAAGCCCCTCCTGCTTGGGTTTGTATTCCAAGGAACTGTCAGGACCTTCTGATACCGCCTGATGTGACAATTTGGCAGACTCTTTGGAGGGCTCAATCGTCTCTTGCCCGCGACCCCTCGTGACCTACGGTACGCCGCTGCAGTCAGCTTTGCAAACAAATGTGTCAGTCACTTTAAATATGAATCCAACTACACGACCTGAAGATGATGGAAGCCATTTTGCAATCCATCCAACAGTTCCCCCGGCTGATTAATTTCTTATAACATGACGGATGGTCACCCTGCCTAATGAACACTTGTTAGCGTTACCAGCCTAATGATGACATGTGAGCTCCATGCAGCTAAAAATGGCAAATAATCATGAACATGTCTGCAAATGAGAGATTCAATGACACTCACCGCGGGGACACAAAGACACAAGAAGAGGAGGAATTTCTCCCGATGTTTGGAAAATCTTTCTCGATTGGGCCTTTTGATATGTCTCATCCCGGTGGTGGTGATGATGGCGATTAATTCCAGATGATTTGAATCCTGTGTATGTGTGCAGAAGCCCCGCTATGAAATATGCACTGTGTCAACCTAAAATAGATGACTGCCAGATGCAAACTTCTGAGTCTCGCCCCTTCACTCTCTCTCTTTTGCACTCCCCCTCCTTCTCTCTCTCCCTCTCTCTAACTCTCTCTGAGAATCAGGTGAAGGCGCATCTCGGGAGAGGAAACAAGGCTGCACGGCCCATTTAAAGATACGACGTGCTTCCTCATCGCAAAGAGGAGGCAATCGGTCACGCGTTAATGAATATCAACGAGCGGCGGCGGGGGGCGTGCACGTCCCGGACAAATGCGTGTGCATGAGCAAATCCGCTTGATTTGATTGAGGTGACGGCTAACTCAATTACGTCCATTTAAAAAGTCTGCGCCTCTCAATGGATTCCTGCAAAGGTTCCGGCCTCATTAGGCCCACGCTGCGCATCACTTGGCTATGCTGGCGTCATTGATTTGTTGATTTCTAGCGTTCTTATTTGAGGGAGGCCTCTTGAGTGGATGACCCGGCCACCTGGACACCCGTCAATGTGATGTGGTGTCGTCTTAATGGGTATTTTAAACGCTTTGGGTGCTTCTCAAGTCCGTCAAATTGGAAAAGTCTCATTTTGTCTGTGGTGGTGTTTAGTTGTCCAGTGGTTAGCGCGTCAACGTCACAGTGTACAGGTCATGGGTTCGATTCTGGCTCTGGCCTTTTTCTGTGTGGAGTTTGCATGTTCTCCCCGTGGCTGTGTGGGTTTTCTCCGGGTACTCCGGTTTCCTCCCACATTCCAAAAAACATGCATGGCAGGCTGCTTGAACACTCTAAATTGTCCCTCGGTGTGAGCGTGAGCATGGATGGTTGTTTGTGTGACCTGCGATTGGTTAGCAACCAGTTCAGGGTGTCCCTCCGGCTACAGGCCGAAGACAGCTGGGATAGGCTCCACCCCCCGCGACCCTTGTGATAATAAAATGGATGGACGGATAGATCTTTTTGTTCTATTTGACGGAGGAATTTACGACCCACATGGTGAAACGTGTGTATGTGTGTGTGTGTGTGTGTGTGTGTGTGTGTGTGTGTTTGTGATGCTTGGAAGGCATCAAATTGACCACAGTAGAGAACCCATCTAGTGAAATTCCTCGGTGTGATACAGAGTAGCTTGAATGAGCATTTTAAGCCTGTGCTATACACGTGCGTAATATGCGTGCGTCAAAATGTTCTAATTGAGGAAGGCGTCTGACTGTCCTTCGTGAATGACCCACCAGTCAAAACGCTTATCAGCATGATGCAGCGTACAGTGGTTCGAAGGCGCGATGATGACGCTAGGTTACGAGAACACGACATTAATTAGCCCTCGGCTTGCCCACGGTAATGACTTACTGACAAACTGAGGTCATCTTGCAATTAGATGGAGAGTCACTCAAAACTCCCCGCTGTTGTTACGTCAGTTGTTTTCATCATACAAGATGGTTTGCGACATCAATCCAGTTTGTGTCCCAGCATATTTAAAGTGCCACACAAGAGTAAAGTCAGGATTCACAATGTAAATATGACAATTGGCGGGCATGATTGAAGGCCCCAACCTTTGCAGAAGACGTACATAAATGCCTTTTTCCCCACCCTCGGAGTCGTGCAAACAACCTTGGGAGCATTCGATTTCGAAAGAAGTAAGCATAAGAACAAGCCAAGGTAGTCTGTGATGGCGTATGCAATACATAAAAGTTGTTGCTGTGTTTTGTTGTTTTGGGGGGGGGGGTGTTTTAGTCCTGCATTTTATTAACCTGAAATTCTTTTAAAAATGATACACAATTATATCTAAGAAATAAGAATGCTTTGAATACTAAAAATACAAATATATATTATATTATAATTCTATATAATAATAATACCAATAATGTGTAATAATAAAAATTATACATTTTTTATTTTAAATAGGTTTTGCATTTTGATTTCATGATTTATTTATTTATGTGCAAATTCCTGACATTTTTGGGCTGTATAGTGGAGTTGACCGACGTTCGATTCTTCGAGAAAAGGCAACTTCTTGACTGTAGACGTCAGCGCGTCCGTTGTCATGGCAACGCAAAGGCTCGTGACCACACACTCGTCTCTGATTGGCCTGTTCTCGTCAAGCGCCACTTTTTTCCCGGAAGCCCTCCGATCCTCTCAGTTTTGTTTCTCTTAAGCGCGACAGTCGCACAACAATCTAACATGTCCGGAGATAAACACGACTTTGAACATACTTTTTCCTTCCGTCCAGTTCCCTTCAGGAAGTTCTCGTTCCTGGAGGAAAAGGAGACCGTAGCTCTGTTGATGAAATGGTAAACTCTGAGACAAGTGGTCACATCAAAAACATTTCTTAACAAGTTCTGTCGTCATCTTGCGGTGTCCTAATGGAAGTCTTTCAGTGGTCTTTCTTTCTTTCTTTCTTCAGGTCCATGCTTGGAAGACTCTCGGCGCAAACTTTCAGTTTTGACCAGAAATTTCACCTTTACGATAGCGACAGGTTTGCGCTGGTAAGACATGACGTCACACTCGCACAAGTTCATCAACAGTCCTGAAATATTGTTCCATTCATTTAGCAGTTTCCCCCCATACATTTAGTTTATTAAAATGTATTCATTCATTTGATTCTGTAATAATTTAATGCATTTTGAAGAAGAAAATATGAGCAAAATCAATAATTTTGCAAATACATTTTAACCCTTTCAGGTTACAGGGTGCATGAACGGGTTAAATAGATCTTTTATTAAATAAATGTTTAATTACATGATGATAATAAGCAATAATTGTATATTGCTTAATAAATAATAATGACATCAGTTAACATACATTATTTTAATTCTTCAAATTAGGGCTGCTAATAATTATTGCTTTGATAATTGATTAATTTGTTGATTATTTTGTCGCTTAATCAAATAGCTGGACTGAAAACATGTGTAGGGGTGTGTAGACTTTTTCTGTCAATACTGTATACATAGCAGGGTATGGACTTGCCTGCTTACTCATAATATCATATCATATCATATCATAATGTGGGCAATAAATGTTGATCCGTGGGGTGTTTTGATGAAGCAAGCCACAAACATATTATGAAGACACCTGGGAAGTGTTTCAAATTTGCTGTTCATTATTTGTGTGTTGTTGTCATCACTTTCTGTGCAGTGCTTCTTCACAGATTCTAGCGTGCTTTCCAGTGCAAGAACGACCGTTGCCTGGCAGTCTCTCGGTATGTCCTTTCATCTTAATGTCACTCAATCACAGTTTTTGGAGGTGAGATTTTCCTTTTCTTCACAGACAAACCAGTGGCATCAGTCGATGTCGAGGTGGTACCATGCACCAAGATCTCAATGGACTTATTTGATCCCATCTACACATGTGGCATTGTGGCACCCTCTGGACACATCGCGAGATGCTTACACGAAATCTACCCGGACTATGACAAACTCCGAGAGGTGAGACTTCCGTTTAGTTTCACCATTTTTTTATCGTCCACCTTCCAAATGGATGTTTCTGTGCGCATGCAGATGTTGCTGGATGAGGACTCGGAGAACTACCACATACTGGGGCGAGCCGAACGAGGGGAGTTGCTGTTTCGCCTCTTCAAGCACCTTTGCCTCGGAGGAGCGCTGAATCAGTACGAGGACACAGTCGAGCCTTATATCAGCATCACCAAGAAAATGTACAAAGAGCTCATCAGGTACAAATGGTGCAAGCCAATTTTGTTTTTGCCCAAAATGAAAACATCTATTTCCTGGTTAAACTAGCCACTCTAAAACTTTTATGAACTGAAAAAAATAATGTGTTTAAGGAGCTAAATTATGCAATTTTACCACATTTTAAATGAAATCAGTCCATATTAGGGGATGGCTCCGTCACATGCAGGTGACCAAATGCAAGCTGCGACCCGTATGGTGTTCGGCCAATGGCGAGTCCGGCTTTTGTCACAATGACCTGAGCTTTGCAATTTTGTGTCCCATCTATTTGCGAGAGCAGAGCCAGAGTGTGTGTGTGTGCGTGTGTGTGTGCGTGTGTGTGTGCGTGTGTGTGTGTTGGGGCACTCATGCAGACAATAAAAGCATTTTCGCTCATGGAAGCAGTACTTCATACACTACAACATCACTTTGGTTGTGGGTGTTTGGTTTGTGACTTTTAAGGCAAATATTGGTGAAACTGCAAATCGTACAACTTTGCTGCACAATGGGCATTTGTAGTGAATATAATAAATATATACGGATACGCAGTTTCAGAAATGACACATCTACAGAACTATTGTTTATCTTTGTTTTGTTTTTTTCACGCAGTGTTCAAAAGGATCCAGAAACTAAAAAGATCAACGTGGTTTCCATGGTGCTCAAAGTCCGCGTCTGGGTAAGTATAGCATCGATTCGTTTTGATGTATACTGAAAGGGCCAGGTTACCAAGTTCTCCTCATCTATTCTGTGTCTTTCCCTTGTAGGATGAGTCGGGTCAGTGCTACCCCGGGGGGCAGGATGAGGAGCAGACGTTTGCCTACCTGATTGTGGACCCCTTCAAACGCCACGTGACACTACTCTGCCACTCTTATGGTGTTGGAACTATGTGTATTTAATGGTGTAAATGATGTTGGAATACATTTAGCACATAGAGTTAAAACAGCAATGAGTTATTCAGTATTAGCATTCCATGTGCATCACTTTTTTTCCTCCACATTTTATGTTACAGCAAAAATCGAATAAATGATTTTTTTCCCCCACCACATTCTACACACAGAACCCCATAAAAAGCATGAGAAAAGTGGAGCAATGGTTCATTTTTCAGCAGAGCAATAATGCTGAGCCCACAGCCCAGACATCAAAGCTTCATATGCAAAAATACTTGAGGCTGTAATTGCTGCAAAATATATGTATTTATTTATTGACCAAAGGCTGTAAAAGCAGTGCTTGGGTATGCACATGTGATTTTTGATTATTAATATCATCCAACAGTTCCAAAACCCAACTTTTCCACGTTGAAATCAACAACGTGAAAAAGTTACAACAAAAGTACAGTAAAGTGTAGTTGGAACTCTTTTCGGATGCATTGTATGACATACACTGTATGTGGATGTCTTCTGCCCTCTACAGGGCCAGGGGCGACATAACTGTTCTAAAAAACCTGATTTCGACATGTTCCCGAAATACTCCTGCATTAAGAGTACAATATGTGACCAAAAAAAAAAAAACTAAATGAAGAAGTGATACTTGGTACTACTTTATTTATGCCACAAATCTGAATACAATGATTTCCTTAAAAAGAGAGGCCAGAAACTGTATACGTTCTCAACGCATTCTGGGGAATGTATGCTTTAAAAAAATGGACCATACCACAATCGCAAATTCTAATAAACATGACACACGTGTTTTATATTCGACACAGACATATAACTATGTTTTAAATCATATAATAAACACGAGTAAGAACATTTAAATGAGGTATCAATTGACATTTTGGAAAAACTTCGACGTCACCACCCCTCCACGCTCGACCAATAAAGGCGTCCGCTTGCACGCTCGTCCTCTTCCGGTTGGATTACAGCCGAAACAGCACGCTCAGGCACAAGTCAGAATCCTTGAAACGTCGAATAAAACAACCAGGTAAGCGTGGAAGCTTGCATGCGTCCTGAAACTTGAACAAACGCAGACGGGTTCGAAAACGAGCGAATGTGTGACATTTCCCCTCGTGGAAGCGCCACGTGTTCAGTTGACGACCGAGTCCACAGCTGTCAAAAACTTCCACGGAGTTTGTCTCGTATCGGATAACGTCGATATGAGACTCCGATATCGGTTACATGTGGACAACGACATTGATGACAATTCATAGAGATGATTGAGACAGCGACTGTTATTTCGATGCTACAAGTGCATCTAATTTGTTCATATGAAATGGTCTAAAAGTTGAACATGATTTGTATTCCCCATGTTGTCTGCTGGTCTCATTTCAGCAAAGGTGAGTGTTGGACTTGTGCCTGTTTTGTTTTTAATTTCGTTTATTTTCCAAATTCACATGTTATGGCTGTTGAAATAATTCATATTTGTCAATTGACTTGCATGGAAAGAAAGCATCAACTTGTAAAACCCCTTGTAATTGAATCAGCATGTTATCTGTTTTTAAAATGCAAGCCGTATATGAAATTCGGTGGGTTATTTATTATTATTGGACCTGATAATGTAAAATAATTGGGCGTGGAGCGGAACAAAGTCGAAAATCACATACCTAATTACCTAAAACAAATAATGACAAAATGAACTGCTTGCGTTTCTGTTGCCTTTCTAGTACAGCCTTAAGAGACTATCCCCTTTACACCCCCCCCCCCCCACACACACACACTCCACACACAATTTAACATCCGTGAGGAGCTTTTGCCGAAGTATCCAAAGGATCAAGGCTTATAGTACCCTTTACACACAAATTTCCTTAGCTTGTTGAAATTGGCCAACGTTTAGGGTTTATTGCAAGTTGGCGATTATATATCTGGCTTTTAATGACCATAGCTGCTTCTACTTGCAACAGCAGAGCGACAGTCGTGGGGTTGTGTAAATTAGCTCCTCTATTACATAACAGTCCGGGATCAATTACAGGCATATTTATTCAGTAATGGACAAAACATAATTTATTGTCGACTCGAGCCGATGGATGGGTGGGCAGGCTTTCAAGAGACCCTACTATTTGGATAGAAATCATTAAAAGTACATTTTCTATAATATAATATGTCCCCTTTTAAGAGATGCATTAACAGCAAAGTGTATGTGATGTATATTCAGGTGATTTATGTTATTTGATTTACTTCTGCTTGTGTGGTGCTAATTCAGCCTGTTTTTGTCTCATTGGGATTGTAATTGTTTTTTGTTTTAATTGGAGGGAGCAGACTACATTGATTACTTTGGAATCATGTTTATTTGACTTTTCTTTTTTTTAAATTGTGATTTCTGTTGGACCTCTTAATTGAGCACTGCTGGTGTGGTTTATTTGTCATAGTGCTTGTCAATCAAAAGAAGTTACAGTGAAACCTCTGAAGTCCAACATAGTCTGTGGGGGGGGTTTCAGTTTCAAACTGTCACCATCATAATAACTTAAAAACTCAAACCCTGATAGGTCACGATGCCATTGGCTATGAATTGATCTTTTTTTCTGATTTTAAACATTTTTGACTTCTATTCAAGTATGAAAATACATTAAGGTATGCAATGATTTAAAAGCATCATTTCAAAAATATTACTTGTGCATACTGACGGCTGGTGATTACTGTGTGTACTGAGCAGCCAAGAAGAAGAAAGTGTAAGTGCTACTTTTCTAGAGCCCGTTCATTGGCTATCATCACTTTTTTTTATGACGTCATTGTACCCATCTGTAGAGAAATCACTAAAAATCAATGAAAAATCCAAACTAAAGTTGTGTAATTCCAAGAAGTTACAAGATTCCTGGGTGGTCATTTTAAGTTTCATCCAACGTCAGAAGGATTCAAATTTGGAGGTTCCACTGTAAATTGTAATTGTGAGCAATTGAGGAATGACTTAAAAGTGTCATGTAATGTAAGATTGGTGCATTTGCTCTAATTGGGGTGCCCTTTAAAGGGAAAGTCAATCCCCAAATTTTCTTTACAATAATAAGTTCCATGCAGCCATACTCGTCTCAACACAGCGTTTTGATTAATATTGTTTGTGGAATATGAGTTAAGCAGTATAATCCACCCGTTTTTGTCCATTTCGGCCATTTTGCCACTTGGCTGTCAACTGAAAACGACATCGCAGGTGCTCGGGTAACAACCGGTCATAGCTCAGATTCAGAAAAAAAGGTGAGCCGTGATTGGTGGTTGCCTGAGCAACTGTGATGTCATTTTCATTTGACGGAAAGTGGCAAAATGGCTGCCCTCTGAGATGGCGAAAAACGTTTGCCGCCTAACTCATAGTACACAATATGAATCAAAATGCAGTGTTTTGACTCGTGGAGGCAAATGGAACATAATTATTGTAAAGCATATTTATGGACTGACTTCCCCGTTAAAACCAGCAGAATGGCCGATATTTGAATGTTGAATGTTTTTCTGTTCATCCTGGAATGAGAGGAAGCCGTTTTTGGTTGAAATGAAGTTTTTTTTGATCAAGCATCACCTTTTGAGTATACGTCAGTTTAAGGGGCTACTTGCACGAGGCCATTCATAGTGGACCCTCGCATACTCTTAGTTTGGCACCCGCGGATTCACCTAATCACAATCCCCCACCCAGTATTTTTTTATGTGTTTTTTTTTTTCTTCCCAATTTTACGTGCTCCTCTTGCCAGTTTGTCATAACAGCCACCTCGCGGAATAGAGAGAAACACAATGCTGACAAATAATTATGTCACCATTTATTATAACGGATTTAAAAATCTGCACCAGCACGGTGGTAGACATAAGAGGAGTGGGAGGGGGCGGGGTGGGGTGGGGGTGGTGGGGATCGGACCACCAGCCCATTTGACCAGTTTGAACGGCCTAGTGTCAGTGCGCCCAGGAAGTTGTTGTGTGAAGTTAAAGCAGAAAGCTGCCTTTTTTTTCCCACCCCCACCCCCTCCCTAAGCGGGATGGATCAGTTGATGTCCGAGCAGGGAGCGGCGCCGAAGCCCGCCGCCACGCCAGAGAGGAGCATCATCAGCGGCGACAACCAACAATTCGGCAAGATGCGGCGCCACGCCCGCTTGTCCCAGTCGGAGAACCAGAGCTCGGGGCCCGAGGAAGAGCACTTAGGCTCCTCCGCGGAGGCCGGCGGCTCCTACGGACGAAGCCCCGCCGTCCGCGGCGAGATCTTCAAGCCGCTGTCGTCCTCGCCCAGGAGCCCCAACACCAGGGGCCACTGGGCCAAGCGTCACCAGCAGGACGGCGCCCACATCCCCACGGTCAAGTCGTCCGGCACGCCCCACCGGCGCTTCAGCAGAGGCCGCTACCGCACCTCGTCGGAGACCGAGAAGGGCGGCCGAGGGAGCGGGGAGCCCAAGTCTCGGCGGAAGGGCCTGTCTGAGAGCGACAAAAGGTCGGGACGGGACAAGTATGACACACGAGGATTGGCGCAGATGTGTCGTGTACTACTTTTTATCTGCCTTGCGCTGTCCTTTGGCCTCCATGTTGTCATTTAAAAAAAAAAAATCGATATATCATATAACCCGGGATAAGTCAAAGCGCAACAAACGTGGCTGCCTGATTCTTTGGATGTAACTTTCTGGCCTTTTGTGCGGTCGTCCTGCTGAGTCGACAAGTCTGCGTCGCTGCCCGAGGAATGTGTTGATTTAACACAAGCAGGCCGTTTGTTTTCATTGTTGCATGTCATTTTTTTTCTTTCCAAGAGAAGCAGTCATGTCCTAATTGACTGCTTCTTTTGTGTGTGTGTGTGTGTGCGTCATGAAGTGAGATCAATATGAGCTCCGACAAAATGGTCTGCCTGACAGGAGAGAATGCATTTTTGATTTTTATGGTGCACACGTGTTTTTGAGGGTCAATATATTCAAAACCACTCTTTGTGACGCCGTCTTCACCCACAATGTGACAACAAGTGGTCACGGGATTGAAATTTAATCGAATGAATGGATGCCGGCTTGGTGACAAAAGTGTCCCAAAGACGCGAGTGGCCATTTTATGGGATGTCTGTGCCAAATCTAATCAGAACGTTTGCGTCACTGGTCACTGTGGCGCAGCCTGGTTGTGACGTCGGGAATGATTTCATCAAGAGTTTGGGGAAGAAATTGCGTTGAAGAACATTTGACAGCTGTTTGCACTGCTTCATCCGTGAGGTGTTTCTAATGATTTGGTTGTTTTACCAAATGATCAAAATATTGGAAACCTTCTGCACAGAAATAAAAGTGGCTGCATGGGAGCCATTTTGGGGCATTTCTGCTTTGTCTTTTTTCTTCTTCTACTTTGACAGGTTTCTTTGTATTGTCTCTTATTCCGTTGTGCATGTGATGTCAGTACACGAATGGAGTGGCCGACGAGTGTGTGTGTATTACATCGTGTCGTCATGTCCGAAAAAGCAACTTAAGTTTTGGGGCTGCAAATCTTGACCCGTTTTTGTTTTCACGTCCTCAGCGCCAACATGAGTGGACTTGAGTGCCTCACTGCCGAGAAGGTCTGGTTCGACAAGCGCCGTTATGACGAGGCCGAGAGGATCTTCTACGAGGGTCCCAACGCAACCGCCCCCAAGCAGCAACAGGTGACTCAATTTAAATTGTTTATTTTTTTTAATTCTTAACTCTTTCATTCCACAAGACGTACTTGTACGTCTTTTTAAAATTAGGCCCCGCCTACCAAGGACGTACATGTACGTCTAAGTTTTTTTTTTTTGCGTCATAGAGAGGAGGAAGGGATGATGCAATCTGTGAATGAGAATAAGCTGTGTAAAAAAGCGACCAGTAGGTGGCAGTGGTGCCTCACGTGCTTAAAATGCACGCTTTTGCAAAAAGCTCTTTTTCTCCGTTTTTTGCTCAGGAATCGCCATTTTCATGAAACCTAGAAATTTTGTAATGCTGATTGTTCAAGAATGGAAAATGATAGAATTTTATTTTTTTTACTGAAAGGAGAGTCCAAACTTTATTTTGGTAGGCTCCATGTCTATATAGCATTAGAACCAAATATTCTGTGGGCCTTGCAAGATCAGTCAAAATCCAGTAATCGCTGGGATTGAATGAGTTAGTAGGGGCGGGGGGTATGTTTATCTACTGTGGGAATGAGGGGAATCATTTCCCTGACATGCGAATTCTGAAAAGTCATTGGAAGACTTTTTTTCTCCCTCAGAAGCCATTTTACGGTCATTTTGACCTTTTCGCCTGATATACCCCCCCAAATGTGTGTTCTGTCTTTTAATCCGCATTGGCGGATCCCTGGCGTAAACCCTTGGACCCCGAAAGGTCCCACTATACTATCAGTCACTGGCCTCTGTTGGTTTAAGCCTCAGTTAGATCATCGCTGCGAGCAGCTGTGCGGACGTGTGCTCAATTTAGAAGCCTGAGCGAGCGAGCGACTGAGGTCAGGTGGTTTGGCATCTGTCTCCCTGCCTCACGTAGGGTCCACTGCTAAATCCAGGCCGTAGTATTCTGCCTTCGTTTCCTTAAATTAGTAGTTTCTGTCCGTAACCAAGGCGTGCGCGCAGTGAGAAAAGCGGCAGGTGTGAAGGTGGTCATTGTGGCTTTTTTTTTTTGGTGTGTGGACTTGTACAGCCGGACTCGATCAGCTTAAAAATAAACTTCAGTTAGATAAGAGCAAATGCTCACGGACTGCTGACAAAATGGACTTCATGCCAGGTGCACGCTGACGACGGGTGCAGGATGACAAGAAAACTCAAATGAAACCTGAAAACTCAATAAATTGTTCAATTTTTTTTGGGGGGGGGGGATATTATATGGGCGAAAGTACTGAAAAATCAAAAATTGAAACTGATCACGATGTGGCGCTCGACCCATGTCATTTTAGCAAGTATTGACCAATTCATGGTTTGCTTTTTCGTAGGCCACTTGTGGTATTCAGTTAAGAATGTTTTGACAGGGTTCCACAAAAATGGCGGCCACCTGAAGGTCGCTGATGCTGGCTTGACCGGGCCAAAACAAATCACATCATGAAATCGGCATTATTACAAGATGGAAAGCTCACAGAATGTCAACTCGAAAATCAACAGTTTTCTTCTGCGACTCCAAACATCGCGTCATGATTTATGATTATTTTTTTCTCTTCCCTGTTCCATTTTAATATAACCTTGTCTCCGTCCTCCCATTACTCGTGGCTTTCAAAACGCCGCAGGTGAAAAGCGCTGCGCATCACAAAGGGCGACCGCAAAAGCGCCAGCACAGAAATGTAAGTCACGCGTGTGTGACAACGCCGCATGGCCGCCATGGACCGTTTGATGCTTGTGTGGAAATCATCATAACATTGCACGCAGAATGGCTTTCATTGTGGATTGATTGATTTTTTTTTCCTTTTGCATCATAATCACAATTGGAAAATGCTATCGTAATTGCATCGACTGAATTTTCTGTGTTCGGAATGGGCATTTTGTTTATGAGCTAAACATGGGCTAAAAATAGCATCTTATTTGTTTCCAATTCCAAATTCACTCAACTCGACTAGATGTTCTTTGAAAGGCATGTATTAGAATGCACGCATGTGAAAAATCCAGACAGTGTCCAATCGTCTAAAAGCGTACGGTTTTTAAACGGTGAAAGAAACAAATACAAAGTGGCTCGTTGACTTGTCAAAAACCGCCGTCACCAAATTGTTTAAAGCTTGTCATTGTCTGCCATTTTGTGATTTTTTTTTTTTTTTTTTTTTTTTTTTATAATGACATGCACGATAATCTGATTGTGAAGATGCCAGAGATGGATTTTTTTTTTCTTTTTCCTCCCTTGAACCATATTGGGTCAGTGAGGTCAAAAATTGCTGTGATATTCAAATTTAGAAATCTCCAGGGGGAATTATTACAAATATCATCGGAACAACCAACTGCAGATTGGGTTTGGAACCCATCCTTGGAAAAATTTTCCTATTTACGGTTTTTGTGCTCAGCCATCTTTCTGCCGAGGAACTTTTGAATTGAGGCGCTTCGTTTCGACAAGTGTCTAGTGTCACCCTCTTGTGGCATCTATGGGGTATTACGCTAGCTCCAATTTTGGCTTTTTTGCGGAATAGGCGTACCGCGCGCAGATTTTCCAGACTTCCAACGCCATATTATGGAATTTATCCACCTTGATTCCAAATGGATTTAAAAAAAATCTTTACCACCGTGAAATTGTATTCGATCCATATTTACATGCATGCTGACATGAAATTGAATCTCAATGATTATAGCTGAAGTTATCGCACGCTTCTCTTTCATGAAATAACCCCCCCCACCCCCCGCCTCTTGCAGTCTTCCTCACATTCAAGCGAGCAGGAGCTGATTGTCCGCATGAAGAGCCTGGAGGCGGAGAACCACACTTTGCACAAAGGTGGGCAAAGTTGAAGCTTTTGGGAGCCTGACTGATTTTCTAACTGGGTTCTTCCGTTTTGTTAGCGGTGGGCGATATGAGGGCCGTGCTGCAGAAGCTTGAGGCCAGAGTGGCTCAGCTGGAGAAGATGCCCGCACTCGCAGCCGTCGCCCCAGTCAAGGTGAAAGAAAGGGGACCGCCGCGACCACGTCGTCATGCCTCTCGCCGTTTCTTGAATCCCGTTTCCTTTTGTCAGGCTGCTCCCGTCCAAGCTGCTCCTGCTAAACGGGTGGAAGAAAACGGGGATGACGACGACGACGTGGACTTGTTCGGCAGCGACGACGAAGATGACGAGGAGGCGGCCCGTCTCAAGCAAGAGCGCGTGGAAGCCTACGCCGCCAAGAAGGCCGCAAAGCCCACTCTGATCGCAAAGTCGTCCATCTTGTTGGACGTCAAGCCTGTAAGTCCCGACCAAGTGAAAAAGGATGAAGCCATTTTTTGCTTGAATTCAACGGACATTGTGCTGCTCCTGTTTGGTCACCGGTGGTTGATATACATAAGCTTGAATGAGAAACGAAAGACCGTACCATTGAAGCTGCAGAATGTGCTGCTGCGCCATTTGTGTTTCGGCATCCATCGTTTCAAAGTTTTCAAGAGTTACACCAACACTTGATTTGTGAGCTCGTTCGTCTATGCCATTTCACAAAGAGTGTTTGGTTTATCTCTACTGTAAATGTCAACGATGAGTGCCACGTCTTTTGATTCCAACGGTGACCTCTTTTCCGTCCCCCCAGTGGGACGACGAGACGGACATGGCCAAGCTGGAAGAGTGCGTGCGCTCGGTGCAGATGGACGGGCTCCTGTGGGGTGCGTCCAAACTGGTGCCGGTGGGCTACGGCATCAAGAAGCTGCAGATCAGCTGCGTGGTGGAGGACGACAAAGTGGGCACGGACGTCTTGGAGGAGGAGATCACCAAGTTTGAGGACTTTGTGAGTAGACAAAATGGAAGCTTTTATTTTGGACTCCAAAGATTTGTTGAGGTACACTTTTGTTTTGTGTCACTCTTGCAGGTGCAGAGCGTTGACGTTGCCGCCTTCAATAAGATCTGAACCAAGTGCTGCTGTTTAACTGTGATGGTTCATTAAAAGTAAAAAAAAAAAGAAATTCAATTTGTGCTTTGGCGTCCTACTGCACATATCGAGGTTCACTATTGGGTACACCTGAATAATGACATCATTAATCAAGTTCTCTTTACAAAGATGACAATGAAAGTTAGAACTCAAAGCAGTCACGAATAACATACTAATAATGAATGCATTATTTTTGAAATGATTTGTAACACCAGTGTCAAACTCAAGGCCCGGGGGCCAGATCTGGCCCACCACATTATTTGGTGTGGCCCGCAAAAGCAAATCAAACACATCACTTCCATGATTGATGCTTGCTAAAATATTGCAAAATGTTCAATTCTCACATGTAATAAATATATTATAAGCATTTTCTTGTGACCAAAGTCCTCACCAGTCATTTCAACAGTCATTGAATAAACCATACTTCTTCACATGGTTTGATAGTCATAATGGCCCTCCAAGGAAAATGGTGACTAAATTGTGGCCCGCAACAAAAATGAGTTTGAAACCCCTGATTTATAATGTCTATAGCACCATTAAAAAAAACTTAAATGTTTTTTTTTCATAAAAATTGAAAAAATATGGATTAAAAAAATTGCCATTTTCTCTTATCGGTAAAAGCACTATCATGTCAAAGAAATTCTTCTGAGATTTGCCCTCAATTTTTCGAGCAAATTTGCAAAAAAAGGGGCAACTTTTTGGGATATCTACTAATGATAAACTCTATATCGAATATACCTATAGCAGTATTTAGGCTTCACAACTACAGAGAGCACAGCTTCAGAGTCGATCCCAACCCCACCCAAAATCCCGGGAACACCGGCTGGCTGAAGGTAGCGTGGGCGCCGTGAAGCAGAAGCATGCCCTCGGAAACATTGTAGAAGGACAAAACGCCGGCCCTGAAGTCCAGATACACTCCTATCCTGTTGCCGCACTGCGCGGCCACGCTCAGGCTCAGCTTGTTGTGGCGGAAAGTGCACGCGGCGTCGGAGCAGTCCAGGCTCCAGGACTTGGGGTTGTGGCCCAACTTGCTGTCGCTGCCTCCGCCGCTCCTGCTCATGCTGCGGTAGCACACGCCGACGGACGCCCCGCCTTTGCCGGCCCACGCCACCTCCCAGTAGCAGCGACCCGCCATGCCGGCGCGACACAGTACCTGCGCCCAGCTGCTGAAGCGCTCCGGGTGCTCCGGGTACGGCTGCGCCTCGGAACGCGTGGTCGCCGCCCGGTGACCCTCGGACAAGCTCAGGTAAGGATTGGCCGTGTTTGGGTCCAGGGTTAAGTCCTGGTAGTCTGCGCCAAGGTTGGTAGAGTTAACGGAATATACTCCATTTGAAAAACAAACAAAAAAAACCATGACCTTTTAATCAAATTACAGAAAAAAAGTCGTTTGCGACCGACACATCACTTGTGAAAATGTAAGTGATTGAACAGTCAGAGGTGCTGCCAAAAAGAACCCTTTCTGCACTGAAATACAATATTAATTTTGATTCCGTTTGCTGCAATACATACCGGATACTTTACTCATATATATACTCATACTTTTCTGCTCAGCGAGTCCCTGGGACTCACTGCCGGTAAACTGTAAAATGATCACTGCAGAGATTCCCGCTTTTTCTGCACTCAGTGTTTGACTTCTATGCAAAGTCATTTCTCAACTTGTCTTCCGTGCCATGTCATGCATGTTGAGTGTTGATTTACTTCATATTAAGAAACTACTGCACTAAAACAGGGCGGCCCGGTAGTCCAGTGGTTAGCACATCGGCTTCACAGTGCAGAGGTACCGGGTTCGATTCCAGCTCCGGCCTCCCTGTGTGGAGTTTGCATGTTCTCCCCGGGCCTGCGTGGGTTTTCTCCGGGTGCTCCGGTTTCCTCCCACATTCCAAAAACATGCGTGGCAGGCTGATTGAACACTCTAAATTGTCCCTAGGTGTGAGTGTGAGTGTGGATGGTTGTTCGTCTATGTGTGCCCTGCGATTGGCTGGCAACCGATTCAGGGTGTCCCCCGCCTACTGCCCGGAGACGGCTGGGATGGGCTCCAGCACCCCCCCGCGACCCTAGTGAGGATCAAGCGGTACGGAAGATGATGAATAAATGCACTAAAACATCCATCCATTTTCCGAACCGTTTGAGTCTCACTAGGGTCGCGCGGGGGGGTGCTGGAACCTATCCCAGCTGTCTTCGGGCAGTAGGCGGGGGACACCCTGAATCGGTTGTGCACTAAAACGTTAATTCATAAATGTATATCATATGCTTTTTTTGTTTTTCTCAGTATAAATAACACGTACCCCCTGACTGTTCTACTCTTAGAATAAAAACACTTCAAGCGTTAGGGAGTGCAAGGGGTTATGATGGAGGGGTGTTGCAAATCATGAAGACCTGCCAAGTGGTATGATGGCATTGCTTTATACATGTCCTCGGCTAGGCCTCAGCTTCAAAATCAGTCCTTGGTCCTTGGCCTTTGCCTCTGAAAATTTCTCAAGTCCTCGGCCTTGGCCTCGGGTTGCCGATCCTTGGACACAACACTGACGACAACTCAACCACAGCTAAAACTTGCTCTAGCTGGATTTAATACCCACAAGCTAAAGTGAAAAAAACAAACAAAACAAAAGTGAACAAATCCCAAACTATTGAATCTAAATATAAAGTTGGACATGTTGGTGGTAGCTTGTGAAAGTCAAGAGTTGTACTCACAGTGTAAAAATTCCTCTCTCGTCTTTGGTTCTGAGTCATATAGTATGTGAGCATCGATTGTTACTAGAAAAAAAAACACATGGGGGGAAAAAGACAATTAGCCCAATAATCCATCCATTTTGGAGAGTGTTTGTTGTTCAACTAATAAGTACAACTAAGATTCTTTAACCCTTTGCGGTTACTACAGTGCACAGCTTTTGTTTTTTTTCCACAGTTCTTTACATCAGTCAGACTTCATGTTTGTTACTTGTCCAAATTATAAGCCAATCTAAAGTCTTTCTGTCTTTTACGAGCTACACCAAACCTGCCACTTTTTGGGGGGCGGGGTTTCTCTGCAAAGTAATGGTTCTGCCCAACGCCAGTGCTAACTCCACTCTGGTCAGTCTGAATAAGATTCAAAACCACTGCCAACCATTCTTTCATCATGCTATGACACCCAAAAAAATAATAAAAAATCAAGTACTGGTTTTGTGAGCTTTTATTTGTCTATTTTTCATCTTAAAATGTCCTTTCAGCGTGAAAGTGTGCATTTGTCAGGAATCATTCCAAAAAATCAATCGGAGTCTTGCTTCCCGAATCCCATCCCACCTTGTCGGTCGATGGCACCCTGAATTGCATACCTTTCGTCTTTTCATTCGGAACGCTGGTTTCCTTGAGTGAAACCACTGCAAATGCACAGACATGGAAATGTCACTCGCTCCGTATCGACCATGAAGTGAGAGTGAGCGTGAACGTGTCGTGGTGGTGGTGGTGGTGCTTTACCTTTATCGGAGATTCTGTCAAATTCTCTCTGGAGGCTTTCGTCCAGACCGTCCCGCAGCTCCGCTAGGCCTCCTCGCATGGTTTTGTACATCAAGTACGGGAACGTGTCCGTGTTTGGCATCTGCACTCGTTTGGATGGGAAATGAAGGGATTTGCACTTCTGGAATGAAGACCAAAAAAAAAAATAAAGATGTTTCTCTGGGATTTGCTGTAATTTCTTCAGCAATAAAACAAGCTTTTAAAAATAACAGTTGACTTAATCGCGAAAATTGATAACCTGATTAACCAACGGGCTCTTGTCAGTGTGTGACGGCATTACCTGAAGGAAGTGGAGGTGGTCATCGCTCCGGCAGAGTTTCTCCAGCTCGGCCTCGCTCCTCCGCACCTCGGCCGTCTCGCGTTCCAGCTTCTCCAGCAGCTGCTCCGTCTGCGCCAGAGCCGCCCGCTCGCGCCCTCGGATGGCCTCCTTCACGTCGCAGCGCTGCTTCTCGATGGCGCGGAGCAGCTTGGAGAAGACCCTGTCGCTCTCCTCCTCGGCCGCCTCGGTGGCGTGCTGGGTCAGGTGTACGCGATCAGAAGTTTATTTTGTGGACGTTCACATTGGATGACAAATTACAAGTTTAAAAAAAAAAAAAGTACTGTACACATATTTGTTTAAAAGTAGACACGCTCACTTTGATGTATCTGACCACATAGCGAAGCTCTTTCTCCACGTCCTTGATGTTCTGCGTGCACTTCAAAGATGCTTCTTGAAGTTTTTTCTACAAAAACATGGAGCACACACAGTTTGGTGTTGCTGAAAGACAAGCGCTGATTTTTCATGAGGTAAACCTTTCAAGTGGAATTGAACGATGGTTCAAAATGATGCTGAAATGCTTGTGGTCAATTGGAAAAGCAAACAGTTGAAATGTGTTGGCGGGACATCATTTTAGTTGGTTTTAACTTTTGTTCTTATTCCTAATCTCGTATCGACCAACTGTACTTGATTTGGATCTTTGCGAGCGGTGTCATGAATTGGCGTCCAAGAAGGAGCACAGAGTGAAGATGGAGACAGCTTGCGTCTTGCTTGCGTCTTGCTTGCGTCTTGTACTGTATGTTTCCGACTTGTCATTAAAAAGGAGAGCGCTTCATGTGCCTGTTATGTTTTACACACTAATCTAAAATATTACCTTGAAACCATAACTGCAGTTTGAAGCCCTACTTTAAAACCCTAACCCCAGTTTAAAACCTTACTTTGAAACCCTTACTATAGTTGAAAACATTACCGGTAGTTTCAAACTTAACCCTAGTTTAAAACCTTACTTTTAAACCACAGGTGTGAAACTTGAGGCCCGGGGGCCAACTCCAGCCCACCACATCATTTTATATGTCCCACAAAAGCAAATCATGTGTGTTAACTTGCACGATGCTTGCTAAAATCTGAACCACAATGTCAAATTGCCAGGTGTAATAAATAACATTGAGATTTTAGAATAATTTTGTCACCCTGTTTTTACACTCCAACAATAATTCGTTGTGAACAAGTAATCATGCGATTATTACGACGGAGGCTGTAAATCCAAAGTGGCCCGTGACAAAAATTGAATTTGACACCCTTGTTTTAAGCCTTAATTTTAGTTTAAAATTCGACTCTGAAACTCACTTACGTTTTGATTGGATGCTCGCCCCGTTGGGCCCTCCCCTCTGCGCACTCCTGACATACCTGTTGCGCTAACCGCTCGTCCGCCAGCCGAACTGTGTCGTGGTTCTTGTGTTGACCTTTGAGGCAGCGCGAGCACACGCCCTGATGGTCTGCGCGGCAGTAGCTCCTCACTGGCCTTTGATGCTGCGGGCATAACTTCTCTCTGACAACACCAGACTGGGATAGAAACAAAACAAACAAAAAAAGCATGCTTAAGTGACATTTGAACCTCTTTACAAAACAGATTTCTTTTACAAATGTACAGTGAGTCCGCGCCTGTTCGCGATGCACCATTTTCCAAATCACCGACAGTATTTGGGAACATAACTACCCCCCAGTCAGCAAAGGCATCTGGCCCGGATTCGGCATGAAGCTGGCACAGCTGGCCTTGAGTTGGCACTGGCATAATGCATGTGGGCCGAACATGGCCCAGGAGTGGCAAAGGAGGCACTGGCTTGACTCTGGCAAACCAGATGAGGGCCAGTTGTGGAATGAAGTATTTGGGCCAGAAATCAATTTACAACTCCGCCCCGTATATGGCCAGCCAGTATTGAGCCACCCTGAAATGCAGTTTCAGATTTATTTTTTCAACAGCCTTGTTTTACAATTGCACACCATGTCAGAAAAGCGTTTTTGGCCGAAAAAAACGACCATGTATATAGTAAGGCGTTTTAGCCGACATTTGCTGACTGGGCCATTTGCTGGAAAATGCGGCTAATCACACCTAACCGCGTAATTTTGTTGCTTTCTGCAACGCCCAAAAAACCTCCATGGTACTTCGAATTCGGCATATTACTGGTGGAGAAGCTTTGCTATGCATGCACGTTAACATTGGCCGCAACTTTTAATACAACCCAATTATAAAAAAAATTAGAGGGCGGTGTCCACTGGTTTCACAGTTCATTGTCGTGACTTAAGAATGACATGTCTTCTTTACAGACTTGAAGACATGTATTCTTGAAAAAGTGAGAACAAATCATGTTTTATATTTATGCGTGCTGTTTTTTTTTTGGGGGGGGGTATTTTAATTTGATTTTTGACTTGTTGTCATTGCTTGGCCAAATCGAATACTCCGGGGAACCGTACAGAATTTTAAACTCTTTTTGTGTGTTTTAACATTTTTCCAGTGCGACAATTGAATAAATGAACTGTTTGAGACGAACAGTTTGCTCGGTCGAATGAGAGAATTAAAAATAATAATGATGATATCGTAACATTTATTATTAGTTACAGTTTAATGTCAGAAACCGTGGTTGATGATAAAATATAATAATCCAATGGCACTTCGAAAGTCACCTTTTTAAAAAAACAAAACATGACGACCCGGAAGACCGTGGTCAACTGCGCATGCGTGTTGTTGACAAACCCACGTCGTCTACGAACGTCAGTCCCCTTGCGATACTTTTCCATTCAAAAACAAAGCAAACACAGAAAAACCTCGTTGTGAATCTTTGGAGCCACCAGCACGCCGTGTCCCCGTCCCCCACGGAGGCGCTCGTCGGCCGGCTGCTCTTGGCCCCCGCTCTGGAGGAACTTCTCCACCAGATCACCCAAAACGGTGTTGCGATTGAGCAGCGGTCTGGGCTTGAACTCCAGGCGGCACTGTGGGCAGCTATATTGGGGGGCTTTCTGCGGCTTGACTCTACTCCAGTAGTCCTCGATGCAGCTCAGGCAATAGCTGTGGCCGCAGGGGATGGTCACCGGGTCCCGCAAAACCTCCAGACATACCGAACAGCTGAACTGGTCCTGTTCCACGGATATAGTGGAAGTAGTCGCCGCCGCACCTGCCGCCATCTTTTTTCCCTTGAGGGTTCAAAATGGGCGTGGCTTACAGGTGTGTTGACAAAGGTTGCACCTGCGGGTGTCGTGGGACATGTGACGTCACAGAGCACAATGTTGGACTTTGGGCTTTCTTTGTTGAATGTTATTTTGGGCAAAGCGTGAGACTTAGCAAAAAAAAAAAAAAACACCAAAAAAAAGGGGAATCATTGACAACCATTATAATTGTAACGGAAAAAAACAACCCCCAAAACATTTATCCCAAACAATTGTTGAACAAGTCGGGATGTCCCATCTACTGCCAAATTAACCTCCAACTCTTGCAAAATGTTATATTCACAAATGTAAATTTGGTAAAATAAGACATTTTTTTCCTTCTTCTTCTACAGAAACGGCATTATGTCAAAAATCTAATTGAAATTGTTCTCCCATTTCACTTTGAAATTTACTCTTGACCCATCTTTGTATACACCTATATATGTGTATGTATGTATGATTATATATACTTTATATATAAAACACACGCACACTAGAATTTTGTTTTGGGTAATTTCATTTGTATTTAATGGATCTATATACATATACATACATATAGATAATGAATTTATCTATATGGATGTTGGTTAACACTGTCAACATCGTTCACAATTCAATTTTTTAAATGGCAGTATGATACAGACCAAAATAATATGCATGTATGAATAAACTTAAAAAAAAACAACAACCACAACATAAAAGTCACATGATGATAAAAGGTATAACCTTATTCAGTTCCAAAGTGGTTCTTCTTCTAAATAGTACACTCAGTTCAGTCCTGTAATGAATTCTTGTAAAATTAAATAAAAAATATTCTTGTCCAAATGGTGACAGGGTTTGTGCTTGTGTGTGCATGTGTGCACAGGACCATCTCTTCTGTTCATCTGGTCGAGACAACACTGATGCTTTCGGTGAATAAATAATTACTGTAGTTCCCACTTTTCTAACAAAACAACAACAACAAAAGTAAAGGCAGGGGTATGTTAAATGGAGAAAATACAGCAGCTTGGTGATCAAAGTTCAAGGTTTTGCATGTAAAGTTAATCATACGTGAATCCATGTTCACATTCAAGTCTCATTTCTTTCTGGCTTGAGTACGGCGCTGGAGGTGCCGATGCCTGGAGGCTGAAGTCATTTTGGAGCCTGCAATAAAAAATAAAAATATATAATATGAAGGACAAAAAACACACATACATCAAATGTTTATTAAACGGTGAAATTCTTTAGACCTACTCCTCCATCTGAATAAGCTTCATTTCGCCAAATGTCCAAGTAGTGAAATTGACATATTTAACTGGTCACACCTGTACAATCTTCAGTGTTGTGCAAGAAATGCTTGAATTAAAGTGTATAATTTCACTGTACCATCTATATTAATGTGATAAAAATTTAATGAAAGTGGTTGAATATATTGGTGCATGTGTGTATTTTACAAACGTGGCAGGATGCCAGTTAAATTTTGTTATTTTTTTGTCTTTGAAAAGACGTTGCGGGGAAACGTTTTATATTTTCCAATGTTTATTTTTTAAACAAAAGTATTAATTTCAGTAATATGCGTTTTTTTTAATTTTCAATCACATCACTGCACATTTTTAAATAATATAATCGTGGGTCACTTCATCGATAATTATATTCCGTGCGTCGTGCCTCACCTTAAAACTAGCTTGCTATGATTCGCCGCCATCTTTCCGCTACGGAGTGCCAAAGCAGACAAACTTAACCAAACGCACCTAAACATCGCGAGTAATATGTGTAGCATCCACTACCACTTACTTCGTCACTTGAGGGACTACTAGAAGTCGTTTGCGATGACATTTTGCTTGCACCTCTGCTGAATAAATAGTGGTAGGCTTGTGAAGTGTGCGCTCTTTGAGGCACAGTCGTGCACGCGCTTCAAAATCCACACTTCCAAATTAAGTTGTTGCATTCCATTAGTTCACCACTAGATGGCGAGTGCATTTCACATACTGTACTTTAAGTTTGACCTCTCAAAGCTCACGCAGCACAGTTTACCATGCGTTGTAATTTATAGCTACGATGTTTCAGAGGACATTTATGTATTTATAATACAGCTTTAGTATATCTGGCTGTTACTATATTACGCATTATTGTTATATTATTAATATCATGAAAACGTGATGGCGCTAGGGAAAAACAACAAAAAACATTCTATGTAACAGATACCAACCAGAAGATGAGAACACAAACATGGGCACAGGAGGTCCTGGGTTCAGGAAAGGGTTGAAGGGGCTTACGCAGCTTTGGTCCAGGCCGGGTGACAGGAACTCTACACACACAGAGCGGGGCGGGTTTTATTCATTTGCATTTCTGCTGCCGCAGCACACTGTGACGATAAACAAGCCGAGAAAGGTGTTTTCTGTGTGCTCAAAGCGACACGCACACTATGACGTTTTTTTCAAATGAGAGAGATTGATGGCATTTAACTCTATTTTCACTGCTTGAATCATTTTATGTGCATGCTTTCCGGTAGTTTGAGCCGGAATTCCGCAATATAGCTCAGGTAACATTTTCGTATTTTTATTTTCTGGCTGAGTGGCACGGTGGGTTGACTGCTTAGCATGTCCGCCTCACACTACAGAGGCGTCGGGTTTGATTCCGGCTCCGGCCCGCACACTCACAACCCTCGTAGGAATAAATTGGATTAAAAACTGGATGGATGGATGTTCACTTTCATGTTAGCAAGAGCAAAAAAAATACAGTATTGTATTGAACATTTGGAACACCAAAAATAATAATAAAGCGATTCATCGCGATTTAACTCCAGAAATCGTGCATCATGTAATTGCTTTCTTTGTGTTAACAGTTAAATGTCCTCCAATAAACACACACGCTCGAACATAAAGCTAAACATAGACTTGGAGTTATATTCACTCAGCCACTGCAGGTGGCTGTTAAACACACAGGCAGGATTATTGATACTTTTTTTGTTTGATGGCTGATCACAATTTTTTTTAACGTCAAATGAAGTGATGTGATTCAATGAAAGTTGGGCAGGACAGTTGTCGCGATTAGATGAGGTGACGCGGACTTGCTGACTCACCGGCCTCCTCCATTTTGTCAGCGGGCTGGATGTCGGCCGAGGGCGTGGTCGCGTGGACGGGCAGGTTGGACGGAGCAATGATCACCACTTCTCTCACTGATGGAACACAAGTCCATTGACTATTTTCCAAAAAGTGATATTACATAAAAACGTGACCTCAAAAAGGGCACACACACACACACACACCAAAAAAATTCTTGGCGCATTCCATGTCATGTCTGTCAGGTAATGTTTCCGAACAGTATCAAGCAAAAGTGCACCTTTCTCATAGATGCTGACAAATCCATCCTGGCAAACCTCTTGCAAGAGCTCTTTAAAGTCGCAGACGGCTTTTGTGGCAGCGTCAAACGTCAGGGTGGGCACCGTGGCGATAGCGGGCATAGTCGACGACGCGGTTGGCAAAGCGTCCGGGGACTGACAGCTCTGTCGTGGCAAAAAAGTCAAGTTGGAAATACAGTACAAAGAGCAAGGGAAATCAAGGGGGGGGGGGTTCCTCTAGAAGAAATTTGGAGACACGCCGCCTTCACTCAATTTTGAGTCCAAAAATCTGACATCATGACCAGCTGTGAACATGGTCATTTTTCACCATCAATTATGGGATTATGACAACCAATTGGAATAAGGCGAAGAAGAGTCACCTACGCGGGATTTTCTGCAAAATTTTCTGAACATTGTGTGGATTTTCATGAAGTATACATGTATATTTTTTTTCTGAACCTTTGAACAACACAGGTGAAAACTCATTGCGCAAGCTTTTGCTTACACCAAAAATGAAAGTATTTCCGCTAGAAAGTAAAAATTAAAAACATTTTTAATTCAGCTTCAAAAATATGTTCAAGGACAGATCAAGTCATATCTCTGATGAAAATGTGCTGTTGACTCGTGTTATTTTTCAGAATTGTTAAACCTCAATCTGAACGGTATCACCTCAGCCAGCCTCAATTTGTGCCTGCAAGATCCCCAAAAATTTACTGCGGCGTGGCGCCCTCACCTGAAGGAATTGCAGGTGGTCATCGGCGAGGGCCAGCCGGTCAAGTTCGGCCTCCCGCCTCTTCTGCTCGGCGACCTCCTTGTGGATCGTCTCCAGAAGGTGCTGCGCCTGACTCACCACCTGCTTCTGCTGGGCCTTGATTAGCTCGCGCACCTCGAAGCGTTTCAACTCCACACAGCGGACAAGGTCGCTGAAGACGCTGTCGCTCGTCTCGGCCGCCAGCCGAGCTGAATGCTGCAGTGGGGGCATTCGCAAATTTCCTGACAAATTTGTGACATTTGTCAAGAAGAAAGTGAGAGTGTTTGTGACTTACATTGAGAGAGAAGATAGTTTGTCTCAGCTTCTGAGCCACCTTTTCTTGTTGCTGAATGCTCTGCTGCGAGCCCAGCTTCATCTCAGCAAGCCGTTTCTGCGGACCAGGAAAATTAGTTTGAAAAAATGGTAACCGTTTTCCAACTGTTCCTACTTGAGGATCTATGAGGGAGTCATGATTTGATTATAGTGGCACATTGGGGGTTATTTCCATTTTAAAGGAGATTCTTTTTACTTTGCCATCCCCCATTCATAAGAAATGATAATTTTAATTGCTTGATGTTGTCACTGGTGTGGGAAAAAACACAAAAACAAAAACAAATAAACAAAACAGATTTATATATATATATATATATATATATATATATATATATATATAAATTATACACACACACACGTTTTAACACCACGCGACCAAAAAATAACTAACCAAGTTATTTTTGGTTAGTTGTGGGGGGGGGGGGGTAAATCCGCGATTAGTGGCTGTCAAACTGATTTCCATTGTATGTATGTTCCAAGTTACCTTGTGCAGTTCTATTTCCACCTCGACTAGCACCGTATCGTGTCCCTTGTGTTCATCCGTCAGGCACATGGAGCAGATGCACCGCTTGTCCGTGCGGCAGTAGACCTCCAGCAGCTTATCGTGACGCGGGCACACGCTCTCCTGGAGTCTCTTGGAGGCCGACACCAGCTTGTGCTTTTTGAACACGGCCGATTCATGATGCGGCCGGACGTGCAGCTGGCAATACGACGCCAGGCACACCAGGCACGAGCTGACCGCCTTGTTCTTCCTTTCGGGGCACACATCGCACTCCACGTCGTTGGCCTCCGCCAGGGTTTGTTGTTGTTGTTGCCCCCCTCCGCCTGCTAGGACCTCCTGGAGTCCGCTTCGTTTGAATCGATCCACTACGTCGGCTAGCAAGGTACTGCGGGCCAGGGCCGGCCTCGGGCTGAAGCTTTGTCGGCACTGAGGGCACATGAACACGCCGAGGTATTCGTCTTGGTCCCAGTAGTTGCGGATGCAGTCGGAGCAGTAGCTGTGGCCGCACGGGATGGTCACCGGCTCTCGTAGGACATCAAGACACACAGAACAGGTGAACTGGTCCTGGTCCAGGACCACCCCGGCCTGGGCCATCGTCCCCCGACGTGAAGAAGTTGGAAGGGACGTGGCACGGAGAAAAACAACAAAACGCGATACAGCTGCTCTGTTTACCGGAAGGTACGTCAAGAGGCTTGGGCTAACTGGCGGAAGCAGAGGAGGTATAATATTGACGGACTTGAACTTGTAGATTTTGCTTTTAACTCGATGACGTGTAACATAATTCTATAACATATTACAGGTGATTAAATATGCAATCCCCCGTGTAACACAACCAAAGAGTTCAAATTAAACAAAAATTACTCATGTAAAAAATACCTCAGGGGCAGGTCCATCTCCCGGAAGTAGACGTATAGACGATTTTTAAAAAACAAATTAAAAGACCATAAATAGCTTTTCCACCAATAAATTATTTACATGACTGTAAGATTAAAAAATAACAATGGACACAATTATAAGATTAAAAATTAATAGTGCAAGTAACAGGAAGGCCGGAGGGGAATACAGTGGAAATATTCTGAGGTTGCGTCGTAGGATAGGATAGCTGGCGGAAGTAGATGGTGTGGATTTCTGTGTTGAATTTCGATGGAATATTTTAAAATAAATTCAAGAAAATTTTAATTACACCAAAAAAAAAAATCCTATGTTTGATTTTAGTTCGTGTCAACAACACTGTCAACAAAAGCTCTACAACTTAAAAATAAACATGTTCAAAGAATATCTGTTAATGTCAATCAAAACGGAGCCGTTTGTACTTGTAAAATCGGGTTGTGCAAGTGTATTTAAATGTTTGGTGAATAAATACAAAAAAAAGACAAGGACACTTGTATTTGAAAATGTTATTAGATAGAAGCAACAAACATACTGTTATTGCACATGGGTTTATTCAACAAATAATTTAAGAGGAACCTAAAATGGCAATGCAAGACGTTCATAAACATTCAGACCTACAAATCGAACGCTAATAATAATGGAATAAACATTTTGGTCAGAAGATGAAGTGCACATTTTATAAATAATTCATATTCTTCATATATTTCCCTTCCAAAGTTGCCTGCAACATTACATTAAGTCTTAAATACCACCCATCAGAGCACCAAGCTATACCTTAAAAAAAAAAATCAAACAGCAGATGATCCCTTTACGATAAAACAGGAACGTTGCCCGAGATGGGAAGCTTTTTTTGTGCGTTTTATATACAACCACGCAGAGATCAGGTTGCTGCAGCATGCCTGTGTGAACGCATCACTTGGGTTCACGTTCATATCGCCGTACAATGTTATTTGCCTTAAATAAAATAAATTACGCAAGTCAACAGTATTTATAGAGCACTTTCAAAAGTGCTGTACATGGAGCGCAAGTGGAATATCATTAGGCCGGGTGACGGCGCTCTACTGTTCTACTGTGTTTGTGATTGCGTTGCTAACGATATGCATGCATTCATTCATTCTTCTTCTGCTGCTGCTCCAGTCCGCTCTCAGCTCTCAGGGCTTGGCTGTTGGCTGAAATGAAGTCGATCCAGTGCTTCACATCCTCGCCTAGTGGAGGACATTTGATCTGGTGATGAAAAAAAAAACAACAAAAAAAGGACAATTAATGGCCTCCTAATGTAGGTGACTCACTGGATTGCCCACTTGCATAAATGAACACCTCTAATTATGTATTTGAAATCCCATGTTTTTGATCATGTTCTTGCACTGTCTATTTTTTGTGCATTTTTCTCGCATGTTTGCCGAATATGTATATTTTAGCACTTTGTATAGCATTCTCTATTGTTTTGTCCATGTTTATTCTTTCTAATTGATGTATTTTCAAATACTTTATACAGGTCAAGTATTATTTTCTTTATTTAGTTTCTGCTTTTTTGTAGGTTATCCGTTTTCCCCAATTCATGTATTTTCATCTATTTTATAGTATTTTCTAAAATTGCTGTCTACATTTGGATTTTTTCCCAACTATTTATATTTTGTCATCTAACATTTGCATACTACTTAGTCAAATCATTTTGTTTTTTTTGTTCTTGAATCATTCATGGAGTTATTTTGTCGATTAATAAAAAAAACAAACTGTGTTAAGTCTGTAATAGTATTTAAAGATGTCTATAATATATTTTTAATCCCATTTTTGCATTGTTGTTCATTCGTATTTTACTATTTAAATTACGCCCTGTGATTGGCTGGCAACCACTTCCCCTGCCCGGTGCCCGATGATTGCTGTGATAAGCTCCAACCCACCCGCGTCCCTTGCGAGGGTAAGCGGATGAGAAAATGGATAGCTCTCCCTCTGGCGAGGTGAGGGGTGAGCAGTGGATGCATATTTAAATTACAGCATTTTAGTGAGCTCATTTTTTTTCTCTTAGAAATACCTTAATAGTTCCAATTTAGGCCCATCCACAGTTTGTGTGTGGCCTGTGTGATTGTGCAGTTCTCACCTTCGTTTTGCAGACAAACTCAACAATTTCCTCAGGGCTGCTGTGCACCACATTCTGCCTGCAGAGCAACACGGCTGACACAAAGCCGTCCTTCTTGGACACGAAGCGCTGCTCCAGATAGAAAGCTTTGTCGTCCCAGCCCAGGACCCTGGTGCGAATCTCGAACGTCTCGGCAAAGGCCAAGGAGCGCCGGTAGCGGATCGTGGAGGCCCCGATCACCATCTTGGCCCCCATCCTGCACAAGGCCAGGAAGAGCCCGGTGCGCATGTAGTGGTGGAAGCGGGCAAAGTCACACTCGCGCAGGTAGCGCGAGTTGTTCATGTGACCCTTGTAGTCCACGTCATGGGGGAGAACCACGCCATCCAACCGTTGCTCCGCCAGCACGTCCCGTATGCGCGGTAGGAGCAGGGTTTGGATCAACACGTACACCGCCCGCAGAAAGTACCACACATCCACAGTGCAGAAGAGCACTAGGAGGCCTCCTAGCACCAACAGCAGCATGTCTCTGGATGAACGGGGGGAAAAAAACATAACCGTAAGACTAAATGTTGCGTCCACGGGGTACCTTAAATCAGATGCCCAAGCCACTTCATCTGGCTCCTCTCAATGTGGAGGAGTAGCGGCTCGACTGTTTGTCCGTCCAGGATGACCGAGCCTCTCATCCTATATCTAAGGGAGAGCCCGGACACTCTGCGGGAAAAAAACTCATTTCGGCCTAACTACTTCATATTAATTTGTCAAGTGTTCAAGTGCTGATTTATTAACGGCGACTGAGTGACCACTCGCACACAACATATAACTACCAACATTTGAAATCCATTCACATCAACCTTGAGAGGACATGGGCGGCCGTCGACTAGCACGATGCTCTCTGGCTTGCGCTAGTTAGCTACGCATCTGTCTATATTCGTAACCGTTACCGCCTTCCCCCCCCTCCTTCGTAATAAAAAAAAGCATGCGCCGCAAAATTGTTTACTCCTTCGTCTTCACCAGCATCGGGTTCCCTTTTGGTCGTTTATGGCGTCAACCGACTTACAGTGCGTGGCAAATGGAGCGTTAACATCGGCTGCGACGTGAACAGAAGCCGGTATCTCTGAACAGAAGACAGGTTACAGCACCGTCCCGGCATAACTTCCGGGTATGTGATGTCACGCGACAAGGCAGGAACAAAACATCTGCGTGAATAAAATAACTTCAGAAATAACTACCTATTTTCTGTTTTTGTCGTCTGTTCTTTGAAACAGTTAATGTATAAATGTATACAGTAAATTGCGTTTTACGTTGGTAGAACATACGAAGCTTTCCCTGTCAACTAAACTCGTTCCTCAACTGCGTTCACAAACTCACTTCCTCATTCTCCACCAATCACACATCAGCCTGGCGTGATATCCGTGAACCCCGCAATTTCTAAGCACAACACACCTTTCTCCTGCTGAAGGTTCCGTTTGAAACATAAATCGCTCCAACGCATAATTCTTTATAATGCTACACCAACAAATCCACAACCCCCCCCTTGCCTATCACAGAGCAGGAACACTTAGGTGGCTTTAGTTTTGTTTTTGTTACTAATTTTTGAGCCGATTCCAGGATGTCATCACTGTCCCCGAACGCGCCCATTATGAATTAATAATAATACATTTTATTTAAAAGCACATTTCATGCCACCCAAGGACACTGTACAGACAATAAGTAAATACAATAAAAATAGATAGAAGTATTGTATAAAAACAGGACATAAAATCACAAAAACATGTAGTAAATGGAAGAATGATGTGTTGTAGGCAGTTCTGAACAGGTATGGAAATACCAATCAGATTAAGTAATCTCTTTTACTAGCGTTTTTTTTAGGACGGCAATTACCTTTCCTTACTGAGGAGTTGGCGGCTTTGCAAGATTATGTCATGCTAGTGTACCGACACCCCTCATAGACAAAAGTAGTTTGTCACTTCCTCGCATGTGACGCTCCGACCATCTCCTTAAAAGGGTAATCAGCGATGTCATCGGTCTCGGCCGCCGCATATTTTAAAGGTACTTTCATAAACATACTCACCTAGCTAATTTTAAAATAATTAAAAAAAAATAAATTATTTTTGTCCGAGTCAATTCATGAGTTGGGTTAAGGAAGTTATGATACAATTTTGCTCAGTTACAACGTATATGCTACATTAGTCACTTTGTAGTTTGCATCTCGACTTGCATTCTCATAGTTGTCTGAACACATTCACAATCACATAGTATATTTTTGGACCCAAACAATCATCTGCATTTTCATGTAAAATAAATTTCATAACTGACGACAATCTTATTTAATTAATGGCTGATCATCTATCATTTAGTAAGATTTAAGTTTTCGTGACTTACGTGTCTTTGTTGGTTTTAACGTGACAACGGAAGTAACAGCTACTGTGTCCCCGTGTGGTTAATCTGGCATGTTGCAATTCATTTTCTGGATTGTTATAATAAGAGGACTAACATGCCCCCCACCCCCCAAAAAAGGCACAACTTTATTTCCCTGATTCATAAATGATCCTCATGACAAAAATAATGAACATTGTGTTTTTTTACTCAGGCCTGAGTAATAGAATTATTACTTTGATGTTGAGGTTTGGTTTAATTAATTCCAGGATTTCTTTTTGCACATCTTTGAATGCACGTTGTGCGTCGTCAAAAGTGAAAGAAAAAGTATGCTTCTGCTTCTCTTCCTTTGCAGATACCAATCGGCCATTTAGTCCACTTGCCAATCCAATTTGCCCGTGTTTCCCTACATTTATCGTTTTGTAGATTCCAAGTTCAATGACTTAGTCATAGCGTCTTTGTAAACTGTGAGTGGACGCGTGTTTACTCATGCGTGTGCTGTCACACCACTGTGCTGTTATGTTACTTAAGCTAGTATGCTATACCATTGGAACATGGAACAACTACAAACCCCTTTCAAGAGGGACGTCGCAGATTTTTGGCATTCACGGCAGGACCTGGTCTGTATCACCTGTGAATCGCTGGGGTCCACTGAAAAAATGTGAATGTCCATGCTTATTTGTTTTTCTCTTGGAGGCCACTCTCTGCTCTGAGGTTCTGGCTGCTGGCTGAGATGAAATTGATCCAGTGCTGCAGGTCCTCAGGGAATTCGGGACATTCCACCTGAAATGGATCCAACGCCCAAGTTAAAGTCCTGAGTTGGACACGTGATCCTGTTGACATCTTACCTTCCGCTTGCAGAGATACTGCATGATTTTGTCTGGACTGCTGCGTAGGACAGTCTGCTTGCAGTACATGATGGCGCACACCACACCGTCCTTGCTTGACACGAACCTCTGCTCCAGGAAGAAAGCTTTGTCGTCCCACGTCACTACCCGACTGCGCAGCTCGTACGACTCCCCGATGCAAAGTGGCCGGCGGTAGCGGATGGTGGTCGCCCCCACCACCATGGAGGCCTTGAGGGCCCGTAGTGCCTTGAAGACACCGTTGCGCATGTACAGCGAGAAGCGGGCGAAATCGCACTCGCGTAAGTAGCGTGCGTTGTTCATGTGACACATGTCGATGTCACGCGGGGCCACACGGCCAGTCATGACCTGCTCGGCCGTCACGTCACGCACGGGAGGCTGCAGCCAGGCACGGACGAACACAGCGGCCGCCCGAATGAAGTACCACACGTCCAGGCTGCAGAAGAGAGCCAAGAGGGCAGCGAGCAGCAGAAGCAGCCACATCTCTCTGGAGGTCCACGTGACAGTATGTAATAAAAAGAATAACATTTAGGTTTGGGGATGGCCCAGCCAGAGTCCTGACCAAAATCCAATTGGGGTGACCGGAAGGGGGCTGTGCAAGAGATGATTTCTCAGTTACAATTGGGGGGATTCTTTTTGGTTTTGTACAGGTATTTGTTACCTGAACTATGTGTGTGTGTTCCCTTTCTTAGCAGGGGGGAATATTTTTTAACGTTAGCTATCTAAGTAAAAAAGCAAAATGTTTGTTTTGAATGATTCCTATGAGGTCTCATGACTCAATTTGAGACACCCATTTATTCTTTCTCATCCTCAGGATGCGTTGAATAACTGAGACACTTGTCAGAAAGGAAAAACGGGTCTTGCGAGACGAACAAGTATTAACGCACAGTTTAGATTTCAAGTCAAGCCTAGATAACAGGGAAAATGTTGCACTCCCACATAGCCGCATGTGCCCGTCACGTGAAGAAGAGTCCTTTAGGCAAGGACTCGAATTTAAATCTGGTCACTTGCAATGCGATTTAAGAAAATACAAACAATATCCAGGAGCACTGCACGCGTTTTCCGGTGCAACAACTCCCAACTTCTCATGAAGTTACTAGCTCTGGCGACGTGGAAAGAAACTGGAAGTGATTGAAAGCGTGAAACATAAACTCACCCAAGTGTCGTTGGTGGACAAAAATATTTAGAAAGTCGTACTTTTTAAGGGGGGTGGGAATGAATCAGTGTGTACTTATACGATGTACTTCCCACGCTATCTTTCAAAACAAATGTTTTAACGAAATGGGCCCGACGTGCATCCTCAATTTAAAGACCGCCGAGGAGCAAAAACATAGCAGATAAACTCAATGTATTTTAAAGCGCTCTTCTCATTCAGTTTTTTTTGTGGGGCTATGGCATATTTAGCGTTTGATTTCGTGACTAACGCTTTATTTTGATCGCGAGCTTCACTTCTGGACTTCACAAACCGGATGTGACACACCAAAATGATGGCGGCGGTGATTGGTCAATAAGTCACCTTTCGTCTCGTAACCAGACAGCGAGTTATTATTTAAACAAATGGTCAGACTAGCTTCTCGTTCTTATTCTACTTCTATTTACTTATTGATTGACATTCATTCCTCGTTCAATATGCTTCTATTTATTCACTGCATTTTCCCCCAATCCGTATGCCCTGTGACACCGTGCTGCCTCTCACAGGTCATTATTGGTACTACAACACATAACCATTTTGAGGAGAATTGTAACTGTCGGTATATTTCTTTCCGAACTCAGGTGAATGTGTACTGTGTATAAGCCCTGTTTTAAAATAAGAAAGCAATTACTTTTCATGTATCTTCTTGTGTAAATACAGTACATCGCTAAATAGTATGTGTAAATGAGTCATTCTCCAAAACAATCACACCTTTAGCAGAAATTTCCTGAATAAAAATCTTTCAGCTGGATGGCTGACTTGTCACCCTTGTGAAAGTGACTTAGTTGTAAACACTTGTTCAGATAGTCCTGATGGAAAAAAAGGCCATGTTTTCCGTGAGTTCAAATGCAGACTACCACAGATGAGTGACACGGTGGCTTCTGTGCTACTGGCATCTTGTCTACTCATGCCGTTTTCCCCTGCAACTGCAGTCTTTCATTGCACAAAAACTTTTAGTTAACCTTCTTATGTCCATAAATCACCCTTGCTACCCTGGCTGGAGATACTGTGAGGGGAAGAAGGGTGAGCTATCTGTGGTGGTGGTGAGCCGCCAGAGGAAATCCAAGTCATTTTCCTCCAGGCGTGAAGGCTCCATGACCACCGGCTCGCTGGCGGGGTTTTTAAGGCGGACTTTTCTGTGTCGAGACGCTGATGTGGCATTTTTATGCTGATGAGAAGTCCTTGAGGTGTTCTCCAAAGTGTCAATCGGCTTTAGAGAGCCACAAAAGTTCATGTGAGGTGGAGTGGAGGGAGGATGTGGCCTTCGGAAGGAGGTAGGAGTTAATGTGTACAAGGTTTTATCAGACTTTCTCTGTCCTGTTGATAGTCTGCAATTGTGGAAAGAAAAGACACAAACGGACAAAAATGAGGTATTTCGGCAAAAAGGAGCTGTGGATTATAGGACCACTGGGTTTCTGATTAAATGGAGATGGCCATTATAACACAGTGTCTGGAGGCTTAAGAAAGCTAAATTTAGAACTTTTAAATATGTATTTATAAGACCGCTTCTGGCAAATTTAATACCTCTCCTTCACGAGGAGTGGGAGAGAAGCGTTCAGTGTTATATAACTTATGCTAATGTATTTTTAAAAAAAGTTTCAGACACCTTTGGCATTGTAGCTAGACAAACCCTATGAACACTGAAAAAAGATACGATTAATTGACTCACTTTTGTTATGTCAAGTGGTTGCAAGAAATAAAATCATCTGGCTCCAAATGATCTTAATTTGGTCAGCCACTTGATTAAATAAAACGGAGTAAATTCAACACCACTTTTTTCAGTGTATAGAATACACAAACACGCACGCACACACACCCGCATACATATACTGTAAATATGTATTGAAAATACATTACTGACAATTTATCATTTTAACTGATAAGTTGGCGTTAGCATTACGATTTCAGCAAAAATGTCAACGTCGTGTATCCACCATACTCACCTAAATGTCGGTCTCGCTGCTTTCTCTGCGACAGGCGGGCGCGGCGAGGGGTAGAGCTCAAAATCTTTTTGAATAGCCCCTCTCAGTTCTTTCAATTCTAAATTTTTTTTTGAAAATGCAGATACCGATAACCACGTTAATTATATCAGCAGGATTAAAATCATTAAAATCTTTTTTTTCAGTGCAGTATCGTGCAGGAGACTCAGCCCTTGCCATTCGCGGCAATAGGCCGCTAGATGGCAGCATTGGCACAAATGTGCCTTCAGAAGTTACCTGCAAGGGTCGGTTCACCATTCGCTCCCTCCGCCTGAATCTTGCATTGCTTTTTGATCATTTCCTGCAAATCACACAGCACAATCGGGGTTATATGTGACGTTATCTGTGCATGAAGCAGCTTAGTCTCTGACGACTGAAGCCACGGTGGTTAAGTATGGTAAATGTACTACATCGATCAGAAAATGTCTTGGGAACGAGCGAGAGGAAGCTCATGGGCTAAAAGTAACAAACTGTAGGAGAGGAGATGAATTTATGCATGAGACCACTGAACGTTTTCACAGAAGCGTTCCATCATAATTTGCCGTCAAAAATTTATGGCCAGAGCAAATGAGAACCAGCATGTGGATGTATGAGCCTATTAGCAAGCTGATTTCCAACCAATATTAAACAAGCACAACAAAACCTTTTCAAATATAGACAGTTGATTTGAAAAAAAAAAGAAAGGCAACATATTTTGGTCTTTTCTCCAGTGAGACTAAAACTATGGCAACATACGGCCTCAATAAGTCATAACCTTGACAAGTATGACAACGTTAGGGGCATGCGTTGCCTCGAGCCAGCGGGGGTCGGAACATCTTCAGATGCAGTAACGTGAGGGTGCAGAGGAACCAAAACATGCTCTTTGCATGCGTTTATGTCGCATATGCATGTGTGCGTATGGAAAAAAATATGTTTCAGGGTCAGCGGTTTCAGAAGGGCTCACATCAATGCAGTAAATATGACTCTTATCCACACATAGTTGAAGGCTTTGGGGATTAAAACAAAAGAGGATTAAAGATCAACTCCTTCCTGTCTTACCTGTATGTGCTGAACTTTTGCTTTCAGTAACGCACATTCTTCAGCTAGGATAGACCTGCAAATGGTTACAGTGGTGGGTAAAGTATACGTATAGGCAAGGTCGGTAAGCATTTCAAAATGGCAATTGTGTGATGGTTCTATTTGGTATAGGGCACAGGTGTCAAACTCAAGGCCCGCGGACCAGATCTGGCCGCCCACATCATTTTATGTGACCCGCAAAAACCAAATCCAACATGTCAACTTACATGATGCTCGCTAAAATCTGTATCGAAATTCATATTCTCAAACATAATAAATACGTTTTTTAAAAGTAATTGCTCTTGTACACAAAAACACAACATCTCTTCAAGTGATTGTAATCGACTGGATTAAAAGTTCAAACCAGTGCTGGGCGATGATGGTAAAAAAATATATAATTATTGTGATTATTTTGATTGATATTGAAACCAAGATGAATAAAACGATTATGCATCCATTTCAACTACTCCAACTCATCTCCTCAAAAGTATCATCAAAGTGTCATCGTTGCTCCCTCCACGCTGAACGCTTGATTCTCGAACACTCTATTCTTTTTTTGTCATGTATAAAATGATCTTGCAAATACCACGTGAAATTCTTTTTCATTGTGAAAAGTCTCTTGCATTTTCAATCTGTGATATCAACTCCCTTGCTGCCGGGCGTTTTTGCACACATTCAAGCCGTGAATAAGCATCACCCTTATTTCTTGAACATATTTATTTGTAACCTAATTTGCTGTTCTATTTTTAGTTTGACCCATCTTGGGATTTCATGGCTCCCTGGGACTTTGGGGATCATATTTCATTGCTGTAGTAGCAGAGTAGCTATGAGGAATGCGGTTCCATATGATCTGCATGGGGAAATGCACACTTATGGATCAGTTTTTTTTTCCTATTCACTTTGCATTTTTGCTGTGTGTGTGTGTGTTTGTATGTGACTGCCGAAGCAGATTCAACGACAAAATTAGCTAGGTGTGGAGGAAGGTGGGCCAAGAGATAATGAGGAGAGGTAGGAAGGTGTTTGTGCGGCAAGGTATTCCGGTAGGTATGTCGTACAAGATGAAAAGCAAATCTTTTCAAAGATTTGAGACATTTATTCTGCAGTTGTTTTTCCATTTGGAATCTACGGAGACAAAAGCTGCAATCTGGGTCATGTCGGAAACTGCAGGTCCCCAAACACATTACAACGAATCTCTATTAAAAAGTTGCACGCAGGCAGGAGACGATGGCTTAACAGAGCAAGGACAAAACGCACAGGCGGTCGCTTTCCCGAGGAAGCGGTCGCTCCCTCTCCCGTTACATAAGCGCGCTCGAAGTTGTCCGGCTCGGGACGCGCTTTCTCACAATGGACCCTTTTGTTCTGCTCGAGTCAGGAAATGGAGGAGAGAAAGAGCGGGAGGGAGAAAGGGGAGAAGAACAAGGCATTCCTCCAAAATAGCCCCATTGACCGCACCGCGACACGAACCGTGACGCGTAAGGACGGAGGAAGAAAAAGAAAAGGATGCAGAGGGAAGGAGGCGAGAAAAGGGGGAAAAGCCATCTGGGAGTGAGCCAAGAAAAACGAGCTGACACGCCATTCGGTGTGTTGACCAACCAATTAAATCCAACGCGATCAAAATCCAAGATGCTTTGACAAAGTTTTGACGCCTCCACTGTCAACCGACGCGGCTTAAAAAAATAAACAAATTTTTGCCCAGTGCTAATGTCGGGTCGGCCGATGAATCGGTTGGGCCCGAGTAATTAGCCTCAATGAAGGAGATGATTGTCTCTGCTGTCTGCAATTTGCTAAGAGACAGGAGCTCACCGTTAGGCTGGCCGTACAGTTGGCAAATTAAGCTTGAATGTAGTTTTGAAACTTATTTTTGAATAGAGACTAATCTCAAACCTGGCTGTCATTCATTGTGGTGTGTCCAGGGGAATGCCCCCCCTCCCCCAACCCCTCCCCCACCACAACTGCTTTTGCTTGATGGTGTGTCCGCTGTATGAGCAAACATACCCCGGATCTGCACATGAGTTGACAAGTGTCATTCTGCATGCCTCTCCTCCCAATTTTCCTCAGTGCGGCGCTTTTACGTTGCATTGTGGTACTTGGCAGCCATTTTAGACACAAAAACAAAGACAGATGAAGCACAAAGCCAATGATCTTTATGCGACATGAGAAAAGGCTCCGAAAACGTTCTGAGCTTTCGGTGGCAGTGCCAAGAATGATCGGAAAAAATTGTGCGTAATCCGAGGTCAGTTTTCTTTTTAACCCTTTCAAGGACAGCGGTTACGACAGCTTATCGTGTTATCGGGTTACAGGGTGCGGGAAAGAGTTAACAACTCTGCGACTTACTTGAGATGTTCAACCACATTGTTGATGTCGATGATATTCAGCTTGTCCTTCAACGCTTCAATCTCCCCTTCGATGCTCGACTGGATGGACAAGCGTGAGCTACGAGACAGAAAAAGCGAAGGTAAGAGAGGTACACGGTGAGAGGCGTCGGATGACAATGTCGCCCGACCGCACCTGAGATCATCTTTCGGCTCAGCGCCGATGTCAAGGCGACCCAGGGCAAAGTTTACCGTCTTCTCGTTGTAACGACTGAAGAATTCCTCGTCGTGCCTGCAATGACAAGACAACATCTGCTCCGTCATGGTGCATCAAGAGCAAAATAATAGCGCATCCCAGCCGTGATTATGAGCCCTATAAACATAAAATGGAAAAAGTTGAGCGGCGGCATCTTGTATTCTGGAAACTCCTTGAGGGGGGAAAACAAAGTAACTAAAGCAGGCAGCCACAGGCGAGCCAACAGCCTGCTTGGTTTTATTGTTCCCGCATTAGAGAAAATGAGTGTGTTCGACACACAGACAAATCACACGGATACTGACTGCTTTGTGTGTGTGTGTGTGTGTGTGTGTGTGACGGAAAGAATGGATGGCATCAGGACCGCACAAGAGGAGTTCAATAAGATAAATCAGTTGACTTTTATAAGGCACACAGCCCCATACAACCTCATATGAATGGCTCAAATATCACAATAAAAAAAAAAAAAGTGACATTTGCCGCCCACAAGTCCCGCGGGCGTGACGGCAAGCAATTCGCTGGCGTTAAGCCCGAGCCCCGACTGCTACTTGGAAGTAGCCCAGGTAATTAGATTACGCCTGTATACACTACTGTGGTATCTCTACTTACGAATGTCTCTTCATGACATTTTCAAGTTACAAAACGCCTCAGCAGGAAAAGATTGATTGTTTCGAAAGAAATTTCAAGATACAAAAGGTAAAAATACAGTATGGGCTGCTAATCGCAGCGCCGAGTTTCCTGAACGCAACATACTTATAGCTGCTCTGCCATTGGCTACTACCAAGCATCATTCTGGCATCCCATTGGCTAAGAGGGACCTCTACTGTCTACGCGTGTAGATAAATAAATCAATAGATATGTGTCTATGCAGTGTCCGTCATTCGCCCTACGTTCCATGAGGTGTTTCGATAGTTTTAAGTACGTAAACCGAAAAAGTGTTCCCCAGTTGGGCGATCGCTGACTATCCTGATGTTTGCCTGAAACATTTTCGAAGGATTTTTAAAAGCCGACAAATGCAAACTTCCCTGGATCAGTTCTTTACATAACTCCGGGCAAAAAACACTTCTGAGAGAGAACATGAACTCAAGAGGGCAAAAAAAACACAAAAAAAAAACGATGAGGACGCAGATAAAAGTTAAATGACCATTTTTTAAGTCTTGTTTTTTACATTATACACAACTCTCTAATTGCAACATGCATTTGTTACATTTTTTGATGCATTTTTATGCTTTTGAAAACATTTATGTCTGAATATTGGAAGGGCTTGGAACGGATTAGAGTATTTACACGGAAAACGCCTCTTGACTTACAAAATTTTCTGGTTAAGAAATTTCTTCCAGAACCAATTAATTTCTATCTATACATAAATCTAAAAGACATGATCTGTGCTGGCAAAGATACCACGGTAAATAAAAATGGACTACATTCCCCCAGTCAACGGGGACTTTATCTAACGAATGACATTTCAGCCTATGCACTGTTCAAGAATGACTGGTAGCGTGCAGAGGAATAAATCTTCATTTTGTGTCTGGAAAAGTGACACTGAATCAAGTTCACAAAAGTAGTTTCTCAAAATCCAATGAGAGAACAAGTATTTTATCAGTTAAAAAAATGGGGAAAAGCAACAGGAAGAAAATCGGAAAATTGACAGGCGATAAATAGTGGCAAAACTCGTAAAAAAAAATGAATGAGAGAACAAGATGTTGAGCTATTCTCAGAGGTTACAGAGGGCAACGTTCCTGCCAGGAGCAACGTGGTTGCTAGGCGAACTACTAGCATGCACAAGCAAACACACAGACACACACACATGCACACACACAAAGCAGGTTTACGACTCGCTTCTCTATTTCCCAATAAAAACCATTTGACTGCCGAGAACTAGTTGCCCGTCGAATGCCCTGACATTAGCGCGCCAGGGATTAAACAGCAAACAGCAATTAGGATGCTTTATAACCACTCCTTAGGTTTTTATAACGCTGATAACTTTGCCTTCATAAAGAAAGAAAGGGGGAAAAAAGTCCCAGAGTCCCAAGAATGACACTGAGAGCTCTTAAATAGTTGCATCAAATGCCGCAGATAACTCGGTTTCTTCACTTACCATAGTAGGACACCATTTTTTTTAAAGATGTGTGTTTAGCCAGCCACTTCATTTAACATGGCACAAAAACGGCATCTAAAATCCACGCTTTGCGACGCTTTTGCTTTAAGTGACTTATTGTATTTCAACACTCCCGCTCCCCCCGAAACCTTTGTTTCCGACACTTTCCGTCACATTTGTGACTGACGAGGGAAGCAAAG